>NW_026883164.1:0-457840 GCF_032173495.1 Musca vetustissima
AAGTGGCATATTTTTGTTCCGAATCGAGCATTGTATTTTGTGTTCAAGAAGGTCATACATAATTTTTAACTTTGAAAGGCAACCAGCCCCCATGGTTCCATGGGGCTCGGAAGGTGGGGGGTTATTGTTGCCATTAATTAATGGCAGCCACAAAAAATATCTTTTGTATCTTCTTCCTCAAGTGGTCGGTCGTACTCTTAAAAAGCACTTCAGTTGTTGTGGTTTTTGTTTGAGTGGGGTGGTAGGGGAGTGGAAAGAGGTGGGATGGTAAAAGGGTGGAAGAAAAAAAAAACAAAACGAAAACAAATTATGTGATATAATAATAGGTGATTTATTTGTAATGAAGCTGTAGGAGATTTAAGTTTGAAAAACAAGTAAGAACCACGTTAGGTACGGTCCGGAAAAATTATATAGGACCTTGAAAAAATATTTAAAAAAAAATCCATTCGTTTTAGGGAATTTTTTAATACAGGTCCTTAAAAAAACTATTTAAAATCAGTAAGGAAAGTTGAAAAGTCGGACGGGACCGACTACAGATACCCTTCACAACTTTGGTTCAATTCAGTATGCTATACCAAATTTCGTGCAAATCGAAAGATATATAGGGACTTTAGTGCACCATTTACATTAAATCTGACGAAAATATATATAGGAGCTATATCTAAATCTGAACCGATTTTCACGTCGTTGTAGACTTAATTTAAAACGCTAAGCCAAATTTCATGCAAATCGAAAGATATATAGGGACTTGAAAATATATATGGGAGCTATATCTAAATCTGAACCGATTATCACGAAACTTAACACACACCATTCTAGGCTTAATTCATTACACTATGCCAAATTCCGTGCAAATCGAAAGATATTTAAGGACTTTGGTGCACCATTTACATGAAATCGGACAAAAATATATATGAAAGATATATCTAAATCTGATCCGATTGTCACGAAAGTTAGCGCTCATCATTCTAGGCTTAACTCTGTACGCTATGCGAAATTTTGTGCACATCGAAAGATATATAGGGACTTTTGTACACCGTTTACCTTACATCGGACGAAAATATGTATGGGAGCTATATCTAAATCTGAACCGATTTTCAAGAAATTTGACACACATTATTCTAGACCTAATCCATTACGCTATGCCAAATTTCGTGCAAATCGAAGGATATTTAGGGACTTTTGTACACCATTTACCCTAAATCGGACGAAAATATATATGGGAGCTATATCTAAATCTGAACCGATTTTCAGGAAACTTCACACACATTATTCTACACCTAATTCATTACGCTGTGCCAAATTTCGTGTAAATCGAAGGATATATAGGGACTTTGGTGCACTATTTACCTAAAATCGGACGAAACTATATATGGGAGCTATATCTAAACCTGAACTGATTTTCACGAAACATGGCGGACATCATTCTAGGTTCAATTCAGTATGCTATACCAAATTTCATACAAATCGAAGGATATATGGGGACTTTGGTGCACCATTTACATAAAATCGGACGAAAATATATATGGGAGCTATAACTAAACCGATTTTCACGAAATTGAACACATATCGTTCTAGACATAATTCAGTGCGCGGTGCCAAATTTCGTGATAATCGAAAGATATATAGGGACTTTGGTACACTATTTACCTAAAATCGGACGAAAATATATATGGGAGATATATCTAAATCTGATCCGATTTTCACGAAATTTAACACACATCGTTCTAGACTTAATTCAGTACGCTACGTCAACTTTCGTGCAAATCGAAAGATATATAGGGACTTTGGTGCACCATTTACATTAAATCGGACGACAATATATATGGGAGCTGTATCAAAATCTGAACCGATTTTCACGAAACGTAACACATATCATTCTAGACATAATTCAGTACGCCATTTTTATAACATCCGACGAAAATATATATGGGAGCTATATCTAAATCTGAACCAATTTTTACCAATTTCTATAGGGTTCGTCCTTGGGCCAAAAAAGTGACCTATGCCAAATTTCATCCGATTCGGATCATAAATGCGACCTGTACTTTGTTACTTTATTTAACATGGACAGACGGACGGACGGACATGCATAAATCGACTTAAAAAGTGATGCAATGCATATTCTCAAAAGGAACCCTTTTGCCTGTTACAAACATATGCACAAAGACAGAATACCCTGTACCACAGTTTGGTGAAGGGTATACAAATATGGACCCACAAAAGAAGCGAGAGGAAAAGGAGGCTTTTACAAAAGGCGTGGATGTTTATACCCTATACAACTATGTTGTCAGGGTATTATAGCTTTGTGCAGGCCCAAGAGTTTGTAACGCCGCGAAATATTGGTCCTAGACCCACTTTTTAGTATGCCGATCGGCATATCTCGACTAGCTGAGTCGATCTAGACATGTGTGTCCGTCCGTGCGACCGTCTGTCCATTATAATTTGTAAACACCATACAGGCCACAGTTATGGACCAATCATCGCGAAATTTTGTAGGATGGGTTCTACCCAATGAAGACCCCTATTTTGGTAAAGATCGGTTAATATTTAGGGGATGAAATGGGCCAAATACTTATTTTTTGTCGATTTTTCTGGTTTTGTCGGTTTTTCTGCAGAGACCGCAATTATGACCCGAACATCGCGAATCCCGAACATGGAGAAAGGGATCGCGCCGAAGAATAAGCGTACCTGTTTTGATAAATATCGGCCAATATTTAGCGGGTCAAATGAACCCTGACTTTTGTGTGAAAATGACAAAATTTTTATTCTATGGCGTATAAATTTACTCCTGAAGGACATAGACCCGAGAAGTTGATAGTATATTCAAGAGGAGTGGTTGACCTTTAAATTGATACCAATTATATTGTCGTATGTACTCGGATGTGGGAGTCACACTTAAATATTTACAGGTGCTTACGTATTCTGATATTATTTAGTAACCCATTACCACACTGGAGGGTGGGAATATAGCGCTAATCGCTTTGAAATGTTCCAATTATGATCAAGGACAACGTTTATAATTTTCGTTGATGATGAGATAAATTTGGGATGAAGTGACCGAAAACTTAATTTTTTTCGAGTGAATCTATAGGCCACAACAACACAACCCACGGTGAAGGGAATACAAGTAAGGGGAAGGGGGCAAGTAATTAGAAGGACTGTACTGAATATTGGTAATATTCCGAAAATATGTCAGTGAAAGGAAGAGGTGCTGTTGACCTCTAATCGGCCAAGAAGGCACAACTATCACGAAATATTGTCCAGGATCGGAATACAAATCCGCAGAAAGTTAGAGTTTCGTGGTAGTTGTGTAGGTTATCGTTTGATCGGCCACGTCCGACTATACTGCTCCGAGCACTGGTTTTATATGTATTTAATTTTGTATAGCATAGTCTGTAAGCATACTCGAAAATTATTTTTAATGGCGCCCAACATTGGTGTATAAGTTGGTTGAAAAGTATTTACCTCATAATTAAATAACATATCAGGAATTTTATATATATGTTATTTTATAGCATAAGTTCTGAGCACACTCGAAAATGGCGCCCAATATAAATTGGTCAAAAAGTATTTACTTTACAATCTAATACCAACTCATATATATATGGGGACTGTATCAAAAATAAGATCTTTTATTTAAAATATTCGACGAAGATGTCTTTCGCCCTCCAAAAAAGAAAAAAGAAACAAGAAAACCACCACCATGTCTTCTATGAAGAAAACCTTAGGTAGCTCATCTATGAGGAAGAAGTCGTTCGGCTCTTCTGTGAATTAGAAGAAGACCTTTACATTTTCTATTAAGAAGACATTCAGCTCTTCTATGAAGACGAAGGTTAACTTCAGATATTCTATGAAGATGATCTAGGTGAGCTATCGTACTTATGTGACCTTCAGCGGAAGAAAAATACCTTCAACTCTTCTACGAAGCTTTTCTATGAGGGCCTTCAGCTCTTTTTTAATGACATTTAGCTCTTCTATGGGAATGAAAAACTCTTCAGATGTTTTTGAGGAAGAAGAAACCCTTCAGCTTGTCTATAGGGATGAAGAAAACATGCAGCTCTTCAATAAGGAAGAATACCGTCAATTCTTCTGTAAGCAAGAAAAATACCTTCAGCTCTTCCATGAAGAAGACCTTCAGCTCTTCTATGAAGAAGATGATCTTCAGCTTTTCTATGAAGAAGAAGACTTTCAGCTCTTCTATGAAAATTTTATATACATTCGATATTTTATAGCATAATTTGTGAGCACACTCGAATATGATTTCAATGGCGCCCAACGTGGGTGTACAAGCGTGTCAAAAAGTATTTACCTTATAATCAAGTACTGAGCCAGCTTGAAGGGGAAAATTTTTTATATTTTTTATAATTTAATCTGTAAGCACTCTCTAAGACGTTGATGTTTTATAGAATAATCTCCGAGCATCTCACATGAAGATGGCGCCCAACTTTAAGGGGCCAAAAGGTATTTACCTTATAACAAAATACAATTTTAGCTTCAAAATGCAAAATTTTCTATATTGTCGTATAGAGCACGTTCTATGGATCCTGTATATAACCTCCTATAGAAAAAAACTCAGGAAGGAGGTTCTTAAAAATCGTGTTTTTTAAATCCACCCTGCAATCATGTTTTCTTTATGTAAAATCTATTTCTTTGATCAGGTTTTTTTCTCCTCTTTTTTCCATTTCAAATCTCCCATTAGTTAGTCTAACAATTGCCTGATTGAGCAAGGCGAGCTAAAACGAGGGAGAGCTATTAACTTTGCCAACTGACTGGCTGACTGACTGACAAATTTGACAGGCTTTTGTTTCATTAGTGTTTGACAGCAGCAACAACAACAACAAAAAATCCAAAACATATGATAGCTACATGGTCTCCATTCTATACGACTTTATCAATTTGACTTTCATCGTTTTGAGTGTGTGTGTGTGTTCATTTTTTCCGCACTTTTTTGGCTTCGATTAAAAGGTACTGACAAAGCAATTTTTTGTTGGGCGCCACGTCAAAGAAGGCGTTAAAAGTTTTTTACCACACACATCAACGCCATATAATAAAAGACCGGGCCATCAACAAGCAGCAAGAACAAAAAAAAGTTGGGAAATTAACCTCCTCCCCCCTTTTTACTACTGCTCCTGCTTCCCCTCCTCCTTACAATACAGTCAACTAGTAACTTGGTTCGAGTTCTCGAGGAAAGTAATGATTTTCGTACACCAATCAAGTATTTGATTGATTACGTGACGATTGCTGAATATATACACAAAATATTGACCACCAAGCGGACAACAAAAAAATCTTGGGAAAGTCAAACTTAACCCCCACACTCCACCCTGCCACCAGAATTTATTGATTCTCGAAATGGCCAACCAATAAAATTTTCCAATGAATTTTTGCTATGGTCAATAAAAAATCCGAACAACCAAGAATGACGAGAAAGAAACCAACCAACTAACATCATCATACATCCGGTTGCACACACCAACCCCCCTACCTCTCGCCTGGCCTTCCTTCTGCTGCACACAAACTAGAAATTGTGTTGCAAAAGCATACTTACTTTGGCCCCGAGCGTAACAAGCCAACCAACCAACAAAAAAACTTTTAAAACTGCAAGTTAACAATAGTTGGCAATTTTTCAATTTTTTCAATGTTTTTCAATTTTTTTTCTTTTGTTGTTTTTGTTTTTTTTGCTTTTTTGCCATCTTTATTACTTTTTAACTTCATATGCTCCAAATGCTCGTACATGTTCTCTAAGGCGCACCGAATTGATAGCTATAAAACCGGAAGCATCACGTGGCACATAACCACCATGGACATCCATTGACACCAGCTCCTGATTGTACAATGCATTGCTGGTGGCTTTACGGGCGACAGCTATACAATAACCCGGTCTCAATTCCATTGTCACTTGGCCATTAACATTGGCCTGTGACAATTCCAGGCACTGGCGGGCATAATTGGCTTCGGGACTAAACCAGAAGCCATTGTAAACATAATCGGTCATGCGATCGCGTAAATATTGTTTGCAGCGCAAAACCTGGGAAAGGAAAAGATGAGAGAGTGAGAAAAATAAATTAATGGGGATATCTATAAGATGGAATATATAAATAATTCGGAACTTCGTGAATAAAAAAAGTCTGGATCTAAAAAAAAGGTGAGAATTTTTTAAAAATATTTCTTTTGGGTCTCTTCAAACTTGTGAATTTTTATACCCTCCACCATAGTACCACCATCGAAATATTCATTTCCGGCCCTATAAAGTATATATATATATATATTCTTGATGAGGTAAAATTCTAAGACGATCTAGTTGTAATCACGCTATTTTCTAAAGGAATTGAGATAGGGTTCCGAAATTTAGCAAAGGGTTGTCTTTTGTCTGCAGGCAGGTCAAGTTCGAAGATGGGTTATATCGGTCCACGTTTAGGCATAGCTCCCATATAAGGGTACCCCCCAATTTTCGGTATTTTGGGGTTCTTGAGCGCGTTTTATAACAGAATTCGTTGATATGTTCTACATTGGGTTCTTATTGGGTACCAAATATCTCCAGTAAAAATTATAAATATCGATCCACTTTTTCTGGTACACCCCATATAACGGTACCTCCTAATGTTCAGTATTTTGGAGGTTTTGGTCATATTTATACCCTTCACCATAGTGTGGTACAGGGTATTATGTCTTTGTGCATATGTTTGTAACAGGCAAAAAATTTCGAGATATACCCATGGTTCCTTTTGAGAATATGCATAGAATCACTTTCTGAGTCGATTTATGCATGTCCGTCTGTCCGCCCGTCCATGTATTTTTGTTAACAAAGTACAGGTCGCATTTATGATCCGATTTGGATGAAATTTGGCACAGGTCACTTAATTGGCCCAAGGACGAACCCTATTGAAAATGGGAAAAATCGGTTCAGATTTAAGTATAGCTCCCATATATAGTTTCGTTCGATTTAAGGTAAATGGTGCACCAAAGTCCCTATATATCATTCGATTTGCACGAAATTTGGCACAGAGTACTGAATTAGGTCCAGAATGATGTGTGCCAAGTTTCGTGAAAATTGGTTCAGATTTAGATATAGCTCCCATATATATTTTTGTCCGATTTAAGGTAAAAGGTGTATCAACGTCCCTATATATCTTTCGATTTCCACGAAATTTGCCATATCGAAATGCATTAATGCATCCGATTTGGATGAAATTTGGCACAGGTCACTTAATTGGCCCAAGGACGAACCCTATTGAAAATGGGAAAAATCAGTTCAGATTTAGATATAGCTCCCATATATATTTTCGCCCGATTTAAGGTAAATGGTGTACCAAAGTCCCTATATATCTTTCGATTTGTACGAAATTTGGCATAGAGTACTGAATTAGGTCCAGAATGATGTGTGCAAAGTTTCGAGAAAATCGGTTCAGATTTAGATATAGCTCCCATATATAGTTTCGTCCGATTTATTGTAAATATTGTACCAAAGTCCCTATATATATTTCGATTTCCACGAAATTTGGTCTATCGAAATGCATTAGGTGTAGAATGATGTGTGTTAAGTTTCCCGAATATCGGTTCAGATTTAGATATATCTACCATATACATTTTCGTCCGATTTAAGGTAAATGGTGTACCAACGTCCCTATATATCTTTCGATTTGCACGAAATTTGGTACAGCGTAATGAATTAGGTCTAGAATGATGTGTGTTAAGTTTCCTGAAAATCGGTTCAGATTTAGATATAGCTCCCATATATATTTTCGTCCGATTTAAGGTAAATGGTGCACCAAAGTCCCTATATATCTTTCGATTTGCACGAAATTTGGCATAGCGTACTGAATTGAGGCTAAAATGATGAGTAGTTAGTTTCGTAAAAATCGGTTCAGATTCAGATTTAGCTCCCATATATATTTTCGTCCGATTTTAGGTATATGGTGCACCAAAGTCCCTTTGTACCCTTCGATTTGCACGAAATTTGGCATAGCGTACTGAATTGAGGCTAGAATGACGAGTAGTAAGTTTCCTGAAAATCGGTTCAGATTCAGATATAGCTCCCATATATATTTTCGTCCGATTTAAGGTAGATGGTGTACCAAAATCATATAGTCGGCGCAGTCCGACTTTACTACTTTCCTTACTGGTTTAAAGATCATTTTAAGGCATGGATTTTTTAAAAAAATATTTTTGGGGACCCTTTGAAGGCATGGATTTTTTAAAAAATATTTTTAGGGACCTCTTGAGGGCTTTTATAAAAATATTTTTAGAGACCCTTTAAAGACGTGGATTTAAAAAAAAATATTATCTCACTCACCTCTCTATCCAAACAGAACACCTCCAAATCTTGATGAGCCTGGAACAGCACTGTACCACCAGGTGTCTCATAGACACCTCTTGATTTCAAGCCGACATAACGATTCTCCACAATATCGATGCGACCAATACCATATGACCCCGCAACATAATTTAAGATTTCCAAAATTTCCAATGGCGATTGGGGCTTATCGTTCAACATCACCGGCAAACCTTTTTCAAAAGTTATGGTAAGACGCATCGATTCCTTGGGTGCCTGAGTCAAAGGGTCTTTGGTCATTTCATATAGCGATTCGGGTGCAATATGATTGGGATCTTCCAACACACCCGATTCGTAGCTAATATGCAAAATGTTGGCATCTGTACTCCAAGGGGTGGCAGGCTTGGCCGTCACTGGTATATTATGTAATTTGGCATATTCAATGAGATCCAAACGTCCCTGGAATTGACGACAGAATTCATCATCCCGCCAGGGGGCAATGATCTGTAAATGAATGAAATAAGCTTATCAGTTATTTTTGATTCGAAGGGGTTTGTTACGTTTTTAGCTCACCTTAATTTCCGGCATCAGAGCATAGGCACAGAGTTCAAAGCGCACCTGATCATTACCCTTACCCGTGGCACCATGTGCTATGTATTTGGCCTGATATTTTTTGGCAGCCTCTACCAAGGCCACACTGATACAGGGACGGGCCAATGAGGTACCCAACAGATAACGTTCCTCATAGATAAGACCCATTTGAATGGCCGGCCAAATGTAGTTGCGAACAAAATCCTCCTTTACATCCTTGACCACAACATCGGTGGCTCCGATATTCATGGCCTTCTGCTTGGCAGCCTCAAAATCTTCCTTTTGACCGACATCGGCCATAAGGCAAATCACTTCGTAGCCTTTCTCCAAAAGCCATTTCAAAATACACGATGTATCCAGACCACCGGAATAGGCCAAAATTACCTTCTCAGCCATTGTGAAGAGATTTTAGAAGCGTCTAAGTCGATGAAGCTCCGAAATGAAACTAATTTCATTTAGTTTTTAAAATTTCCCAGCTAGACACTTGGACAAACAGATATTTATTATTATTTTTTTTTTTGTCGAAGAGATAATGCAAATCAGGCATCTCTATCAGCATCTGCCTGCGGCTGGCTGCTGATAAGAACAGATATTTGTTTGTTCTAATTTTTTATTTTTTTGCAGATTCAAGTTTAAGGTTGATTATTCTCAAATTAGAAAAATAAAAAAAGAAAACTTTCCGAAAAAAATTCTACAAATATTTTTTTAGGGACCTGTTCAAGGCGTGGATTTTTTAAAAATATATTTTTAGGGACCTGTTCAAGGCGTGGATTTTTTAAAAATATTTTTTTAGGGACCTGTTCAAGGCGTGGATTTTTTAAAAAAATTTTTTTAGGGACCTGTTCAAGGCGTGGATTTTTTAAAAATATTTTTTTAGGGACCTGTTCAAGGCGTGGATTTTTTAAAAATATTTTTTTAGGGACCTGTTCAAGGCGTGGATTTTTTAAAAATATTTTTTTAGGGACCTGTTCAAGGCGTGGATTTTTTAAAAATATTTTTTTAGGGACCTGTTCAAGGCGTGGATTTTTTAAAAATATTTTTTTAGGGACCTATACAAGGCGTGGATGTTTTAAAAATATTTTTTCAGGGACCTATTCAAGGCGTGGATTTTTTAAAAAAAAATTTTAGGGACCTATTCAAGGCGTGGATTTTTTAAAAATATTTTTTTAGGGACCTGTTCAAGGCGTGGATTTTTTAAAAATATTTTTTTAGGGACCTGTTCAAGGCGTGGATTTTTTAAAAATATTTTTTTAGGGACCTGTTCAAGGCGTGGATTTTTTAAAAATATTTTTTAGGGACCTGTTCAAGGCGTGGATTTTTTAAAAATATTTTTTAGGGACCTGTTCAAGGCGTGGATTTTTTAAAAATATTTTTTAGGGACCTGTTCAAGGCGTGGATTTTTTAAAAATATTTTTTAGGGACCTGTTCAAGGCGTGGATTTTTTAAAAATATTTTTTTAGGGACCTGTTCAAGGCGTGGATTTTTTAAAAATATTTTTTTAGGGACCTGTTCAAGGCGTGGATTTTTTAAAAATATTTTTTAGGGACCTGTTCAAGGCGTGGATTTTTTAAAAATATTTTTTTAGGGACCTGTTCAAGGCGTGGATTTTTTAAAAATATTTTTTTAGGGACCTGTTCAAGGCGTGGATTTTTTAAAAATATTTTTTTAGGGACCTGTTCAAGGCGTGGATTTTTTAAAAATATTTTTTTAGGGACCTGTTCAAGGCGTGGATTTTTTAAAAATATTTTCTCAAGGACCATATGACACCTGATTTCCCGCTGAAGTTAATATAAAAATATGTCACACCCTCACCCCCGACAAATATAACTCCCCTACTAAATTATTCCACAATTACAATGAATTTCGAAATAATAGATGATTTTAGCATATTAATTGAATTCCGCAAGCAAAAAAAAATCATTAACAAATTCGACACGTTGCCAATTACCATCTCCCACCATCGTCATTATAATCGCCCACACCTCCACCAAACATCATTCGGAGCTCATTAGAAAACCACCACCTACAAAGAAAAAATTATGCAGATATATTCCGATCATATGCATATGAAGCTGTCGGCGAATTTTCTTCAACAATATGACACCTTGACAAATAATAGGATTCCAAGGAAAAAAAAACCGAAAAGGTACGACGACCAGGAAGAAGAAGATGAGCCAGCTAGGTAGGGATTCAATGATATGCACACGTACACATATCAGCTAAATATTAGTCACGCTATTGGTAAACATATCGGGAGTAAATTAAAATAACACATCACAATAATATTGCCGCCATTGGAACCCGCTCGAAGCTCAACCCCGACATAGCTGGGAACACAGTCAGCCAGCAAAAAAGAAAGTCATTTTCCAAAAAAAAATTGTTTGGTTGCATATAAATTGAAATTTTATACCAGTTTTTCTTTCTTTGCCTTCTACTCACCCTCAAAAAAGCTCCTTCCCCACAATATCCTGGCAAACAAAACATGACGCGGAATTGAATGTAAATAAAATAGGGGGAGGTAGATTATTTTCCATTGTTGTAGTATTATTGGTTGCTAGGGATAACATATTCGCCGAAAAAGATGAATGTGTTTGTGTGATGCGTGTGGAAATGTTTTTTTCAATCTATTTTCACAGCCTTTCACCTTCTCAAAAAAAAAGAACAACAACAAAATCCTACAAATAGGATAATGAACAAGATACATGGGAATAAAGATTTGGCATTAATATTTTAGCGTGGTAGTTGTACCCTGAAAACTGTATTTTTTAAAAAAATCCACGGCATATATGGGTCTCTAAAAAATATTTTCAAAAAATGCATGGGTTCTTCAGGTCTCCTAGAGGTCTCTTAAATAATATCTTTTAAACAGTAAGGAAAGTAGTAAAGTCGGACTGGGCCGACTATATCGTACCCTTTACCACTTTATGTATATTGTATTCCATGTCAATGTTCCCTCGAAGGAAAATACACCTTTCTGCAACCTATGCTAAATTTAATTTCAATCGGACAGATTTAGAATCGTTTCCGTACAATGGGACAAATTTATGGAAATCGATTTATATCAAACTTGATGCACGTTACTCAGTATGCCGCACTGTTAAAAATATAGTCTTAATCAGACACCCGTGAGAAATATATATGTCACGTTGTGCAACATTTCGTGTCAATCGGACAAACATTTGGAGTTTGGTGCACCATTTACCTAAAATCGGACGATGATATATATGTGGGACCTATATCTATATCACTACCGATATTCTCGAAACTTAACACACCTCATTCTAAACTCAATTCATTACGCTATGCAAATTTGTTGGAAATCGAAAGTTATATAGGGTGTTTGTTGTAACGTTTATATTAAATCGGACGAAAATATATATATGGGAGCTATATCTAAATCTGGACTGATTTTCACGAAACTTAGCATACATCATTCTGGAACTAATTCGGAACTCTATGCCAAATTGCCTGCAAATCGAAAAATCTATAGGGACATTGGTGTCCCATTTAACTTAAATCGGACGAAACTATATATGGGAGCTATATCTAAATCTGAACCCATTTTCACGAAACTTACCACACATCATTCTAAACTCAATGCAGTCCGCTATGCCAAATTTCGTGCAAATCGAAAGATATATAGGGACTTTGGTGCACCATTTACCTTTAATCGGACGAATATATATATGGGAGCTGTTATCTAAATCTGAACCGATTTTCACGAAACTTAACACACGTCATTCTGGACCTCATTCAGTACCCTATGCCAAATTTCGTGCAAATCGAAAGATATACAGGGACTTTGGTGCACCAATCGGACGGAAATATATATGTGAGCTATATATAAATCTAAACCGATTTTCGCGAAACTTAACACTCATCATTCAAGACTTTAATCAGTACGCTATGCCAAAATTCGTGCAAATCGAAAGATATATAGGCACTTTGGTGCACAATTTACATAAAATCGGACGAAAATATATATGGGAGCTATATCTAAATCTGGACCGATTTTCACGAACCTTAACACACGTCATTCTAGACTCAATTGAATACACCGTGCCAAATTTTGGGCAAATCGAAAGATATATAGGCACTTTGGTGCACAATTTATAAAAATCGGACGAAAATATATATGGTAGCTATATCTAAATCTGAACCGATTTTCTTCAATTTCAATAGGGTTCGTCCTTGGGCTAACTAAGTGACTTGTGTCAAATTTCATCCAAATCGGATCATAAATGCGACCTGTAAATTGTAATAACATCTACAGACGGACAGACTGACGGACATGCATAAATCGACTCAAAAAGTGATTCTATGCATGGGTATATCTCGTTTCCTTTGGCATGTTACAAACATATACACAAAGACATAATAGCCTGTACCACCGTGTGGGTATAAAAATCCACGCCTTTAAAAAATATATATTTTTTTTTAAATCCAAGCCAAATTTTCTCTAAGACATTCTGGATACCCCTAGCGCCATCTATGAGCAATTCTCGCAATGAAAAGATGTTCATAAGATACCATCTGCCATTAAAGCTTTTAGATAGTCTCGAAAAGCTTTATATATATGTATCCCTGTAACGATTGGCAACTCTTTAAAGGCAAAAGGAATTGGCAATATTCATGTAAATTAAAGCTTTGGTGACAAGTCTGAAGTTTAGCTTGGAAAGCTTAGTATAGGCAACAACATTTTTTTTTTCAATTACAACTACTACATGGCGATCCGAATATTTGCAACATCTGCACTGTGCGAATCAATAAAGAACACTGAACTGTAATGTTTCAGATCTCTATATGGTCTTCTATTTGTAGATATTTTGGATCTTCTATTAAAAGTCTCTATTGGAAGACCTTGGGTTTCTATTAGATTTTATGGGTATTCTATTAGAAGTCGTCATGAGTCTATTAGGCCTTATGGAGAATTTTGGGTCTACTATTAGAAGACTTTTGGGTCTTCTATTACGGGAAATTATAGGTTTTCTATTGGAAAACATTTAGGGTCTTCTGTTATACTTTTGATAGTTCTTTATAAGTAGTCTTCTATTAGGTGACCTTATGGAGAATTTTGAGGCTTCTGGGTCTACTAATAGATGGCTTTTGGGTCTTCTATTAGGAGAAATTATAGCTTTTTTATTGGAAGACATTAGGGTATTCTGTTATACTTTTGATAGTTCATTTATATTAACATTCGTATCCTGCTATGGATCTTCCATAAGGCAGGCCTTTTGGGTATTTTATTTTCCATAAATCACCTCACTTTTGTTTAGAATTATAAAAAATAAAATTTACACAATCCCAATGAAAATCAAATCGATTTAAACGATTTGATTTCCATTACATCTGCATGTGTAGCTAGCTGTATATATTATTTGTTCATAATAATTGCATTTTTATTAAATGTATTTTTTTCTTTTAAGGTTTTTTTTTGTTCTTTTCTTACAATAAAATTATTATTTATATTATAAAAAAATGTGTGTGTGTATTTACCTAAAACTATTCATAAATCTTCTTTTCATCAAGATTATAATTAAGAAAAACCAAATTAAATAAGCCTTTCCATGATAGTTTGTATTAGATGATGAAATATATATCGAAAAGAAACTAAATTAAAGACTAAAATTACAAAAAGAAGAAATAAATGTTCTTTTCTTGTTTCATTATACATTCAAAATGTACACAGAAATGTATGTATATATGTGAATTTGTAAATGGGTCTAGATAGGAGTCTACAAACCATTATTGCATTAACATAAGAGACGACAACTTCTGTTTCACCGGGCAGGGCAGCCGAACAACATTCGAAAAGTTAAGATAATTTACATAAAATCTAAAAGGGTGTTTGGCTTGGCTGCTTACTACAAAAAACTAATTGTAGTTATAAAATCGCCTCTGGCATGAATACTTTTTGTTTTCAAATGTAGAAGGAGTCAAAGTAACATTTGATATTGATTACAAGACTAAAACCGAATAGTAGTCAAAGTTCCTATTTATTTCTGTTATTTAATTGAGTCTCTGGGTAATGGGTAACTTTTTACGTCTACGTTGGCGGGCAAGCTGTTGACGTTCCCAATATTCATAGTAACGTTCATGTTTAAGCCACTCCTGATATTTATACCACCATTCTTCCCATTTTATGTAGTCCTGCAAAAGAAAATAATAATAAAATAAATTCAAATCCCATTAAACAAATATTCATCACCCATCCTACCTTCAAATCCAAATCTCTCAAATAGCCACGCGACTTATAATAATCATAGCGGACACGTACATCATCCCACGACAGCATACCCGACGGTGCTGTTGTTGCCAATTCCTCGGGAAAATGACCAACCGGTGCCGGTGAATACGAATAACGACGCGGCGGAGATTCAAGGCCTTCTTCGATCATAACCTTCAGGGCGCCACCCGCTGAATCCTTGGTTATGCGCATATTTTCCATATTACTGCGATCGATGGACCATTGGGCCATTTTTCCGAAACGTTCCGATAACGTAAGACGCGTTGTGGCGGTAAATGTGGGCAGCGGAGTTTCATCGGAATCTGAACCACCGGAATCATCCGATTCGGATGAGGAGTGTTTTTTACGTTTTTCACCCTCGATTTTGATGCGTGTGCGTAACTGTAAATCAAAAAAAGAAATACTGGTTAAAAACTGTTATTTAACCCGCATTGAAATTCTCCAACTTACCTCTTTTTCCTTTTTCTTCTTCTTGACAGGAGCCACTGTGGCGGGTGTGGGCTCTGGTGGCTCAGGTGGACGATTTTTCAAACGCGGATCTTCAAGCGGTGAATGACGACTAGTCCTTACCTTAACAGGTCCATCGGAAACGTGACCATCAATACTACGCTGACGACTAATCCGTCGCACATTCATTTCCCGTTGATATTTGTCAAGATCGGAACTACGTGGTGGTGAACTGGGACGCACCGCTACACGGCCACTTGTGGAGGTCGAGGACGAAGAGGATGGCGGTACGGCACCGCGATGATATTGCAGCGAACGAGATGATGATTTTGGTGGTGGCGAACGAGGTCCACGTTCGCGGGGCGGACGATGCATAGAAATTGAACTGCAAATAAAACAAAATAATAATTGTTAACTTTAATCGGGTCCAATAGAAGATCATTAAGGTATTCAATAAAAATAACTTCAGGGTTTTCTATAGGAAGACCTTCAGGATATTCTTTAAGAAGTCCCTCAAGGCCTTCTATAGGAATATCTTTAGGGTCTTATATAGAAATGCCTTCAGGGTCTACTATAGGAACATCTTCAGGATCTTCCTTAGGAAGACCTTCAGGATCTTTTATACGACGACCTTCAGGGTCTTCTTTAGGAAAACCTTCAGGGTCTTCTTTACGAAGACCTTCAGGATCTTCTTTAGGAAGGCCTTCAATATATCCTTTAGGAAGACCTTCAAGGTCTTCCTTAAGAATATCAGAGTCTTCTATAGAGAGACCTTCAAGGTCTCCTATAGAAATACCTTCAGCATCTTCGATAGAAGGACCTTCATGAACTTCCATCGGAAGATCTTCGGGATGTTCGATAGGAAGATTTTCAGGGCTTTTTATAGAATGACCTTCAGAGTCTTCTATACGAAGACATTCAGCGTCTCCTATAGAAATACCTTCAGGATCTCCGATAGAAGGATCTTCGGGATCTTCAATAGAATGACCTTCATGATCTTCGATAGGAAGATCTTCAGGCTTTCAGGGTCTTCTATAGAGAGACCTTCAGGGTCTCCTATAGGAATACCTTCAGGATCTTCGACAGAAGGACCTTCGGGATCATCGATAGAGATCTTCAGGGCTTTATATAGAATGACCTTCAGGGTCTTCTATACGAAGACATTCAGGTTATTTTTTAGAAACACACTCAGGGTTTCTGTAGGCAGATTTTCAGGGTCTTCGATTGGGAGATATTCAGGGTTTTCTATAAGAAGACTTTTGAGAATCTTCAGTGGGAAGAACTTTACGGTATTTTTTAAGATTAACTTTAGGGTCTTCCATAAGAAGATCTTCAGCAGGAATGATTTTGGATCTCTTAAAGGAACAACTTCTAAGATTTCTATCAGAAAACTTTAGAAGACCTTGAAAGTCATCTATCAGAAGACTTGCAGATTTATTGGGGTCTTCTATTAGACCTATGGGGTCATCTATTAGGAGATCTTTGAGATAATCTATTAGGAGAACTTTGGGTTCTTCTATTAGAGGCCTTTGGGGTCTTCTTGTTTCGAAAATTCATTTTGTTATTTGAAAAAAAAAAACTCACCGAGATCGATGACGATGACTGGGTGAACAAACCGAACACGAATCATCAGAGCAACTGCTAACCGAGCTGTTGGTACGCGAACGACAAGACGACTGTAAAGAGGTGAAAAAGGAAAAACATATTTCAAAACAATTTCTAAATAAAAGAGATCGATTCCTCAGAACTTACCCTAGGTGGTGGTGATGGTGGCCTCTTTGAACGTGGCAATATTTGTCCTCTCGACTTCGAGGGAATATCCGCACCGCTACTGCGACCCAAAACCGGCGGTGGTGGTGTACGACGACGACTACCACTGCTCATATTAGGCGGTGTAACACGACGACGATCCCGTTCACGATCAATGGGCGAACGCGAATTCCGACGACGCATCGGAGGTTCTGGTGGTGAACGCGGACGACCACCACTACCTCCACCACCGATTGGCGGAAGACGACGGCTACCGCTACCCATGTCGGAGGGTGAACGCGGCGGTCCACGATATGGTGGTGAACGAGGACGTCCCCGGTCACGGCCATCCATTGACGAAGGTGGCGACGATACACGATTACGATTTATACGATCGATATCACGCGGCGGTGGAGGTGAACGGCGACGCATTGGCGGTGATTGTGGTGGGGTTTTGCGCAAACGTGAACGACTGCGTGAACGCGGCGACCGAGAACGTGGCGAACGACCATAACGACCGGTTATGGGTGGTGGACCGCCACCACCACCGGATGAAGAGTTATAACCGCGATAACCATTACCGGCGGCACCACCTCTATCACCGCCACCAGCACCTCCTCCCTCACGATCACTTTCACCCGAACTGCTTTCTCCTTGGATGTACATTTTCTTGTAGCCTGTATGACGCCAACGATTCGGATCCTTTTCCTCAACTTCCAATAGTTTTTTGTCCCAATAGTCGTTGGTGTTGGCTCGTGCCTTTTTCATGACGTTATCGATTTCACGACGTTTTCCAGCCGGCAATGAGGGATCTGCAAATGGTGATGGGGTATAATGGAGTTACAAAAAATGAGGAAAATGGAAAAACAAAAAGAAAATAAACAGAAAATAAAAAAATTATTAACAAATAGTTAAATAAAGAAAGGGTAAGGCAACAAAAGCAGCAAACAAACAAACCATTTATTCTGGTTACAGTCGGTTGACGATCCATGTGTAATTTGGAATTCATTTCCATAGCACCGCCGCCGCCACGACGACGCGAACTAGACGACATGTCGCCGTTTTCTTTTTTTCTTTTAGAAAAGAAGCTTAGCTAAGCAGCGCGCTTTTTTACCGTAAGCCTTATAAAACGCGACGACGTTTTTCAAAATTGTTTAAAAACCCGATATGTTTTGGAATTTTTATTGCACTCACTATTACAACAAGAAGATTGGTTTTGGATTATTTTTTAAATATTTTTTTGCTTTTGCATAGGAACAACAACAACAAAAAGGCTGTAAAAATATACAGATCACAAATTAGAATAAAAGCTTTTTCATATAGACTTTTTTGTTATATATAATGGAGTATAGCTTGAGGTTAATATATTTATATTTTTTTTCTTTTTTATTATATATTTATGTATTTTATTATATTATCTTTGATTTTTTTTTGTGGATATGTTATATATAACACATTGAATATTGTATGAGAATTTGAGACACTTTTTTTTTTGGGAGTGATTAAAGCCAATTTGTTTTTTTTTTTTTTTTTTTTTTTTTTTTTTTTTTAAATTTTGTGTAGAATTTTTAGTTTAAAATGGCTGTTTTTTCATAAGCCTTGGATTGCATTAGTCCAGAGTTCCATGGATGATTTTTATTTTCGTACATGTGTTAGGGTGTTTTCCCCACTTTTTTGACGAAACCGCTCGTTTGATCGAACCGTTCGATCATGGTAGACGAAAGTTTACGCCCGTATACCGCGATAACCGGCTGAGTTTGTGGTAAAATAAATAATTCCAGTAAACATAAAAGACAATACGTTCCTAAAATAGTAAAGAAGAAGTGGAATATACCTTTTTTGTTTTAATTCAATATTAAAAATGTCGCAGTCTCCTTAAACTAATGTAATGTAGGAGCCCAAATATAAAAAAATAGAAGATCCAAAAATGTCTTCTATAGGAAGACTCAAAGCTCGTCTAGTAGAAGAATCCAATGGCATTCTATTTGAATACTCCAAATTTCTTTCAAATAAAATATCCCAAAGGTCACCTGATGGAAGGTTATGTAATAGAAAACCCCAAAACCTTCTAATATCTTTACCGGAACTTTGAGGCGTCCTTCGACAAAAGATCCTATGAATTTTGGCAAAAAGACACTAGGTGCAACGTGTCGAGATCCATTTGGTCGACTCTGTCTACCAAAAGAACGCACTCACTTTTGAACTTGAGCAAAGCTGAAATAAGATTAATGACAGGAATCATTACTGGTCATTGAAATATCAGGGCCATTACCAATAAATGGGACCATTATGTTACTGATTACTGTAGACTTTGCGTTGACGAGGAGGAGACGGAGACAATAGAGCATCTTCTGTGTCACTGTTCAGCCCTGGCTTACAGGCGGCACAGACTAGTGGGTGCTCATTTTCCACCGAATCTTAGCTTCTTCTTAACAACCGAACCTGCTCTAATCTACAGCATAATTAGAAACCTAAAGTGGTTGGGAAAGTGAAACCTTGACACGTAATATATCTTCTGTCTGATCTCTATAGCCATCAACATTATTCCGATCTTTCCTTCTTATATCTTTCTGTAAGCTTCTCATCTCTATTTCCCCAATCTTCTCTCCCCTATAGATCTGTCCTCATGTCTTTTCTTCTCGTGAATGATCACAACGGACCTAACGGTCTCAGAGTGCTACAGCCACATAAGTGACTGCACATCCCTAAACCTAACTTAACCTAACCTAAGAACTAGAAATGCATTGATTTTATAAATATTTTTTTCAAGGACAAACCAAGTGTAGATTTCTTAGATAATTCAAGAGTTCTAATGAAGGTATATTTCTCTCTATTAGTTATTTTAACCGCAGTAGTGTTCTGGCGTCATCCTCATCTACCAAAGAATAATAATTCCAGATGTAATGCTGAAATGCTTTCTTGACTGATACGGAAAAGGCCACATTTCACAATTAGATTGTGGAAAAAGGCGGTGTCTCTCCAGGCTAGTATTGATGTCTTCAAGAATATGAATTTGACTTATGGTTTGAAAGCAGCAGGACTTGGAAAAATAGAAACGTCAAGGTATCAACAAGACTATCTTTGTTTTGACATAATCCCCAAATAATGCTGCCGCCCAGTATGGGTATTTGTACAGTTCTATGGACATTTTCTAACAGTGTCACTTTATTTTGACACAAATTTCGTTTCCTCCGAGGACTGACTCCTGGAAGCCAACCTCTAAACTTTATTATATTAAATAACAGCAACTTCAGCTGATTTCAGACCTATATGATAAAAAAAAACTGATTACCTCTATAATTAAAAAAATAATTCTAATAATTACCAAAATTCGAAACTAGCTTGTACTTTTCTCAAAAAAAAAATGTCTATATTGAAACTGGCTTGTTGTGACCAACCATGAAATAATTTAATTTCAATTGAATCAATCGTCCCTCAAAATTAATTTTGTTATAAAATTTAATACAAATTGCTCTTCTGATTGAAATATAACACTATTGATGTTTTGAAATCTAAAACGATAAATAAAAATAATTAAATATTTTATTGCAATTGGAAATAATTACATTTTACCACAAACATGGCTAATAGGCATGCACGCGCGTAATCACGACAAGAAAAAGTCAGACAAGCCATAAAACCAATACGGCAGTGACATTTTCCTCAAGCCCTGGAGGCTTACATGTAACAAATACGAAATACGCGTAGGGGGGGCGCGGACACGACAATGAAATTAATTCACTTTTTGTATACCTCCAATAATTGTTCAAAATTCTACAGATTAGAATTTAGAGACAGTAGTTCATTATGCCTTAGACGAAATTACCAAGACAATAGGTCTTTTTGACGTTAACGATCCCGTCGTATTTTGTGTGCCAACAGCCGAATAAACGAAAACCACGATGCAGACGACTGCAACTGCGTATTGCTCTGCAGAGACGCTGACGTCAACGTCATCACCGCGACAGCACAGCGCATAACCGGCTGGCCTTCAATGCAGCGAATAGCCGAAACGAAAATACCCGCATCGTCTCTTCATCCATATTGAATACTTCTTTTTTCACAATCCACAATTAGAGCAAGCACATGTTTGTCTGTTTTTTCCACTGAAAATTTTCTTTAAAGTTTGCATTTTTTCTTAAAACAGTAAAGAGCGAGAAAAAGCAAAACTTATTTTGTCAACGTAACACCACCGAGGGTTTTTTCTTTCTTTTCGTCGACGCCGCACACATACAACAGCACAGCACACAACCGACATGACATTTTTTCTTTCTTTCAGGGTTATTTTTGGCATTTTTCTTTTTCAATTATTTTATTAATTAAGGGTTTGTTTTAACGAGTTAATTTATGCTTACGTTTTTCGTTTGAGTTAATTGTGTATTTAATTTCCGTTGTTATATATATTCTGTATATATTTTTATTGTTAATAAGAAAAGAAATCGTTCTTTTTTTGCGGCTACCACCAACGACTAACTAACGACCTCGACAAAGGAAAAAATTCTCTATACTAGAGTTGGTAGTTCCGGAACGAACTAGTTCATTGGAACTATTCCGAGAAAGGAACGAACGGAACTAGTTCCAGTTCATTAATTAATATAATTCCTTTCTCTGATCCAGTTCCTTTTTTGAACTATTTGAAGCAAAGGAACTGTATGGAGCATAGGAACTATAAAGAGCAAAGGAACTATATGGAGCAAAGGAATTATATATGGAAAAACGAAAAAAAGAATGATGAAAGAGAGAGATTCAAAAGAACTATGTAGGAGTCGGAACTATATGGAGCAAAGAAATTGTATGGACTAAAGGAATTATATGGAGCAAAGGTTTTATATGGATCAAAGGAACCATATGGAGCAAAGGAACTATATATGGAAAAACGAAAAAAAAATAATAAAAGAGAGAGAGAGAGAGAGATTCAAAAGAACAGTGGGAAGCCTCCAAGACTCCAGCCTTCATAAAATTCGCTTGTTAATCGTCGTTCTGCCAAGACTCAAGCGACGTCGTACGCAAACCTTCGCCAACAAATGGTCTGTTCCAGTACTTTTTATACCCTCCACCATAGTATGGAGGGTATATTAATTTTGTCATTCCGTTTGTAACTCATCGAAATATTCATTTCCGAGCCTATAAAGTATATATATTCTTGATCAGGGTAAAATTCTAAGACGATCTAGCCATGTCCGTCCGTCTGTTGTAATCACGCTATCTTCTGAAGGAATTGAGATAGGGTGCTGAAATTTTGCATAGGGTTGTCTTTTGTCTGCAGGCAGGTCAAGTTCGAAGATGGGATATATCGGTCCACGTTTAGGCATAGCTCCCATATAAGGGTACCCCCCAATTTTCGGTATTTTGGGGTTATTGAGCGCGTTTTTCAAGCGAATTTGTAGTAAATGTATCCACAAAAAATTATAAATATAGGTCCACTTTTTCTTGTAGCCCCCATATAACGGTACCTCCTAATTTTCAGTATTTTTTGGGTTTTTATCGTATTTTTCACCGAATTGGCTGTAATTTAGTATTTTGAGTTCTTAGCAGGTACCAAATCTCTCCACAAAAAATTTAAATATAGGTCAATTTTTTCGGATATCCCCCATATAAGGGTACCCCCAATTTCGGTATTTTGGGGTTCTTGAGCGCGCTTTTCAGCCGAATTCGCTGCAATTTTGTACATTTTTTACACTTTTTTATTTCAAATACCTGTCAGTATACCTCTGGTGGAGGGTATCCAAAGTTCGGCCCGGCCGAACTTAACGCTTTTTCACTTGTTTAATAGTATGCTAGTAAAAGGGAAACATTTCAAGTCTCAGAGTACAAAATAATTTGAAAAGTTCGGGAACGCAAATCTAGTAAATATGCCAAAATTAGATGGCAATACTTCAAAATCAACATAACAAAAAGTTTACAAAGAGAAAGCCATTTTGTTTTGTGCTCTCTTAAATTTGATTCAATGCTTTACCAGTTTTATGGGTTCAGGAACGGTTTTCGAGGTTTTAGGTTTTGGAACGGAGCTAAAATAAAAACGACGAGTGAAAAAATTGAAAAACGTTTCACCTGCTAACGAATGGGAGGAGAAGACAAAATGGCCGATAAAGATGAACTCAAAATGGTATAAGGGAAAGTTTACGAATGAGGTGGGAGAGGGACTAAATGGAAACCGTGTTGTTTACGAATGAGGTTTAGGCAAATTATGATTAGGGATAAGTAAATCGACTTTCGATTAATCGACTTTTTGTATTGAAAAGTCTAATGCCATGTAGAGACGAGCGTTGTTCCCTCTCTCATTCGTGGTTCGACTCTTAATTATGAAGTAATTACATAGTTCAAAGGAACTACATTAAGGAACTAGTTCCTTTTTAAAAAAGAAACGAGAATGATCGATCCCTGAAGAGTAGGGATATGTAAATCGAGTTTTGACTTTTTGTATTGGCTGACATGGTTAACGGCGTCAGCAGTGAGTGATGCCAAAACGGGGCAAAATACAATATAGAATTAGTCAGTACCGTAACGTACGTTACGTGGAAGTAATCAATAATCACTTCAATGATGTCATTTGACTTTGGAATGTGTTATGCCATGTTTACCATCATGGTACAATTATAAAAGGTAACAGCAAATCCCAGCTGATTTGATTCCAACGTAATACTAGTGTCAATATGAATTTGACAAATTATGTTTTTAAAAATCACCCAACAGGAAAATTGGGAACGCATAAAATTTGAAATTGTTCTTTATTAAATGTGCTCCCGTTTTCAATTTACTCAATCTACCTGCTGGGAAATTTTCAGGAAGCAAATCTTTCTTCAAGGAATAACTCGCTATTCCCAGCATTTTCATATGTGTTATACATATATGTGGCAATTGCACAATTAAAGGAAAGATGTGGACGCGATAGGAATATAAATTTGAAAGATTTTCATTCATGTTTTTCAATTTTTATTTTGAAGATTCGAAAATATTTCATTTTCAAAATAAAAATAATTTGATGATAATTTGTTTGTTTACATTTTTCTGTCAAATGAGTTGACACTAGTAGAACTTACAACAACAAATTTCCATGTGGTTGTTGTATCGTTTTTTGTACAACAACACTTGCTGTTACCTTCTATTATTATACCATGGTTTACCATTTTCTGATAAAGGCCCTGATATGGCAATGACCAGTAATGATTCCTGTCACTACTCTTATTTCAACTTCGCTCAGTTCCAACAGTGAGTGTGTCATTTTTGGTAGACAGAGTCGGCCAAATAGATCTTGACACATTGTACCTAGTTTCGTTATGCCAAATTTCATAGGCTCTTTATCAAAAGTTCCGATAAAGATGAAATATTGGTGGTTTGATTGAGCCATCAATTGCTAGATCTGTAGATTAAGATCCTCGTCTAGCTAATTGGTCTGATCTTTCATTACCCATGATATCACGGTGTCCTGGTACCCAACACAGCCGATAGCTGCATGTAAATTCTTCCAAAAGTGAGGACGGCCTTAGATTTGATGTAACAGGATTTGTCGGCTTTAAGAGCCGCTTGACTATCCACAAAGATTGTCACCGGTTCAACAATCTCTGCATCCAGACTTTTTATCAATTCCGCTACCTTCCAGCGCAAAGATTTCAGACACTACAGTTGCTATCTAGCTTGTAGGTAGGCTAAAAGTCTAGCCTTTCACAGCCCAGCCCCTGTACTTGTTCCATCTTGGGTTTGTCTGTATAGAAAGCCAGACCGTCCGGTTCCAGTCGTCTCTACTAGAAATAACGACATCTACATCGTCAAAGCTCAGGACTGGTGATATATAGTAGCATAGTTTTACGCGTTGGTCCAATGTCATATCTGGTTCGTTCAAGATACAACCATGTCCAAAGGTACAACTTCTCCAAAGATTTTGTTAAAGCAGCTTTAGGGCACTACGCATGGCCTGACACGTAATACTGAGGCCCAGAGGCCTTAAGTTCAGCAATGTGTTCAGAGCTGCTTGCGGGGCGCTCCTCGCGGTTCCTGTTATAAGAATCGAGGCTTTTCTTTGTACCTCATGTCAATAAATTACAAATTGTTCCAGTGGCTTTGCTTATGCCGTAGACGTCTAGAAAATTTGGAAAATAATTCTCTATTCATGAATAAAAATTGGTCTGTTCCCGTACTGCAAGAATCTACTAGATTTTACTATTTTCTTCGATGTCATAAAGGAAAATTCGTTAACGTAGTAAAAAGTAGTAGATTCTTGCAGTACGGGAACAGACCAATAATTATTTTATTATTTTTGAATTATATCGTTCTTTATTCATTGACTTTCAATTTTTTTTTTCCAATTTTCTAAATTTTTGGTTTGTTCCCGTACTGCAAGAATCTACTAGATTTTACTATTTTTTTCGATATCATAAAGGAAAATTCGTTATCGTAGTAAAAAGCATTAGATTCTTGCAGTACGAGAACAGACCATATTTGCTTATTCTTTTGTTAATAAATTTATACATTGTTCATTTTTACTATTAATAACAAGTTCTACTCAAAAAATGCAATGCTCTTCCAAATTTCTTCCTTTTTGATTGCATTTTTGCAAGAAAATTTGAGTATGACGCTGAGCAAAAATGAATAAAATCTATTCTAGCGTCAAGCCACTAGACGCGAACGTCAGTCGTCGGGATTTCCCGTTGCCAATAAGAAACACACGGTAAACAACCGTCGTTGATTATCTGGTTGTGTTTAGACTCTAA
Organism: Musca vetustissima; assembly: GCF_032173495.1. NCBI lineage: Eukaryota > Metazoa > Arthropoda > Insecta > Diptera > Muscidae > Musca > Musca vetustissima. The sequence goes on from NW_026883164.1 coordinate 26,018, forward strand.
GGTGCATTTGTATTAAATGTCAATTTATAAAGGAATATCAAAGTCTAGTTTAATTTTTAACACCGTTCTCTTTTCATTGTTTACAATAAATAATGACATGCTTTTATGTGCCACATCAAAAAATTTTCCTTGTGCAAACCCGTTATAAGTCATTTCTACAAACCTTATCGATTTTTACACTAATCGCCCTCATTGTTATCGATTACGGAATGCCAGCATTATCGCCACCATTCGCCCCCATCACTAATCTATTCGTCATAAGTTTTTTTCCAAACGTCATAAGAATTTCAGGCCGGTTTCAGATAAACGAAACACAAATTTTCACAAAAAAATTGTGAAATTTGGAATCTCCGCAAGAATATTTTTGCACCCCGATATTGTGGCACTGTGCGACTGAACATTATCGTCGAACCGGTACTAAACAGCACGCCTAAAAATGCAAAAATTTGCAAATCGCAATTGGGCGTTTTTGGTCATAATTCTTGGCTTTGTTGTTGTCCAGGCGGCAGAGCAGCAGCAGACAATACAAAAATCCACCAAATCATTAATTGAGTTAAATGAAGACAATTGGTCGCTGATGTTAAAGGGCGAATGGATGGTGGAGTTGTAAGTTGAGATTGTGTTGTTGTTGTAATTATTAATTAGTGGTCTGGGTAATTTACAAAGGAATGGAAAATCGGCCCTTGTGTTAATTTACAACATAAAAATCAAACAATGGGCATGTGATTTACTCACTATCGTGTATCGGTGTGTGTGTGTTGGCCAATGTATGTGGTAGAGAGTTGCCAGACAGACACCCACCATGATGTGACTACAAAACAAACAACAGCATTTTATTTTTGATCTTTTTGTTTCCTTTGTGTATTGATTTATGTCGCTAATTTTTTATTGCAGTTTTGCCCCCTGGTGTCCAGCATGTAAAAATTTGGCCCCCACCTGGGAACGTTTTGCAACGACAGCCGCTGATATTAATGTGAATGTTGCAAAAATTGATGTAACCACGTCGCCTTCTCTTAGTGGGCGATTCTTTGTCACCGCCTTGCCAACCATCTATCAGTAAGTTTGAATTATTGAATATGGAATTTAAAATTTTTAAATCTTTTATTTAATATTTAGATAAAAGCAAATACTAATTAGCAAATTATTTTCTATGATACAAACATTATTTTATATACCCCTATTGCAATAAATCTACCTACAAAATAGGGGGCGTTAATATTTTGAACTATATCAAGAGATTAGTACTGGATATGGTTATTAAATTTATAATAAGAGACCGAGAGTCTTTTTTATAAAGACCAACAGACATGTATAGTGACCAAAGGTCTGTATTGAGACCCAAGGTCTATATAAAGACCAATTGGTCTGTATAGAGACCTAAGGTCTCTATAAAGACCATTTGGTCTGTATAGAGTACTAAGGTCTATATAAAGACCAATTGATCTTTATATAGACCTAAGTTCTATATAAAGACCAATTGGCCTGTATAGAGATCTAAGGTCCATATAAAGACCAATTCGTCTGTATAGAGACCTTAGGTCTATATAAGGACTAATTGCTCTGTATTGATACCTAAAGTCTATATAAAGATCATAGTTGTATTTAAAGATCATCACTCCGTATAAAGATCACAGAGCTTTATATGGAATAATTTGTTTTTTTCTGTTTGAATATTTGTTATGTATTTCTTAATATTTTGACATTGTATATTATTTGTTTTTTAGCGTTAAAGATGGTGAATTCCGTCAATATCGTGGCTCACGTGACGGCGATGCCTTAATGTTCTTTGTCAAACAAAAACAATGGACCAAATTGGAACCAATCTCTGCCTGGAAAAAACCCGATACCGTGCACATGTCCGTTTTGTCGTATTTCTTTAAATTGTCGCACACTTTGAAGGTAAGCAGATAACAAAATTTATTTGAAAATGTTTAGTGTTATCATTTTAATTTCTTCACTTCAGATTTCATACTTTACATATTCAATATCAATTTATTTATTCAGTATAAAGTACTAAAAAGAATTTCCTTTTTTTATCAAAAAATATTTTGTGTACTAAAATACATATACTTTTTTTAAATCTTAACATTTAGGGGTACTAAAAATATATATATAATATATAAATTGGTGTACTAAAAAATATTTTTTAAATAATCTCCAATCATTAATGTGCGTATTTTTTAAAAAATCCCCACCTTTTTGTTGTACTAAAAATATTTTTTAATCCTCACCTTTTGGTGTACTAAAAAATATTTTTTTAAAAGATTTTTAAAAATATTTTCTATAAGATTGGTGTACTAAAAAATATTTTTTTAAAAGATTGGAGTACTAAAAATATTTTCTATAAGATTGGTGTACTAAAAAATATTTTTTAAAAGATTGGTGTACTATTTTTTTTTAAGATTGGTGTACTAAAAATTTTTTTAAAATATCCTCACCCATTACTTTATATTACTAAAATAATATTTTTTTTAAAGATTGGTGCACTAAAAAATATTTTTTTTATAATATTGGTGTACCTAAAAATATTTTTTAAAAGATTGGTGTACTAAAAATTTTTTTTAAAAGATTGGTGTACTAAAAAAATATTGTTTAAAAGATTGGTCTACTAATTTTTTTTAAAGATTGGTGTACTAAAAATATATTTTAAAATATTGGTGTACTAAATTTTTTTTTAGATTGGTGTACTAAAAAATTTTTTTTTATGATTGGTGTATTAAAAAAATTTTTTTAATTATCCCCACCTATTACCAAAAATTTTTTTTAAAGATTGGTGTATTAAAAAAAAATTTTTTATAATATTGGTGTACTAAAAATATTTTTTTAAAAAAGATTGGTGTACTAAAAAATATTTTTTATAAAAAAAATAACGTCTAATTGTGATCCAAACAAATATTTTTTTTAAAAATCCAACCTTAGTTTTGTAATAAAACATATTGGTGTATTAAAAATATGAAAAAAATAATCGCCTATTCGTGTACTAAAATTTTGTTGTAATATTTAAATCCAAATGGTGTACTAAAAATATGTGCTAAAAAATTGTTTTTTCAATTTTTTATTTTTAAACCAATTTATTATTACAATTTTTTTTTTTCAATTCCTTCACCCATTATGTATTTCATTCACCTCATATGTGTGTGTTGTTGTTGTTTTTGTAAATGTGTGTATTCCCATTTACTAATCTCTAGCTTATCCAACATTCATTTAAGGATTTCAATGCCCGCCTACAAGAAGAATATGGCCTGCCCACTTGGGGTTCTTATGCCCTCTTTGCCATTGGTACCATTTTCGTGGGTGCTGCCTTGGGCTTGATGTTGGTGTGTGTTGTCGATTTCCTTTATCCACCCAAGAAACATCAACGTCAAAGTTTCTCCGAATCCAAGGAGAATGGACAAAATGGCATTGAAGATATAGCCAATGATGAAATTGAAGATGATGCACCACAAAATGATGACGACGAAGAAGAAGACGGCGGCGAAGAAGAGGAGGAGGATGAAGAAGAGGCTGGCAATGATGAGGATGCCTCAACCGAAGATGATGACAAACAAAGTGAGTCCGAGGAACCTGAGAGTGAGAAAAAACAACCTGCAAAACAGCAGCAGGAGGAGAAGAACAATAAACCTAGTCCCACAGAAGTGCGTAAACGTAAACCACGCAAGGCAGATTAAAGAGATTTCTTCTTGAGTTTTATTTTTTTTTCGTTCGTAACTTAAGAAAGCCCCCCAAAAGATTTGGTTTTCAAATTTTTCGTTTAAAAAAAATAATTTTGTGTAGGAAAAATTTAAAGAAAGAAAGGAGAACAACAGTAACGTGACTCGAAATACGCACACACACTAAAAAAATAATATTTTCTACTTTCTTAGACGAAATTTGATATTAAAAAAAAGAATCCAAGGAATTTATTCCTTCCACAGCAACAACAAGAATCACACTGCAAAATGTATTAACAACAACAACAAAAAATTGTACTGTTTCGGTATTAAAAAAATAACAAGAAAAAAAAATATAAAAACAATTTTTAATTTCTTAAAGACATTTGTTTGCCTTATTTAAAAAAAGTAAATAACAAAAATATAAGGTTTACAAAACAAACAAAAAAAAACTGGAAATCCATTTAAAGCATTTTTTTTTTAAATATTATCGAAATATATAACAATAACAAACCTTAGATATGAGTGTAGTTTTATATATTTAAAAAAATTAACACTAAAGAAAATGCCTGTAAGGAAAACAAAAACATACAAACTTAATTTTAGTTTTGAGTAAAATTTATTCTTAATATTTTTTAAACAAACTATGACTGCTTAAACATATTTTTTTATTTTTCTTTTGTTCTTTTTTTAATAGTTTATGTTTTAAATATTTTTTTTTTTATTGCATAGATGTTAACTTTTCTTAAATATTTATAACTTACATATAAACTTTCTCTATAACAACATTTTTTTGCAATATTCTTGTCCATAAAAAACATTTATTATATAAAATTTTTTTTGGTAATGAAAAAATTAATTTAGTTTATAGGAGAAGTAAGCAAACACAATACATCGCAAAACCAGAAAAAAAGAGAAATTTGCAACTCTTAAAATGCATTATTAAAAAAAACAGTTACTGATGATGATATTTATTTTTTTTTTTATTTCAATGAAACACCATTCATCATCACGTCGCAACACTTTTGAACATTGACATTAAAAATCCCATTAAAATAAAACAAAAAATTATTATTAAGTTATATGAGACCATTTAAAAAAGTAACAAAATTATTAAAAATAGTAACAATAATTAATACTAAAAATAAAAACAAATTCAATAAACGACTATAAATGTTTAATATTACAAAAAAACAAATGGGTTTTAATTTACGGTATTCTTAAAAAAAACATTTTAAAAAAATCCACTTCTATTACTTACTTAGCTGGCTTGTAACAGAACTTTCGTTTCATAAGCCGAGCTTAAAAAAGATTTTCAGGCCCGTCGGTCTTTTGCGCAGTGTTTCCAATTTGAAAGACCACATTCGGCAATGTTGTCTTCCACTTGATATTTCCATATTATTCGTCCCCTTCTGCGTGAACCATCAGCTGGTTCGCTTTTATACGCCTTCTGGGTCTTCATCCATTCTCACAACATGACCTAGCCAACGTGTAGTCGCTGCAGCTCAATACTTCTAACAATGTCGATGTCCGAGAATGGCTGGTACAGCTCATGGTATATTCGACGACGATATTCACCGTCAACGCAGAACGGCCCATACATCTTTCGGAGAATTTTTCTCTCAAACACTCCAAGAGCTGCCTCATCTGCTTGCGTAAGTACTCATGCTTCAGATCCATACAACAGCACGGGTAGTCTCAGCGTCTTGTAGAGTGTGAGTTTGGTCTGGTGGGAGATGGCCTTGCTTTTGAGTTGTTTGCTCAGACCATAGTAGCATCGGTTGGCCATCACTATCCTTCTCCGAATTTCAGAACAGATGTCATTCGTTTTACTTATGGCGTTACCAAAGATATATAAAATATTTAACAGGAATGTCAAACGCAGACGGACTGAACGGATGGGGCTGTCGAATGCGGCTTTATAGTCGACGAAGCTACAGTTCTCAAGTTCCACAGTTAGTCTACTGGACATCTTGCGCGTTGATACCATCAGCATGGTCTTCTCGCCGTTTACTGCCAGACCCACTTTGACAAAATTTACAACTTTTTCAGCTACATTTTGACCATTTTGTATGGGAGGTACCAAAAGGATTGGATCGATATTTTCCATCTTCGTTCTTGATTTAAGTTTGAAACAAATATTACGATGTACAAAGTATGAATGAAATAGGTTAATCCCTATGAGAGTTATCGTGCGGACGATCCAACCAGTCAGGCCGATAGACGGATGGATGGACATTTGTAAATAGACTCCAAATTGTCTGAAACGGATTTGCTACGAAGAAACATGGGGTCTAAAACTAATATTTCAAAATTTCTTTCGATTGCCCGTTTAATAAGTACGGAAATGGAGCAATTGCCAACCAGCCAAACACCCAGATAGACGGATGGACATTTTTGTAAATCGACCTAGACCCACCTTTAAGTATACCGATCGTCATATCTCGACTAGCTGAGTCGATCTAGACATGTGTGTCCGTCCGTCTGTCCATTATAATTTGTAAACACGATACAGGCCACAGTTGTGGACGAATAGGTTAATATAATATGGTAAAGATAGGTTAATATTTAGGGGATGAAATGGACCATTTACTAAATTTTTGTCGGTTTTTGTGGTCGCTCCAGAGGCCGCAAATATGACCCAAATATCACGAAATTTTATATGGAGATCTTTATAGGGGACTTTTGTGTGAAAAATTACGAAATTTGTATTCTATGGAGTATATTTTTACCACTGAAGAACAAGGACCCGAAAAGTTGATAGCATATCCAAGAGGAGTGGTTGACCTTTAAATTGATACCATCTATATTGTCATATGTACTCTGATGAGGGAGTTACACTTAAATATTTACTGGTGCTTACTCATTCAGATAATATTTAGTAACCCATTACCACACTGGGGGGCGGAAATATAGCGCCGATCGCTTTAATTAATTTTTTGTGTGTGTTTTCGAGTCGATCTGTAGTCCACAAGTGGAAGCCGAACATCACAACACAACCCGCTGTGAAGGGAAGGTCTTTACTGAATATTAATAATATTTGTTGACCTCTAGTTGGTCAAGATGGTTCAAATATCGCAAAATATTGCCCATGCTCAGAATATAGAACCACAGAAAGTTAGATTTTCGTGGAACTTGTGAAGGGTATAATATGGTCGGCCCCGCCCGACTATACTGCTCCGCTCACTGGTTTTTTAAAAATAATTTTCGATTTCCCTTTAATAAGTACGGGAACAAAGCACTTGTCAACCTTAAATAACGGCCACTATCAGTAATCAGGTAATCGATTATTTTTTTACAACACTAATTACTGATTATTAATCTTTTGTTATTATTTTTTGCTTGCTTTTGTTTATTTGTTGGTGATTAGAAAATTACTTAGAAAGAAGCAGTGAGTCTACAATAGTCGAACTCAAAACGACAGTCACAAAAGTTAATTAGTCATTGACGAATTGAATTGAAAACAGCATTGAAGCTAAGCATCTCCTGTAACAAACACAAAAAACAAATTGTTCTAATCACAGCATTTTAAAATGGCCGACGTCAGCGATCAAGAATGGAATGATTTCAAGGTTTGAAATTAAAATTCCAATACTATGCATTATTATTATTTTCAATACAAATAATTTCATTTATCTAAATTTGGTTTCATTCCAGACCAAATTCAATAAAACCTATGCCACCGAGGCCGAGGAGAAATTGCGTCGTGAAATCTTTGGCAAAACGAAAAATCGCGTCGAAGAACACAATAAGAAATTTGAAAATGGTGAAGTTTCCTATTCGATGGGCATTAATCATTTGGCCGATGCCACCGAAGAGGAGATGTCATTGCGTTGCGGCAAACGTGTGGCACCAACAGCTGTATAACCAAAAACAACAAACAAAAAATTAGAATCTCTCCAAATAGTTATAATGCGTTTCATTTGTCTATAGATGTGTGTTAAGTTTCGTTTTTTTTTTTTGTTTCTGCTAATATGTTTTAGTGAATATGTGTCTTTGTTTATTTGTATTGAATGAATGAAAAAAAAAAAAAACAAATAATGACTCGATATTAACAATAAAAATTTTTTATAGCATTTGATCTCGTTAAATCGTGTGTTGGAAAGAATGTTTTGGATTTGTTTCTAGGGAGATTTTTGGGCAGGAGTTCTTTGGGGGGAAAATGACTTCAAGGAGATACAACAGGTTACTTCAATGTAATGGGTGGGATCTAGTAGATATTTTTAAAGTCTTATACCCCATTGACCATAAAGACTGTTTTGCAAGGCTATAAAGGTTCAGAAAAGAGATTTTTTTAATATTTTGTAATCCTACCAGTAAACGTGTTTTTTTTACAATGCTATAAAGTATGGAATTTCAGTGAAATATTTAGATTTAAAAAAAAAATCCGAATATAAGCTGAAATAACCATATAACTGCCCACATTTTCGGTATTTTAAGGATTTTAAACACATTTTCCAACTGAATTATCTGTTATATTATATTTTGAGTACTAATTGGGTAAAAAATTTCCATAAAAATATTAATTATTAAATTTTGGTATATTAAGGGCTCCGTGACACGTTTTGATAGTCTGGGTTTACACATGCAATATTTTTCAGCAACTCTGCTGCAGCTCTCTACTTTTTGGCTATGTTGATTATATAAAGATTCCAAGATTATTCACTTCGAAAATTTTGGCCCGGTCGTACTTAACGACATTTTATATATTTATAGGTAAATTTAATTGTACGTTTTATACACATACTATTATTTTTATATAAAAAATATAGTTTTTCTTTTTGTCATCTATTTAAAATTATTAAAATCTGGTCAACTTATATAAAGGCTAATCTCAGACTTATGTATAGAGTCCCACAAGTAACTGTTTGTTTCGTTAATAAAGTTCTGTTCAGTCAGCTTCATAAACGCCTTGGAAGCCCATCTCCACAGAGTTCTATAGAAGCTCTCCAAAGAGACTCTTACAAAGGTGTCTGTAAAAAAAAACAATGGGACCATATAGCCATATTATCAGTCGTCCGTAGTTATTGTTTCTTAGTCGTCAGGATTCCTTTCAGTGGTCCATAAAGATGTCATTCAGACCTCTATAAAGACTTTTTAGTCGTCTATAAAGATTCCTTTTAAACGTCTATAAAGACTCCATTCAGTGGTATACAATCACTTCATTTCAGTCTTCTTCAAAGACCTCTTTCGATCGTCTATAAATACTTCTTTCAGTCTCTTTCCCAGTCGTCTAAAAATACCCCTTTCAGTCGTCTATAATGACTCCATTCAGTTGTCTATAAAAACCTCTTTCAATCGCCTATAAAGACTCATTTCAGTCTTCTATAGTCTCTGTCCCTGTCGTCTATAATGACTCCTTTTAGTCTCTTTCCAAGTCCTCTATAAAGAATCCTATCAGTCTCTTTCCCAGTCGTCCAAAATTATCCCTTTCCGTCGTCTATAAAGACTCCATAAAGACCTCTTTCTATAAATACCCCTTTCAGTCTTCCATTAAGACCTCATTCAATTCAAATTTCCCAGTCGTCTTTAAACCCCTTTTCTGTCGTCTATAATGACTTCTGTTCAGTCTTCTATAAATAACTCTTTCATTTTTCTATGCAGTCTCTTTCCTAGTAGTCTCTAAAGACTCCTTTCAGTCGTATATAATGAATCCCTTTCAGTCTTCCATTAAGACCTCATTCAATTCAAATTTCCCAGTCGTCTATAAACTCCTTTTCTGTCGTCTATAATGACTTCTGTTCTGTCTTCTATAAATAACTCTTTCATTTTTCTATGCAGTCTCTTTCCTAGTAATGTCTAAAGACTCCTTTCAGTCGTATATAATGAATCTATAAAGACCTCTTCCAATCGTCTATAAAGAGTCCTTTCAGTCTTCTATAAAGTCTTTTTCCCAGTCTATAAGGATCCCTTCCAGTCGTCTATAATGACTTTATTCAGTCGTCTATAAATACCCCTTTCGGTCCTCTATAACAACTTCTTTTCAGTCTTCTATAAAGACCTCTTTCAATTCAAATTTCCCATTCGTCTATAAACCCCCTTTCAGTCGTCTATCAAGCGGTCTATATGGGTTTGGTATAGCCAGGCTGAATCGACTATACTGCATTGTTTACATTTATCGAAAAAAATTATCCATATTTTAAATATCTTTGAACTTTCATATAAAGCTAATTTTCTCGTATATAACATATATTTGTATATGTGTTGTCAATATCGAATAAAACTTTAGAATTTCCTCGAACCATTGCTGCCAATTTTATGAAAATCGGTTAAATAGTCTCTGAGTTATTTGCATTTGAAATCAACCATGATCCAAAATATACTTACTGTTCGGTGCTGGGCACCTAATACCAGAAAATGAAAAATTACACAAAAATTGATTGTTACAAAAGGGCAATTTTTTCTTCTTCTTCTTCAGCAAGCAGCCACAGCCATTAGCTGGTTTGTAAAGAAAAGAATAGCATACTTTTAGGCGCAAACAAAGTCTGTATGTTGTTCGATTTTAAATTGATATTAAACGAATGATAACTCTCCAAGGGTGTAACTGATTTCATTCAAACTTTACACATCGCAATATCTCTTTCAAACATAAGTCATTTTCGAAAATGGGGAATATCGGTCCACTACGTCTAGTACCCCCTTCACAAAATGTTCAAACTTTTGCTGGAAAATTAATTTTGTAATATCATGCGAACGGACTAACCAATTTGAACCAAACTTTGCATAACCAAATATTTTTACCTGTATGTTGTTGAAAAATGGGACTTATGGACACATTCATTCTAGTCTCCAGAAAAATTATTTAAAACAAAATCTACGCCTTATTTAGGTCTCTAGACAAATTAGTCGCCTATAGTCTTCTAGAAATAAATACCTTTCCTTCTAGAAATAAATACACCAATGTTTTTTATATATGTATCATTTTTTATTGAATTCTTTATTATTCAAAATTCACTTGGCTATAATTTAAGTTAAAAATAAAATAAGCCATTTTTTTCTTTATAGTTGTTGTTATAATTTTCGGAAAGAAAAATATTTTTCATTTCTTTTTCATTGTTTAACGATACAAGATTTATTTTTTTATTAATTTTTATGACGACTTATTTTGAAAAACAATGTTCGATATAAATTTAAAATATTTTTTTATGGCAGTATCAAAAATTGTTGTTGTTTGTTTATCATGGACAAATATCTAGCTAAATGTATAAAAAATAGAAATGTCGTTTTTTTGTAAAATAAATGCCTAATATTGGATGATGATCGTCGTGTATTGGTTTGAAAATAACTTTTAATGTAAATGAGAACATGTTACAATCTCTATTACTTGTTAAATATTTAAATATCCTTTATTATATTAAAAAAATAATAGAAACAAAAGTAATAAACTCAACACGTTTTTTAAAAATACGCCAGTTATCCTATTTTCCAATTTAATATTTAGATGCATTGGAAAAAAACTGTAAAGAATCCTATGAACCAAATTTTTAAAATGAATATGCATTGCAAAAAGGTAACATTAATGGCGAACATTGAAGCTTCATATTTTATAGCAATTTTATTATTATTAATTATTATTCATCATTTGTTTTTTTTTGTTCACAGAGAAAATTTATTGATTTAAACTTTTTAGCGTGATTTGTTTCTTCTTCTTTTTATCTAATTATTTTATTTAATATAAAAAATCTGATTGTTTTTATTTTCTTTTTTCGTTTTTATTTTTTTTTATTTTTAATTTTTTATTTTTCTTTTATTAATCTTAAAAAATAGCACATATACATTTACATAGATTTTTTATGCTCGCTTTAAATTTAATTTTTTTTTATTGTTATTTATTATTTATTTTTTTAATGTAAATTTGATTTTGTAATGTGGGAAAAGTTGCGAAATATGCTGTACTTTATGTGTGATGTGATTTTGTTGTTGTTTTTTAATTATTATTATTATTTTAATTAGAGATTATTTTTTTAATTTTGATCATCATAATTTCAAGGATATTTCATATACTATAGATGACAGAGAAGAAGTCCTGATGGACAACTGAAAAGCAGACATTATCGATGAAAAAACTGAATCTATATACATGAGTGAAATATGTTCTAGTGGACACCAGAGAAAGAGCCTTAATGGACATTAACAAATTAACCTCTATGGATGAGCGTAAATGAGATTTTATACACGACTGACTGCAGACTATTGGAAGGAGTCTTTTCTCTCAACTGAGAAGAAAGGTATTATTTAGAACTGAAGGGGATTAATAGACCACTAGGAAGGAGTTATAAGGTTATAGGAGTTATAGGTTTCTTTATAGATGTTTCAAAAGGATGGTTTATTAACGGCGAGCGGAAGAGACATTGCAGGCGACCCAAAAAGAGGACTGCTCTTTATAGACGAAACATTTTTTTCTTGTCATGGCCTGTGTCCACCGTCCATCGTAAAAAAAAATGTTAAACCAAAGCAACAAAAACTCTTTTAATTAATTCCGTGTGGATGCCTTTGGCAACCTCAGACTCAACAAAAACTTTAAGAACAATATTCAATGACGAAAGTTTCTGACTCTGGTACAACTCTTAATTTGTTCTAATCGTCAGTAGGTTCTGCCAACAAAAACGATTGATCTAAGAAGCAAAGCGAATAAGTTCCCAATTTAATTGAATAAATTGGGTCTTTCCATCTTAGCCAATAGCAACACCCTCCAGTTGGGATGAATTTTCTTCCAAAAGTTTGAGTTCTGTGACAAAAAAAAAAAAAAAAATCAGAAAATATACCCCCCGGTCATCCTAACCAAGCCACATGCGATGATCCGTTCGGTATAATTCCCACACATCAAGAATAACAACAAAGTCGAAGATGGCAGGCAAATGAAACACCAAATTTGTGAAAGTCACAATTTTGAAAGTCTTTAGAATAAAAAAACTCCTGGGTCGAGTATCGAGCTCTTCGGAGGACTTCCTCTCTTCCAGTTAAGTTCTGTATACAGACGAAGAATGTGGGGAAACCTCAGTACAATCCTCCTTACTCACCTGATCAGAAGGAATCTTAAGTGTGTGTGTGGACATTTGAATAAAACAATATTCACCTAACTGCAAGTGAGATTCAAGACCAATAGAATTCTCTGACAAGTCCTCAATAATGCGAAGGCAAGGACAACCCTCCATAAAACTAAAAAAAAACAAAATGATTTCAGCAACTTCAAAACAGTCAGGACTCCGCCAAAGGACATTGTGAAAGTGTCAAAGGCTTTACACACCACGAAACGGAGTCTCTATCGACGACTAACAATAAGGAGTCTATATGGATAACTGAAAGCACGGCGAAAAAACGTCCTTATAGACAACGGAAAATTAGTCTTTAAATCAGACAGAAAGAAATCTCTTCAGACCAACCAACGAGTAAAACACCAAACCGAAGGCTTTGGCCTTGTCGATTCAGACAAGGTGACAGTTTGTCTTTTTAATGTCTTGCTGGAAAAGGTCATACGAGAGGCAAAGGTGAACAGAAATGACACTCTGTACACCAAACAGCATATGCTACTCGCATACGCCGATGACAACGACATAATGGGTCGAACATTGCAAGCGGTAACAGCCACATTTGAACAAATTGAGGAGTCTTCCAAAGTGGGTCTGGCAGTAAACGGCGATTAGGCCAAGCTGATGGTATCAACGCACAAGACGTCCAGTAGACTCGGACCAACTGTGGAATTTGAAAACTACAGCATCGAGGTAGTGAACGATTTTATATACCTCGGTACCGCCATAAACAAAACGAATAACATCAGCTATGAAATCCGGAGGAAAATAGTGTTGGCCAACAGATGCTACTATGGTCTGAGCAAGCAACTCAAAAGCAAGGCCACCTCCCTCCCGCCAGACCAAACTCACACTTTACAAGACGCTGATACTACCCGTGCTGTTATATGAATCTGAAGCATAGGTACTTATGCAAGCAGATGAGGCTGCTCTTGGATTTTTTGAGAGAAAAATTGTCCGAAGATCTATGTGTCGATCTGCGTCGACGGTGAATATCGGCGTCGAATGAACCATGAGTTGTACCAGATATTCTCGGACCTCGGCATTATTAGACGTATTGAGCTGCAGTGACTACACGTTAGCTAGGTCATGTTGTGAGAATGGATGAAGATGCCCCAGCCCAAAAGGCATATAAAAGCGAACAAGCAGATGGTTCACGTAGAAGGGAAGGGCCACGAATTTAAATGGAAAGATCAAGTGGACGACAACATTGCCGAATATGGTCTTTCAAATTCGAAAAAAAACTGCGCAAAAGACCGACGCTCCTGGAAATATTTTTTAAGCTCGGCTTATGGAATAACCGTTCTATAAGAAGCCAGCTATATAAATAAGGATGACTGAAAGGTGGTGGATGAGGATTATTTATGGACTACAGAAAAAAGTCGTCTGTCTGTAGAGATGACTGATGGGAAATGTGAAAATATTTATTCTATTTTGCCATAACATGATGATTTACATTTTGTTTTTGTTTTTTTTTTTGGATTTTAATTATTGAAAAAATTTATCTTTTGTTGTTTGTTTTTTTTTTTTATTTATTATAAATATATAATTTATTTGAAAAAAACAATATCTAAAGCATTTCTTTTTTTGTTTGTTTTGTATTTTATTTATTTTTTGTTTTATACATTTGTTGTTGTTTATTTTTATCTTAATAATTTGTTTAAATATATATTTTCTTTATAATATATATATAATAATCATTTTTTGTTTGTGTGTGGTGTAAATTTGAAAGTATATAATTTGTTTTTTTTTTTTTTAATTTTTATGGTATATATATAATTAAATTGTTTTCTTATATAAACATATATATACCCTATAATGTTGTTGTTGGTTTTTTGTTTCGTTACAAAGTTGTTGGTTGTGGATTTGTTTTTTTCAAATATAATTTTTTTAAGAACTACTACATCATTGTTGGGTTTTTTTGCTTTATATACTGAACATGATTTATGTAAGGGTTTTGTTTTACATAATAGTATATATGTATATATATAAAAAATTGTGTTGCTTTCTTTTTTGTTTTTGTTGTGTTTTCTTTAAAAGGGAGTGAGTGAGGGGGCTGCGGGGAGACGACATCTACAAATAAATGTTGTGTAATTTTTGTGTTTGTATATAAGATAGGTATATAGTATATGGTGTGTGTGTGTGGTTGGTTGGCATTATCTGTCAATTATTGTATAAAAAAATATATATATTTATAATTATAAATATATTAATTAATGCATATCTGTCTTAATTTACTTTTGAAAGAAAAAACAAAAGAAAAGCTGCTCTTGGGGGACTCGGATTTTTAAATTATTTTCTTTCTGGCTATATCGTTTTTTTTTTTTAATTATTATGCCTCTCTTCTTCATCTTCTAGTCGTCGTCGGGCGTTTTTATCGTCGTTTTGTAAAAATATTTAGCTTGCACTTAATGTTGTTGTTGTTTCTTTTGTTTTAAGAAACGAAAAAAAAAATAAAAACAATACATTTTTATATATAAAATTAATTATAAAACAAAAAAAATAATTAACACATAATTAAAAAAAAATAAATTGGGGAAAAGGGGGATTGTTTTGTTGTTGTTTTGCACATTTTCTTAAACTAGATAATAATTAAATCCCGTGGAGTATCGGGTCTCCGTTTTATATATCGTGGTGAGTGGGTGTGTGTCATCATCTTCTCGTTTCATTTCGCGATGAGTAGAAAATTTATTTTTTTGTTGTTCTTGTTGTTATAATAAGAAGTAAGAAATATCATCATGTTGTTGTTGTGGGGGTTTCTTTAAAAAAATTTCAATAATTTTTTTCTTAATAAGAGCATCATCATCTTCTAACGCCTTCTCATCCTCCTTCTTACT
This sequence comes from Musca vetustissima, assembly GCF_032173495.1. Taxonomy (NCBI): domain Eukaryota; kingdom Metazoa; phylum Arthropoda; class Insecta; order Diptera; family Muscidae; genus Musca; species Musca vetustissima. The sequence goes on from NW_026883164.1 coordinate 41,534, forward strand.
ATTCATCTCGCATAATCTTTCGTTGAATATGTTGTTGTAATTGCTGGTGGTGTTGTTGTTGGTGTGTTGCATGCAGCAGTAGTTGTTGTTGTATTAATTTAGGCTTCGGCCTTCTTCTTCTCCTTCTTCTTTTTCAAGAAGGATGGTGTTCGCAGACCCTTCTTCTTTTTCTTGTCTTTCTTGGGTGAACCGTCCGTTGAAATATCCTGGAACCGTAATAGAAATTTGCATTGAGAATATCGTTTGTGGTTTTGTTAGTAATTGAACACAGGGTGGTTGGGATTGTGTGGGGGATCCAGGAGTACAGCGCACGCAAAATTTCGACCACAGGAAAAAACAAACGAGGGATTGACATGATTTGGTTGGGTGGTTAGATTTGAGGTTAGGTTTTTTGAAAAGAAAAAAAAGAGAAAAAGAAAAAACATATTTAAGAATTTGGAAAAATAATAAAAAATAGGGAAAAAATTGAAGAAGAAAATCGTAGAGTGAACATGACTTTAATTGGCTCCAAAGTGAGGTTATAAATTAAAAAAAAAATACTTTTGACACTTATTAATGAGGTTTAAATTTATTTTCTGGAAATCTAAATTTTCATTCCAAAATTCAATACGATTTTCTTCTGCAATTCTTAAAAAAAGATAAAAAAATACGAAATATCTACTGGATACTGGATAGAGGATAGACTCTGGAGGGGGATTATTGCGCAAAATCTCTTACCTCTTTACTGCTGTGCGAAAATGTGCTCAAATGAGCTTCCGAATGATCACCGTTTTGTACATTTTCACCTAGAATTTGAAATAGAAAAAAATACAACAAAAAAACAATTAAAATATTTATTTAAAAAAATAAATTGCAGCATAATTAATCATGAATTATTTATGGACGGATCACATTTTTACAAGTTATGAAAGAGAGAAATGAGTTTTTCGAAAAAGAGAGCGAAACGGAGAGAGAGTGTAAGTGAGTGAAAGAATGTTATGATGGAGAAATATGAAAAGAAACCAACAATGATTTTTTTGACATGCAAGGCAAATAAAAAAAAATAATAAACAAACTAGGAATGGACTTTGAGGTTATGTGTAAAAAATATTAGTTTTTTTTCATTTAACATATGGACTAAGGGAATATTTGGGGTGTGGGTTTTTTTGAAGGTTGGGTACTAATAACTAAAACTAGAGTTTACAAAAGTTTTCATTTAAATCTAAAATAAAACTATTTCTAAACAATTCACAAAACACAACAAAAAATAAATATTTTCAAAACTATAATTGAAACTTAAAAAATAATAATTACCTGTGTTTTTGACTTAAATTAAAAAAATCTATTAAAATTAAAAAAAATATTTAAAAAAAAATTATAATTGAAAATACAGCACCCTCAGTCAAAGAGCGTGCTTTGGATTTCTTGTTGACTTTTTCTAATCTAAAAAAATAGGCTTCGAAATTTCTCTTTATATATTAAAACATAAATATAAATTGTATTATAATATTATTTATTTTTTAATTATAAATTTTATTTAACAAAAGAAAATGAAATGTATTTCAAAAAAAACAAACTTAACAAAATTTCAAAATTTATAAAAAAAAAAAATTATATAAAAAATAATAAAAAATGTTTTCAATGGAGTACTGTACGTGAGGGGTTTTTACGCGCCAAACCAAATTTAATTACAAAATTTATGATGCAATTAAAAAAAATTCTCTTAAAGTGAGGTTATGGTTGAAGAAAAAATATTTTTTTTTTTTGAATTTTGAAAAAAATTGGGGTTTTTAGAAAATAATTTTTTTTCATAGACCTACCAAGGCGTGGATTTTTAACAAAATAATTTTTCAAAGATCTACCAAAAAAAAATAATTTATAACCACACTTTTGAAAAAAAAAATTTCAAAATATCATTGAAATATATAAAATTTCAGTTGTATTACTCAAATAAGTGAGTGATAAGTAGGGGTACGTTTTTTCTATGTTTAAAGTTTTTTATCATAACCTCACTTTTGGGGAACATTCTTTAAATACATATTTAAAAATCGAATTTTTTTATTCAAATATACATTTTTAAGCATTATATATACCGGCTTTTGAAATAATGGTGTTATTTTTTCTTTTTTGCAAACTTTGATTTTTCACCCAAACCTCACTTTTTTTACGGAGAGTTTCTGAATGTATTTGTACTCTAATGTATTCAAATATCTCTTGTTGGAGTTTGGAACTCGTAGTGTACTTATTTGTAATATTGATATTTACATTTTTTTCTTGGATTTTATATTACAAAATTTAAAAAAAATATACATTTCAATTTTTATATGGAAATTAATACAAAAAAAAAAGAAAAATATTGAAATTGAACTTAAAATAATTATCGAATTTTAATAAAAAAAAAATCAATTCAAAATTTTAAATTTTCCCAAAAATCCTTCATAGCCAACCATCACCCATTGAGGCCGTTGTCCTTGTCTGATGATGATGTTGGTTTTTCTTGGTCTTGGAACCACCTCCTCCGTTACTCAAAGGATCCACATGCAAACTGGCCGTTCGAATATCCTCCGATATTTGGGAAATTTTCATTTTACAATCACACATATTACGTATGATGCCATTGAGTAGCATTTCCAGTTCATGTTCGAGCAGGGCCAGGGTGTGGCGATAACGTAAATTTTGTAAATTCGATTTGTCGGCAGCCAAGCCATGATGATGATTTGGTAATGGTGTCGATGCTATGGAATTAAAATCATCATTATCATAGGAATAATGGCGATCAGCTTCGATGCAGGCTGATTCAGCAGCACCTTCTGCTGATCCGTCACCATTTAAGTGAAGATGATTTGTACCATACAGCCCAATGGCATCGGGTGCGGATAGGCAACGTTGCTGATAATTTAGGGACAAATGTTGGCAACCCTCTTCCTCCTCCTCCTCTTCTTCCAACTCGTCATCTTCCTGTTCATTGGTGTTATTATTAATGTCGGGATTTTCCAATTCCCTGGTTATCAAACTGATCTCATTATCGATGACCTTTTCCAATTTCAATTTAAATTCCTGTTCATGATTTTGCAGATTCTTGACACAGTCGCTGTTGCGAATGTTGACATTTATATGGATCTCAATGGCAGTGGTGGAATTATTAGTGGCCTCCTCCTCTGTCGTCATAGCCATGGAGCTGGAATTTGTTTTGTTTTGAATTACCTGGGCAGCAAAGGTGGCCGCCGTTTGTCCACCACCACGATTTCGATTTGCTATCCCTTTGCGCTCATTGAGAGAGGAGGAGGCACGCCGTTTCAAGGAATTCAGGGTCAGGGTAACATGGCGATTATCACTGCTGGAATGTAGGGATTGTGTAGAGGAATAAATTATTTTCTCTTTGGATTTTGGTGCCGCCGTTGATGTGGTGGAGGAGGAGCAGGATGTGAAGATGGTGGTTTTTGCTTTCCCACCTTGATTGTTGTTACTGTTTTTGTGGTTAGGGGGACCGCCTCCTCCTCCTGCTGTTTGTTGTTGTTCACATTCCGGTTTGTGGGGATCATGTTCGTCCGCATCATCATCATCATCTTCATTCATGAAATTATCCGATTCCGTAGTATTGGGTATAAAATGACGCTGTACATAATTGCGATAAAGATTTTCCGATGAGGTTTTTCGGCCACAATTGGAACAATTATCTGCCGAATCGGTATTGAAATGATAATGATCCGGATCACCATCATTGTTCGAATGACTGGCAGCCGGATAGGTGCCACTTATGGAAAGCATTGAGGAGAATTGTTCCGACAATAAATCTATACTGGGTTGTTGCCGATTTCCACCATGATGTTGCAATGATTTCACCACTTGCCCCGATGATGAGGAGCTGGAAATGTGCCGTAACTTCTTGCGCGGATTATTCCTCAATTGTATTTCTTTGATGGATATAAAAGACTCTGCACCACTACTCTCCAATTTTTTGGTATTTTCATAAATATGATCTTCTTCTGCTTCTTCGTGGACTTCTTTTCCCGTTAATTTCTTCATATTTTGTTTGGTCAACAATAGGGATGTTGATTTTTCCCGGGCTCCTGCCGCTGCTGCCTCCATATTTAAACGTTTAATAAAGGCTATGACCTTTTGCCTTTGCAGCTCTACTGGAGTGGCCGAACAGGCCGGGTGTAAATTTACACTGGGTTTATAGGTGGAGGGGTAATTGAAACCATAATGGGATACCGTACGATAGGGTGGTAGTATACCACCATCCTCCTCATCTTGAGCGTGATGATTTTGCTGATGATCAACATGTAGCTGTAAATTTGCCCGGCTCATTTCCAAGGCATGCGGCGATGAGGACGAATTTGCAGCTGTTGTTGCCGGTGCCGGATAAGTGTAATGGGGATATATTTCGATTTTATGTATCATATATAAATCGAAATCAGTTACGGTACTGCCCTCCTCCTCTGCCCGCCAGGGGTATTGATAGAGAAATTGATATTTTTTCGCAATCGTTTGTGATTGGCGAAAATTTTCATAATTTTTTAAGATTTTTTGTATCATAGGATATGAGATTAATTCATGGCATGATTGATCAGGATGATGTGGATGTTGATAATGTATTGAATTAAATTCAGAGTCTTCTTGTGATGATGAAATAAATAAAGAAAACAAAAAATATGGGTTGTTGGCCTGATGATTTGTAAAAGTGTTGAAGGTAGTGTACATGAATATACGACGAGGACAATTCGAGGACACGACGGGACACGACGACGAGCTACTTAAAATTCTAAACATAAAATAACTACACAAATAAATATAATAAATTTAAACAAAATTTATAAAATATTAAAAAAAATATTTTTTTATTAAAAAAAGGAGTAAATTTAAAAAAATTGTTATTTAATTAAAAATATATATATTTTATATATTTTTTAAATTCAATTATTTGTATTGAATATTTTATATTATTTTTTAATGAATATTTTTTTTCAAGTATTCTATATTTAGAAAAATATTCAGAAATTTTTTTATTGGAACAAAAAATAAAACTTTATTTCAAAATTTATTGTCTATATATGAACACACATTATAAACTAAATACAAAAATAAAATAAAATTCAAATACTTACAAAAATAAACAAATTATACAAAAATAAAAGCAAACATAAAAAAGCGCATATGGAAATGTTGACATAAAAAAGCAAATATTCAAAATTTTAAATGAAATGAAAACATACATAAAAAACAAAAAATAATGAAAAATTAACATACAATACATAAAACCATAACCATTAGTGTTTGTTAATATTTTTAATTTTATTTCATTTGAATTTTTATACAACAAAAACAAAAAATATACATACAATAAAAAATTAAAAAAAGGATAAATAATTTTTTTTTGAATTTATGAAGTTGTAATGATGGTATATTATGATTTTTCATAACGAATAGGGAGGTAGGTAGGTTGTGGTGGGTGATGAGTTTTGAATAAAATTCAAATTTTTTAGAGCATGAGGATTTTTTTGGTGATATTTAATTTCAGTATTTCAATGCATTTTCTTGTGGAACGTAATATTAAAGAATAAAAATATATAATTTTATTAAAAAAATATTTTTCAATATATTATATTTTTTAAATAAAAAATATTTTTTTTTAAAAAAAAAAAAAAATAAAAAAAACATTTATTATTTTTTTAAAAAAATATTTGATATGAAAGACAATTTTTTATTAAAAAAAATATATTTTTTTTCATTTATTTTTTCTAGTAAAAATATTTTTTTTAAGAAAAATATGTTTCTGAATAAAAATATTTTCTTTAATATAAATATTTTTTTAGTAATTCTTTTTATTTGAATTGGATTTTAGATTATTTGAATTTTTGAGGTTAGTTTGAATATTTTCTAAATTCCCGAAAATTTCAGATTGCATTTTGAAATCTGTTAATGATTGTTGGCAGTCATTATCAGTTCCATAAAATGCATGTTTTTCCGATTTTTTTTTCGACTAGAAAAATTTGCGATTGCAATTTTTGAGGTTAGGAGGTTCGGAAAAGATATTCCCAAAATTCGTATTATTTCCGTATGACTCAAATTCCAAAATTTTTTATTTCGAAAACTGCTAACATTTGTTGTAAATTTATTAACTATGGGTTCTTTCTCCATCAGAAGAAAATTTCAAAATTTTTAAGGTTAGGTTGAATATTTTCCTTTATATTTGAATTTTCATTTTTATTTATGTTACATTAATTTAATTAAACATCCATTTGAAAAAAAATAATTTTTAAATAAAATTTTTAATTTAAAAAAATATATATATTTTTATTTTTTTTTTAATATTTGAATTTAATTTTAGTGCAACTACTTCAGAAAAAATTTCAAAATTTTTTAGATTAGGTTGAATATACATTATTAAAAAAAACAAAAAATTCATTATTAAAAAAAATAATAAAAATTTCATTTTTTAAAAAAATATTTTTTAATAAAATATTCAATATTTATATAATTCAATAAAATATTTATTTAAAAAATATTTTTTTAAATAATGTATATTTTAAAATTCGATTTTTTAAACAATTATTTTGAATAAATCGATTTTTTTTAAAAAGTTCTAACCTAACCTCAACTTAACCTCAAAAAATTAAATTTTTTAAATAATTATTTTCAATAAATCGATTTTTTTAAAAAGTTCTAACATAACCTCAAAAACTATTTGCCCATAATTCCCCTCCATTTTCCTCCCAAAAAACTAATCTTCCGTTTCGGATAATGAAAATGTATCGACACGACATATGATATCATCAACATATTGTTGCAAGGACATGGCTTCCCGAAATTCTTCATGATCGCTAATGATCTCCTCCTGGGTGGCAATACATTCATCCATGTTACGGGCACATTTGGCGACACGATCACCAAAATCATCCAATTTTCGTTTGTAATTTTCTAAACGTGGATGGATTTGACGAATCTCCTGGCCCAAGGCATTGATTTCTGCATCGACATTGGAAGGAGGTGATGGAAGAGGGCTAGTGGAAGTGGAGGGTGAAGAAAATGAGCTCTCCTTGAGGAGAAATTTCTTTGTCTTGTTACCCTCCTTTAAGGTTCCACTTGTTGTTTTTTTAGCTGAGGAGGATGAGGGGGATCGCCGGCGGTATTGTTGTTTCCTTTCCGGGCTCTGTGACATGCTAACCCAAAATCGTGGTGAACCTTTAACCAATTTCGATTGAAAGGCATAAACATTGGACGAGTTGCAAAAAACAGGTGACGATTGGGTCTTACCCAAAGCATTCGTTTTTCGTGGAGATTTTACTAGGGCAGAAGATGATCTGGGTCCAAAAGGGTTACGACAAAATATAGCCTGACTATTGCCCTGTAAACGTTTAACCATCTGAGGCTTGCTGACATTGCGTATATTTTCCAAAATAAAATTGCGCGATTTAGACGACGATTTTAAGGATTTTGTTGTCGAAGTCGAAGAAGTAGAGGAAGATGATGTCTTGGGTGTAGGTGGTTCATCTAAGATAATGGAATTTCTTTGGCCCACCATGGAGGGTGGTGTTGTTGTTTTATTTAATTTCGAATCGAATTGTTTGGCATTTTCATTTAGAGGTGTCAGGGATCTTGAACGCCTATTGGCTGATTTTGAATAATGGCTTGCTGGTGGAGGAGTAGTAGAACCGAAAATTGTTGGTGCTATTTGAGGTAGAACACAATTGTCCGAACATGATTCATCTTGATTATAGAGCCGCAACCATTGCTGCTTAATTAACATTTCCAATTTACTGGGCGTCAATTTATTTCGAATACTATTTTCAATTTTATTGAAAATCTCTTCGGATTTATTCAACTGAAGTTGTTCGATTTTCCTTAAAATTTCCAATTCCATAGAGGATAATTCATTTTCCGATTGATTTTCTTTGTTGTTATATTCATGGAGAAGATTTTCCAAATTTATTTCAGAATTCGATTGCCGCGGAGAATCCGAAACTTGGCTTTCCTCCAATGGAACATCAAAATTTTTTGAATACTTCTCGATATTCTGCTGTTCCTCTCCATCCGGATGTTGTTGTAATTGTTTATCTTTCTTTTGCAAAATATCAATACGTTTTAAAATCTCTTCATAATCCACATCGGAATCACTAAAAAGAGGGTCTTGAGATTTCGAAGTCTGGTCCATTGGATTATTGCAGCCAAAGTCCAGAGAATCCAATAGCTGAGATTTGTAACGCACTAAAGTTTTCGGTTGTTTGGTATTCTTCTCAACATCTTCATCCATAGATGACAATTTTCCTTCCTCCACCTCCCCTTCAGAATTTTTTTTGAGGTTAGATTGAATATTTTCTAAATTTTCGAAACTTTCAGATTGAATTTCACAATCTATTAATGATTGTTGGCCTTCATTGTCAGTTCCATGGGAATTTTGCATTTCCGATTTTCTCAGGCCACAAAAAAAAATATTCTCAAAATCCGTATTCTCTCCGTAGAACTCAAATTCCAAAATATCATGCTGAGAACTGCTGGTAGTTGTTGTTGTAAATTCATTAACTGCGGGTTCTCGTTCCTCAAAGGCGATTTCAAAATTTTCAATGTTAGGTTGAATATTTTCCTTAAAGATTGGATTTTCATTACGATTTTTAGCAACATCAATCGAAGAACTTCTCTCAAATATAGGAAAATCTTCTGGTTTTGTTTGTTTAAAAACATTTTGGGGTTTGAGGTTAGGTTCGGAATAAATATTTCCAAAAATGTCGGTATCATCATCACCGGTTAACTGAAACTGCAAAAACTCGTCCTGAGAAGAAGTAACATTTGTTGTAAATTCGGTTATTCGATCAGGTTCCTTTTCTATAGAAAATTTAGGTTGAATATTTTTTACAATCTTGGAATTTTTACGATTACCGGGTAAATGTTCATCTTGAGAAGTGCAACCACTTGAAAATTCAATAATTTCAGCCTCTTTTTCTTGAGTAATATTTTCAAAAATTTTGAGGTTAGGTTGAAATTGTTCTTTTATATTAATCGGAGAATTGTCCTTATTTTTGAGGTCATATTGAATACTTTTTACAATATTTGCATTTTTACGATTACCGAGTAAATGTTCATCTTGAGAAGTGCAGCTACTTGGAAATTCATTAATTTCGGGGGGTTGTTTTCCTTGAGAAAAAATTTCAAAATTTTTGAGGTTAGGTTCAATTTTTTCTTTTATATTCGAATTTTCCATTGGATTTTTATCTAAATTAATCGAAGACTTGTCATCATATAATGGACATTCTTGTTGATCTGTTTTACCTTGTTTTAGAATTTTTTGATTTTTGAGGTTAGGTTCGGAAAGAAGAGGTTTTCCAGTTTTCTCATTATTTTCCCTTGAATTGAGGAGGTAAGAAAATGTTTTCGTATTATCTTTGAACACAATTACTTCTTGTATTTCAATGTTTTCTTTAGTATTAAAGATTTTGAAATTTTTGAGATTAGGTTCGGAATTTTCATTTTTGGAGAAATTTGCAATAATTTGCATATTATCATATCCAGTAGCTTCATCCATATCAGAATCATTAATTTCTATGGTATTTTTATCATCATTATGGGGATTTATATTTTTCTCATTAGCTTTTTTTTGCATACTTTTAGGTGTCACGGAACTTTCATCTACAAATGTCAGTGTTAAATCTCCATCTTTTTCTGCTTCCACTCCTCCCAAAGAGATATTCATATTATTTTCTCCTACGTCTCCACTCTGAGAGGGAGTTAAATTCCCATCCCTCTCTGCTTCCACTCCCCCCAGAGAGATAATCGGATAATTTCCTTCCACGTCTCCCCTCATAGGTGGAGTTAAATCTCCTGCATCGGTTTCTGGTCCCCCTTGAGGTTCGTTCTTGTTGTCATCTGAATTCGAATCGTCTTCTTCTTGTTCTATTTCCTTGGTAATAGTTCGCTGATCTTTGAAAATATTCGTCCTGCCAAAACTGCGCTGCAATAGGTTCTCCTCAGAGGATAGAAAACGATCCTCCTCATCCTCACTAATATTGAAGGTTAATTTGGCCTCCTCAGAGGATGCAAAACGACCCTCCTCCTCATCTTCACTACAAATATTGAAGGTTAATTTGGAGGAGCTGGCCGATAAAACATCCTCCTCCCCACGCTCTTCTTCTCTATTGTAATTTAAAGGTCTGCGGGATATGACAACACTGTGACCATGAAAAACTTCTCGATGGGTTTCATCAATGGCCGATTCGGTATCACTGAAACCACAACCACCTTGTCCGCCACCAGTACTACCTCCTCCCGCAACCTCTTCACGATTTTCCAAATATTCAACATGCTCCTCCCATAGCTCTTGAAATATTAATTTACGTCGTGTGCGCTCTTCACGATTCATTAGGGAACGCAATGAAGAGGAGGAGGTGGGGGTGGTGGTGGCTGCAGGTTCTTCTCCATGGGAAGTTGCATTTAGAGTACCCAGGAAATTATTAAAATCCAATATTTCGGTAATGCTAATAATATTGTTCTCCTCTGTCATTGTTTTATCCTCCTCCTCCCCACCTGCTGGTCCGGAAATATTTAAATTTTGAAATTCTTGTTCCAAACCCAAGGTCTGATTTTCTCTTCCTGGCAATGCCAGTTCATAATGAGGTGTATTATTATTGTTGTTGTTGGATATATGTGAATAATTCATGCGCGATATTTTATCCAGAAATGTGGAATTGTGACTTTCGGAACTATCCTTCTCTTCGACTTCAATTAGAGGTTCCAAGGGGCCGCAGGATGAAAACAAATTTTCATTACCATTGAAGGAGAATTTTTCTTCCGCTTCAGGTTTAATGTAACCATCCTGTCCCGATGTTGATGATTTCGAGTCTCTTTGGTAAACCTCCATCAAATTCCTAAGCCGAATACGACGATATTCCATTAGTTCCGGCTTAAAGCGTACAATTTGTTCAAAACAATGTTCACACAAATCAATGTAACGTCCCGAAGAGAATATCTCTTCATAGGATATGGAACGACGTAGGGGTTTATATTTCCCTGTATCCATCACATCAGGTGGCGGAACATGTTTATGGTGGGGTCTTGGTGGTCTCTGTGGTGAATTGAAACCAAAGTGAGATACAGTACGATATGGTGATCGGGGCTGATGGGGAGAATTTATTCCAACACCTTTACGTGGTGATTGTATCAATTCAGGTGTTATGCTACAGGGACTATAATTTCTACGTATCGGTATATTCCATATCAAATCTAATGGGCATTGAGCATTAACATAATGCTCTTGCAAATCGCTGGGTTTATCTAAGGTCTCTAAAATTGGTTTACATATTTTGGGGGTGTGACATTTTTCGGATATGAAAAATTTTCGATTTAAAAAGGAAATATTCTCTTTGAACTCCTCATTGGCATAATCATAAATATTGGAGGAGGGCTTGGGGTTTTCAAAATAAGGATAATCATAAGACAAGGATTCCACTAGGGTCCCTATATTAGGAGCATTGTTAGTGGTAGGGGTAGTATTTAAAGAAAATGCATTGAAATTAAAATTTTCATTATCACCAAGGGTTGCAGCAGGGTCTTTTAAGGGACTGCGAGAAAATGATTGGGAATTTTTATTATAAGTATAGCCGTGTGCATATCTTTTGGCTGTGGGTGTAGTAGTAGTAGTGGCTAATTCTTGTTTGCGTTTTTGCCTTCTAAATAAATCAACCGATTGCAATTCGGAAAATAAATTCATATTGGAATGTGAGCGAGAAATATTATTATCATTATTAGTATTGAATGGTACATGATGATGAGGATGATGATGTCGTTCTTCTTCTTCTTCATCAACAGCAGCAGTATTTGAAATATTCTTGATGTGTGTTCTTTTGAAATGATTTTGAAAATCGAATTCATCTTTGCCATGAGAAAATGAATTTGTTGATTTGAATGCTATGCTTTGACTTGCTGTTAAATCTATGGTATCTTGAGTAATTCTTGAGTTATTTGCTATTATTCTATTATCTATAAAATTAATTGAGATTTGGATTAGTAATTTTGAATTCAAAAAAATTAATATTTATATAAAAAATTTATATAATTAAAATGTCTATTTCAAATGCAATACAAAATACCTATAATTATTATACAAAAAGATAACTTTTAGTTTAGTTTCCCAAAAATAACCGTAGATTATTCACATTGTCAAGTGAATAACAAATTTAAAATTTAAAGCATACTTTTAGGCGAACATTATTATTTAAGGTAAAACCGCATCCCTTTGCAGTTTAGCTTGAAGCCGAATTCTCCCATAAAACTTAAAGTTAGAGGTTTGCTTCCAATGAAAAAAATATTCTACACTAAATTTCACCATAGGTCGCAGACCAAAAGAAATCGGTATATATAACATATATCGGTAAAATAACCGATATTAATTTGCAAACTTATTTTCTAGGTTAATTGGGTGATTTTTTTGAAATAGAGCTTAATTTGTCCCACATAACTTAAATTTAAAGGAGAGCTTCCCAAGGTAATAATGTTCTACACTAAATTTCACCATAGGTCACCGACCAAAAGAAATCGGTAAATATAATGGATATCGATAAAATAATCTATATTAATTTGCAAATTTATTTTCTAGGTTAATTTGGTGATTTCTTTGAAATAGAGCTTAGTTTGTCCCACAAAACTTAATTTTAGTGGATAGCTTCCATTGCAAAAAATTGTCTACACTAAATTTCACTATAGGTCATCGAATAAAAGAAATCGGTAAGTATAACCGATATCGATAAAAATAACCAATATTAATTTGAAATTTGAAATTTACTTTGAAATGGAGCCAAATTATCCTGGAACACTTCATTATAGAGCGTTGGGTCCAATGGAAATTTTATTCTACACAATATTGCACAATATGAGTCGCCGAACAAAAGAAATCGGTATATATAATATATAACCATGAAAATATAGGCAACAAATTGAGAACTTAAGGCAATACTATATTTTCAGGTCAATTTCGTATTAATTTGACAAAATTTCACTATAGGTCAATGGAAATTATTTTCTACACTAAATTTCAGTATGGGTCACCAAACAAAATGAATCGATAGACATAACAGATATTTATAAAAAAAACGATAACAAATTGATTTTTTGGACAAAACAATTTTCTACGTTAATTTTATAAGGGGTTTTCAAACCGAGACAATTTGTCCTGGAATCTTTCATTTTAGAGTGATGACCCCAATGGAAATTATGTTCTACACAAAATTTCACTATGGGTCGCCGAACAAAAGAAATCGGTATATATAATATATAACCATGAAAATATAGGCAACAAATTGAGAACTTAAGGCAAGACAATTTTTTTCAGATTAATTTCGTATTAATTTGAAATGGAGCCAAATTCTCCTGGAACACTTCATTTTAGAGTGACGGACCCAATGAAAATTATATTCTACACAATATTTCACTATGGGTCACTGAACAAAATGAATCGATAGACATAACAGATAGCTATAAAATATATACACGTTACGTTAATTTTATATAAGGACTTTTTAAACCCAGACAATTTGCCCTGCAATCTTTCATTTTAGAGTGATGACCTCAATGGAAACTATATTCTACACAAAATTTCACTATGGGTCAGCAAACAAAAGAAAGTGGTAGATATAATATATAACCATGAAAATATAGGCAACAAATTGAGACCTTAATTTAGGTTAATTTCGTATTAATTTGAAATGCAGCCACATTCTCCTGGACCACTTCATTTTAGAGAGATGGGTCCAATGAAAATTATATTCTAAACTAAATTTCACTATGGGTCACCGACCACAAGAAATCTGTCCGGAATGATCCATGACAATAAAAAGATTGGAAACAGATTAAATCCGTTAAGAAAAATTATTTTTTTGGGTTAAAATTTTAATACCTTTGAATTGGGACAAATTTGCCCCACAAAACTTGATGGTAGAGGTTGACTCTCAATGGGAAAAATATTCGAAATCGTATTTCACTATGTGTCTTGTAACAAAAGAAATTTGTATATAGAACATTTATCAAAAAATTAGGGAGACCTTGGGCCAGATGAGAAGAATTTCATTTTTTATGAAAAAACAAAAATTGAAAATTATAGCATACTTTTAGGGGGCACAAATAAAAAATTGTACAATTGTCAACAATAAAATCCTGAGAACCTTTTTTTAATATTTTAATTTTGTTTAATATATTTATCAATATTTACAAAGTATATATACACTGTGATTATTATTTTGTGGCATTTATGAGATTCGATTTGGGGTTAGATAGAGAGAAAAAAATGTGGTTGAGGGGTGGTGCGATTTTAAGTGGATGAGAAGATTTTGGTGATATATATTATTAGGCAGCGGGTTTTGTTGTTATATACTTGCTGCTTTTGTTATTGGGAAATTTGCTTAACAGGACAAATATATTACCTCGACCTGTTGGTGGCTTACGATTTGTAGCCGTATGGGAACGTTCACCATTGATAAAACTTAGAGTTGCTACAAAATTGAACGGAGGTTTCAGAACGTTTTGGTAAAGTTTCATATATATTTATATTGTATAAAACACACAGGATATGGGGTTGGTTGGTTGGTATCGAGTTCAAAACAATCCAAAATAAAGTTGAAAAATAAAGAAAGATTTCACAAAATAAATAAAATATTTTCAAAAAAGTAGTAAAAGAAAATAAATTAATATATAAAGAAAATATAGTTTGTGTTAATAGAAATCAAGGCAAATGGTTAGGGGGGAAAAGGAGAGTGAGTGCAGTATTATTAATAAAAATCTGTATTGTTATGATATCAAGAAAAAAGTTAGGTGTTAGGGGGGTTAGTATTTAGAAATTGTTTAGCAGCTGCAGTTAGGAGACAAATAAAAAACATTTTCATATTTCTAACAAAAAAAATTGAACATTAAAACACATTAATCTCTTTACAACACTAATGCTATTTATGTGGCATTAAATTTCAACAAAAATATATATCTTAGCCCATTTTTTTAAATATATACAAAATATGTTTCTCTGATAACTATATTTTTCATCTATATTCAATGAATTATTATATGAAGCAATCTTGAAGCATTTCAAAAGAATTCGGGTGAAACACAAGCTATGTATATATTGGTCGACGAATATCAATCTATGTATGAAGCATTTCCCTATAAACTAAAATGAAGAAACTAGTAAATGATTTGGTTGGTTATTTAAAAGTCCATTTTCCACACATTTAAATAACACACAAGCCATGAAGAAGAAACGAATTTTCTCATTTGTTGCCTTAACTGTTATACGCCAACAAAAATTTTGTATAACAAAAAGTAAAAACAGATCATGCCAAAAAGTATGCAATTCTTTTAAAATGGTAAAATTGTCCCAAACCGAACAAAATAAATTGGTAGATATAATATATAGCCATGAAAAAATCACTAACAAATTGAGTCAATTAAAAAAGAATATTTTAAGGATAATTTGGCGATACATTTAAAAAGTAGTCAATTTGTCCGGGAGGATTTCATTTTGGAGTGATGGCCTCAATGGAAGTTAAGTTCTACACAAAATTTCTCTATGGGTGACCGAACAATATAAATCGATAGACATAACAGATAGCTGTAAAAAAATCGATAACAAATTGATTTTGTAGGTTAATTCGATAAGTGTATTTAAAAACGAGGCCAATTGTCCTGGAATCCCTCATTTTAGAGTGATGCACCCAATGGGAATTATTTTCTACACTAAATTTCACTATGGGTCACCAAACAAAATGAATCGGTAGATATAGCAGAAAACAATAAAAAATATTGCCAACAAATTGATACTCTAAAGAAAAAAATTTTTAGGTTAATTTTTTGAATTCATTTCGAATAAAGCCAAATTTTCCTGGAAGACTTTATAATAGGTCGATGGTCCCAATGGAAGTTATGTTTTACACCAAATTTCACTATGGGTCACCGAACAAACGAAGTCGGTATATATAACGGAAACCAATAAAAAAATCACCAACAAATTGATACAATTGAAAATACATTTTAAGGCTAATTTATAAATTGATTTCAAATGAGGCCAAATTTTCCTGGAAGACTTCATCTTAGAGTGATGCACCCCAATAGGAATTATGTTCTATACCAAATTTCACTATGGGTCACCGAACAAAAAAAGTCGGTATATATAACGAAAACCAATAAAAAAAATTGAAAGAAATTAAGATTTTCATGAAATATATTTTTAAGGCTAAATTATAAAATGATTTTAAATGAGACTTAATTATCCTGCAAAAAAATCAATTTAAATTTATGGCCCCAAGGGGAATTATGTTCTACACAAAATTTCACTATAGGTCACCGAACAAATGAAATCGGTAGATATAACAGAACCTGGATAAAAAGTGGGGAGAGAATACTTTTTGTTAATTTCATTTTTTATCATCCTATGTTAGTTATGTTAAGTGGCGTATAACAGTTTTATTTTTTTCGTATAACAGTGGCAACATAATGAAAATTTGCTTCTTCTTTTTATCAGATTTTATAAAAAAAAAACCAAGTGATAGTTAACAAACAAAAAAATTAAAGTGAGGCAAAAGGAAATTAAATTTGTTTCCACAAATGATTGTGAAGCGAACACCAAATGATTTTGATGTTTTCAATTTTTATTTAATAATTTTATGAAATAAAAAAATATTGAAAAAAATGTTCATTTGAAATGCTGGTGTGTGTGTGTGTGGGTTGTGAGAAACTACACACTAGAGATTGATTGGTTGATTTTTTGAAGATGTACCAAAAAACAAAATAAATAGCAGAGAAACTCACCTCACTTTGATTCGATTCGATTTGATGTTGACGAAGTTGAGAGTAAATTAAAAAATTTTGATTTGGAAATTGAAGGAAAACTGGCGATTTCGTTGAGTTTGATTCTAAATCTCTAAAAATTTATGCTTCAGACTTTTGTGTGTCGTGGGACGATCTTCGAAGAGGGTTTGTGTGTGTGTGTGTGTATTGTAAGGTAGAAAATTAAAAAAAAACTAAGGACTGGCCAATGTTATGAACACCGCTTGTGGCTTTTCTTGTGTTAAAAAACTTGTTATTCTAAACTATTATGAATTCCGTTTTACCAATTTACTTTTTCTTTTTTGAGCGGGCTGTTTCAATTTCCAATGGAGGGGGGTAGAAAAAAATACAAACATTTTTTTTAGGGTAAAAACAATAAAAAAAATTTCATTTTTAAGTTGTTGTTGTTTTGGGGGTGTATTATAAAGCAGATTTTGTTTTTCATATTTACAAAAAAAAAAAAATAATTTTGGAAAAAATTAAAAAAAAAATCTACAAATTGATAAAAACTTAAAATTTTTTTAAAATTTTCAATAAAAAATTTTTAAATTAAAAAAAAATAAGTATTTTTTTTAAATTTTCGAAATTTTTCATTTTTTTTTTTTTTTGAAAATTAAATTTTAAAATTTTTCCAATTTAAAAAAATTTTCAGATTTCATTTTCTTGGCGAAAAAAAAAATTCAACAAAAATTTCAAATTCTAAAAAACTGCAGCTGTTTCCTAAGTTTAAAAATTTAGAGGGGTCTGTGTGTTATGAAATTATAAAAATAGTTTTTTTAATAGTTGTGCATTAAATTTCTTTGCTATATAAAAAGATTTTGTGTTGGGGATGAGTGTTTGGGGTTAGACAGAATAGAGTTTTCAAAAAAATAGGGGGATTATTAGATAATAGTTGGCCTTAGAAGAGTGTTACACTAGAGTGGGTAGTAGTAGAAGTAGTTGTTGATAGTAGTTATTAGCAGTAGTAGTACAAGTTGTTGTTGTAGAAAATTGGTTGCTTGGTAATATTATTGTTGTTGTATGCATAGCTATTTAAAAATTATCTCATATAACACGCCGTACAACATGTAGGCTCTGTGAAAAAAATTAGCGTATTTGAAAAAAATAGTTTTTTTGGGTTAAAATACTTTTTTTCAAAACAAAAATAAAAATACAATCTATAGCCCTTTTTCCTTTTACAAAAAAAAATATAGGTAATAGCAATTCTAAAGAAATGTTATCGATAGCATATCAAAAATGCACAATAAATGATCAGTTCTAACCACTACAATATAGGACGATTTTTCCGATTTTTTACGTTTTTGTTCAACAACTAAATTTCGGGAAGTTGTTTGTTCTTTTTCTTTGGTAAACAAAATACCATAATATTAATTAAAATCGAAACAAAAAAACAAAAGAAATAAAAATGAAAAGTATTAAAAAATAATAATAATAACATAAAAAACAAAACGAATTTTTGTATATAAACAAATATTATCGTCATTAAAAGCCAAATTGTTGTTAAACACAAAAACAAAAAATAATAATACAAAAAAAATAATTTTTTAAGACACTCGAAACAAAT
Source organism: Musca vetustissima (assembly GCF_032173495.1). Lineage (NCBI taxonomy): Eukaryota > Metazoa > Arthropoda > Insecta > Diptera > Muscidae > Musca > Musca vetustissima. Next base: position 59,874 of record NW_026883164.1, read on the forward strand.
TCAAATTTAAATTCAATTTTTGGACAAATGCAAAACACAAAAAATTTAATTTTTGGAAAATTTTTAATTTAGAAAACTCAAAGGACAATGGACTGGCTAAGGTAAAAGCTAAACAAAAATATAGGTAATAAAAACTTACCGTCGCTCAAAACTACTTCGGGCTGACTGGGAACTGGGGCTTGTTGTGTTTCTATTCTCATCACTTGATGTTCTGAAAAGGTGGAGAGAACAAAAATTATTAATTAAAATCAAATTAATTAGTAATAAAAAAAATTAAAAAATTATAAATAATAGTAAGCAAAATATATTTTTTTGGTTAATTTCAAATCTGAACAAATTTCCAAGGAATACTTCATTGATGTGATGACGCCAATGGAAATTATGTACTGCACAAAATTTCACTATGGGAAATTCATGAAAAAACACTAACAGATTGAGTCAAATTGAGACATTTTTTTAAGGTTAATTTGGAGATTTAACGATACATTTGAAGAGGAGTCAATTTGTCCAGGAAGAAATAATTTTGGAGTAATGGCCACACTGGAAGTTATGTTCTACACAAAATTTCGCTATAGGTCGCCGAACAATATGAATCGATAGACATAACAGATAGCTGTAAAAATCGATAACAAATTGATTTTTTGGGCAAGCCAATTTTCAAGGTTAATTTAATAAGTGTTTTTATTAAACCGAGGCAAATTGTCCTGGAATCCTTCATTTTAGAGCGATGACCCCAATGGAAATTATGTTGTACACAAAATTTCACTATGAGTCACCGAACAAAAGAAATCGGTTGATATAATATAAATCTGTGAAAAAAAATCGGTAACAAATTAAACCATTTAACAAAATTATTTTTTTAGGTTAATTTCAAATTAAGACAATTTTTCCGCGAAAACTTCATTTTAGAGTGATGACGCCAATGGAAATTATGTTCTACACAAAATTTCACTATATATCACCAAAAATACCGAACACAAGAAATCGGTAAATATAACAAATAACAATAAAACATAGCCTACGAATTGAGACTCGGTAAGACTAGTTTTAAGGCAAATTATCACACTTATGTGAATATGTAGACAAATTCTCCTAGAATTCTTCAATTTAGAGCGATGACCCCAAGGGGAATTATGTTCTATACAAAATTTCACTATGGGTCACCGAATAAAAGAAATCGGTAGGAATAATTTGAGCCTTTAAAAAATCTGTAACAAATTGAGACATTTAGGCAAAATATTTTTTTGAAGGTTAATTTCAAATCAGATCAAATTTTCCACGAATAATTCATTTAAGAGCGATGACCCCAATGGGAATTATGATCTACACAAAATTTCACAATGGGTCACCCACCGAACACAAGAAATCGCTTGATATAATATATGTGTATAAAAAAAATCGTTATAAAAATGAGACATTTAAGCAAAATAATTTTTTTAGGTTAACTTCAAATTAAGACAAATTTTCCTGGAAAACTCCACTTTAGAGTAATGACGACAATGGAAATTATTTTCTACACAAATTTTCACTATGGATCACCTAACACCAAGAATTGGTATATATAACGGATAGCAATAAAAACAGTGCAAACTAATTGAGACATCAGGGGTTAAAGGCTATGTTTAGGATTATATGTTGATTCATTTGAAATGGAGCAAAATTCTTTTTGAAAACTTAATTATAGAGTTGTGGTATCAATGGAAGTTATATTCTACACCATAAAAAATCGGTATACATAATATATAACCAAAAAATATGGAAAACAAATTCAAACACACACTTTTTGAGGTTAATTTGTTGATTAATTTCAAATGAAGCCAAAATGTAATGGAAATCGTTATTTTAGAGATGTGGCCCTAATGGAGGTTATGTTTTACACAAAATTTCACTATGGGTCACCGAACAATAGAAATTGTAAGCTATACTATTTAACAAAGAAAAAGTCAAAAACAAAAAAAATACCTGAAACATCTTCTGGCTCTGATTGACTAACAGCGGCAGTTGTTGTTGTGGTAGTGGTATTTTGTTTAGTTTGTTGTTGTGCGCCTGATGTTTGCAGTGAACTCAACGCCTCAGATTCTGAGAAATCTGTATCAGTATCTAAAAAAAATGAAATATAAAAATTATTATATTAATCTGATTCATGTTTTCGTATGAGTGTGCGTTGCAAACTTACATTCACCATGAATACTCTTCTTTTTACGTTCCACCGTGCGTTTGTATTCATTCAGCTCATCATCGGTAACATTATCGAATGGATTCTTGGCATATGGTGCCTTATAGACGGTAGCATTGTGTTGGAAGCCACGTTGTATAATACCCTTGGAGGCGGCACCCATTAGCACAACATGATCACCGGTTTGACTGACAGTGGCATCTTTAAGGCGATTGGCCTCATCCCAGGTGACACCCTCCAAAATGTGTGATTGTGGACCGGCGGAAATTTTATCGGCACGACGATTATCCTTGATCTGAAGAGAGAGAATATGGGGATATTAATTTAAATGATGGAAGAAATTAAATTGAAATTAATTTACCTGTTGTTGTACCCGTTTAAATTCCTTGGGATTTGTATTGACTGGCACAAATTGTAATGGATCATCAATGCGTACTGGTGTTGAATGTGTGGGTGAACCTTCAGCAACCCACTGTGATGTTGTTGTTTTTGAGAAGGTGGTTTGGGGGTAAATTGTATGTGATGGATGTGAAAAAAATTTGGGACCATTGTGTGTGGTGATTGATGTATAACAACGTAGCAGAGATCAAGTGGAGGAACAATGGAAAGAGAAAGAAAAATAAATTCGTTATAGTAAAACTGTTGTTTGCTTTTCACAAAAAAGTTAATTGTTTTTAAGAACTATTGTTAATAACTATTAAATAAACTATCAAGTATAAATATACTTTAACAAAATTATCTTAGAAATGATTTATCTTAACAAATATTTGCATATTTTTTTATTTTAAACTTTTTGAAGCTCTCTTTCGAGCATACATAAATAGAAAATAAATTAATTGGTATCTATGACAAATTTCTAGGTCAAAGGTCAATTAAAAATTTGAAGTCATCACAATAAAAACATATATAGATTATTTCAGAGGGATGTTATAGTTTAAGGTTATTTTTTTAATTTATTTCAAATGGTGCCATATTTTTTAGGTTATGGTTATGAGATGGTAGCAAATTCACTAATTATACTTCATTTTAGGGAGATGGTTCCCATGGAAAAAATATTCTGTACTAAATTTCAGTATAGGTCACTGAACAAAAGAAATCGGTAGATCGAGTTTTTATTCATAAAAAAACCCGAAAACAAATAGGAGTTTATTAGAAAACATATTTTTAGGTTATGGTTAAGAAATGGTAGCAAATTCACTAAGTATACTTCATTTCAGGGAGATGGTTCCCATGGAAAAAATATTCTGTACTAAATTTCAGTATAGGTCACTGAACAAAAGAAATCGGTAGATCGAGTTTTTATTAATAAAAAACCGAAAACAAATAGGAGTTTATTAGAAAACATATTTTTAGGTTATGGTTAAGAAATGGTAGCAAATTCACTTGGTATACTTAATTTAAGCGAGGTGGTTCCAATGGAAAAAATATTCTATACAAGATTTCACTATAGGTCACTGAACAAAAGAAATCGATAGATCGAAAATATATTAATAAAAAAAAAACACTAAGTATACTTCATTTTAGATAGTTGTTTCCAATGGAAAAAATATTCTACACCAAATTTCACTATAGGTCACTGAACAAAAGAAATCGTTAGATCGGACATATATTAATAAAAATAACGAAAACGAATTGGTAATTATAGAAAAATTCTTGTCATAGTTTCTACATTGCAGCTTCAAATAGTCAAAGCTCAAACTGTGTTACTAACACCAAAAACAAATAATTTTGAAAATATTTTAACTAAATTGCCTTAAATTTAACTTAATTAGCGACAGTATATATGTTTGTAACAATGAATGAATGATGAAATTAGGAGAAAAAAAAAAAACAAAGTGAGAAATTTAGTTCAAGTATGATGTCATGACAAAAAAAAAATGTTAATAAATGTTAAAATAACAATAAAAAGAAAAAAATAATTTATGATAATTAATGTTTTTTTATGGTGATTTTTTTAGTAAAATAATTTTGTGCCAAAAAAAGGAAGTAATGAAGACCTATGAATAACTAGCGAGAGGGGGTGTAGATCATAATCTCAACATATCTAGAGAACAAAAAAGAATTTGAACATGAAAAACAAACAAAAAATAATGAAAATAAAAAAATAATAAAAACAGTGAATGAAGAAATTTTCCTTAAGGAAGTTCAGTTAAGATCATGTTCATTACATCAACAAAAATGTTCCAAAAACATGCAATGAAAAAAAATAATATAAAATATCAAATTATCGTCGCTCTCAAAAAAAAAACATAACCTCAAATATTAAAAAATCTTGTCAAGTGTTTTTAGACATGCAATTTCTTTTAAATTGTAATTTTTTGCTACATTATAAATTAAATTATTTTGAGGTTATGTTTACCAAAAAAAATCCTTAAAAATGAATATTTTTGAAAACACTATAAAAATCCACTTATATTGAAAATATTTTGTCAAGTATATCTAACCACATGTAATTTTTTAGAATTATTAAATAATTTTCGACTTTTTAATTTTTTAAGGTTATGTTTACAAAAATTCTAAAAAAAGAATATTTCAGGTACTATTGATTCAGAGGAAATAATGTGGTATTACTTTAAATATCTTTTTAAATATTTTTACATTATATCATTTTAAACTTTTTTTGAGGTTATGTTGAAAATTTCCTTATAAAATAATCTAAAAATCAAATTCATTTTTTTATATATATTTTATGGAACATATTTTTTAATACATTGTTTTTCAGAAAAAATGGTAAATAAAATTTCCAATTTCGATATGAAAAAAAATTGCCAAAAAAAAGTTTTTTAATAAAAATATTTTTTTAAATAAAAAAACATTTTCTTGTGAAAAAAATAAGTATTTCGAAAATATTTTCCCATGACACTTTCTGTAGTATTTTTCCAAAAAAAGTTAATTTTTTTACAATACAAATGAATTTTTCAGAAAAAATATTTTTTGTTATAATAGAAAAAAAAAAAAAAAAAAAAATTAAAAAAAAAAAATTAAAAAAAAAAAATTAAAAAAAAAAAAAAATTAAAAAAAAATTAAAAAAAAAAATTAAAAAAAAATTTAAAAAAATAAAAAAAAATTAAAAAAAATTAAAAAAAATTAAAAAAAAAAATTAAGCAAAAAATTTAAGAAAAAATAAAAGAAATGGAAAAATTATTGAAATTTCGAAATGCTTATTGAAAACTATTTATATCTTTAAAGCTAGGGAAAAACTTTCGAAATACCTAATGAACAATATAAATATTTTTAATTCTAGGGAATCATCTATATAAAAAAAAAATTTTCCCTAAGACAATTTTTTAAGTAAATATTTTTGTTCAATATTATTTAGAAAGTAAAATTTCTTAGAAAATAAATTTATATTTTCTATATATAAAAATATTATATATATTTTTTTTGTAATCAAAAATTTATGTGTCCTAAGAAAGGTTCCTTAAACAAAAAAATCTTTGGAAAAAATATTCAATATATATATATATATTTTTTTTTAATTTATATATATACAAAAAATAATTTTTCTATCATATTTTTTTTTCAAATTTCATTTAAAATAAAACATTGATCCAATTACAATTATTTTTCTTTCTCTTTCACATTGACTTGAGAGAGGGGTGTGGGGGCCAAGATTAATGGGTGATTTGAAAGGAAACTGGGGGTCGGGCAACAATAATAATTTTAAAATTAAGAGGAAGAAGAAGAATAGCCCCATTATTACACCAAGTAGTGGAGAAGAAACTACTCCCAATTACGCGATTCCCTGGTTGCTTCCTTCTAAGGCACAAAATTATTATCCACATTTGATACTTCGATTTGTTGTATATATTAATTATCATTGTTTTTGTTTGATTACATTTATGACATATATAGAGAACATTGCGCAAGTTTCTACACTTTTTTATTGAATATTTTTGTTTTTGTTATTACATAGTAATGTATATTGTAATAATAATATAAATAAAAATGTTGATAGACATAGATAGATATATATATATATATATTGATGACGACATACAAAGCGCGAATATTTCATATATATTTTTTTATTTTCTTTTATGTTGTTATTTTGGGCGTTATAAAATTTTTTTTAATTTTTTGATTTTTGGTTAAGAAGGGGTGGTGTTGTAATATTTTGGAATGGAGTGTTTGTTAAATTTTTAATAAAAAGCTACAATATTTTAATTGCTGGTTAATTTTTTTCGTGAAAATATATATTTGTTTTATATATTTTTCTAGTTTTTTTTTAATCTAAAAAGTATTTCTTTAAAAAATTGTATGGCAGCAAATAAAAAATTCTTTTAAACAAAGACTAGGTAGATTTGCAAAAAGGAAACATTTTGTTAACTTAATTTAAAATAATATAATTAAAAAAAGGAATTTTAATTTCCAAAAAATAAGAAAATAAATTTGAACTAAAATATTTTGTGCTTTGCATAAAAATACATAAATATAAAGGAGACAAAAAATAAACACTAAATAAAGGAATGTGTTTTTTAAATATTGGAAAAAAGCTAAATAAAAATTCCCCAAAAAATATTTTTTTTCATAGATTTTCGTTTAACTTTCATTTCCACAATTTCTTTCAATTGAAAAAAAATAATTTTTCAATTTTCGGAAAATGGGAATTAAAATTGTCATTATGATCATTCATGGGGGTAAGGGGGTGGGGGGTTAACTCTTAATTTTAATTGTCATTTGTTTGTGGTTTATCTTCAAATGTTATTATCTCTACCTTGGTAATCTTTTTGGGATCTGGTGTACCGGTTTCTAAGACTTCCACCTTTTGATAGACATTGGGGGAGTTCAACCAGCGGCTGCGATCACCACCCTTGCCAGCAACGCCCTTTTTCCAAATGCTAGAAAAAACAACAACAACAAAATGTTAATAAAATGTTCCAAATAAAAAATCCAAATAGAATTAAGGGGGATTTACCCTTGACGGAAAAGTTCCTCTTCCTCCAGCAAATAGCCCAACGATGAAACGGCCGGTGGTAGTTCAACATCATTTTTGGGTTTTGGTGGTTCCGATTTAATCAATGGATGACGATAGATATACCCGGTACGATAGCCGGCATTATCCAACATACGCATAAGGGCCTCAAATTCAGCACCACCAACACGCCATTTTGGTGTCTGACCCAAAACCTTGGTGGTTGCTGCTTCCTTCTTCTCTTCAGCGCCGCCTTCTTTCTTCTCTTCAGCCGCTGAATCTTCGGTTTTATTCGAATCAATACTGGCAGCTGCGGCAAATTTCTTAGCCAAATCTTCGGGTGGACTGCGTGATTTCTCATAGATAATTTTACGTGATTCTTCGGGGATCAAGACCAAATTATCCAAACCCACTGGCAGTAGTTTCAATTGTGTCTCACATGCCTGAACAATGTGGCAGGCGGCAAAGAATGCCTCCTCAATGGTTTCACCACAGCACAAGGCACCATGATTGGTCAAGAGCATTACTTTGGAATTGGGACCCAAATTGCGTACCAATTTTTCACGTTCATCTTGATCGACAAGACAACCGGCATAGGCATGTGTGGTAATTTCACCCAAGACACAGGCATCCTTGGTCAGGGGCAAGAGGCCAGCTTTCAGCGAAGAAATGGCCACCACTGGACTGCAGCCAATGTAGATAATGCAACGGATGTCGGGGCGAGCGGCATGGACAATGGAGTGTAAAACAAAATCTAAACAAAAATACAACAAATTAAATTGTTTTAATTATTCTTCCTCTCCTTCTCCTAAACACCACTTACGACTTTTGTTAACACCAAAATTGGTGGTACCCTGCTCGACAATATTGCCCTGCATATCCACCTTATTAAGGGATGAGGCCGTTATCTCATGATACAACAACCCATATGGATTGACCAAGAAATATTCCTGATCCACCTTAAGGCGGGCGGTAATTTGGGCACCCAATCCCTGGGTCCAACCATACAAATCCAATAGCCTAAATGTGGCAGCCAATTTGCAACGTAAAATCTTTTCACCCTTGGCATAGCCCATGGATTCAACACCACGTATATCATTAATGGGTTGCATACAATTTGAGGCACGGAATACACTGCCGACACGGGTGGCTGGTACGCCCACAATATCGGACAGCTGTTGGAGGATACCATCGGCATTGCCACTATCACGTGCTGAATCAACAATACGTTCAAGCTCTTCACGGAAGAGTTTGGAACCCATAATAGCTTCGACACGTTTGCGTCGTTCCATTTCGCGCATATCCTAAATGGAAGAAGAAAAATATGAAATTTAGCACACACACCCATACATACATACGTTTGAATAAAAATTAAGTTTGGAAAATCAATAGTGAGGTCAGTAGTGAGTGAGAGCCCAATTTACTTACCTGTTCTATATCAGCTGGACGAGATTTGCTATTGTCATCTTCTTCATTGGCCGACAAATCAATGCCATTCTGTGGTGGTTGCTCAACTTCAGTCATTTTTGTTGGAAATTATGTGTGCTAATATATTGCGATAAACGAACCGTGCCGTATCCCTGGATTTGCCTGCTTCCAAAAAAATAAAAGGTGCCTCCTCTTTGCAAAATCAATTCAATTCTTCTTCTTTTATTGCAAGAAGCACACACACACAATCACAACACAGCACACTCACGTACAGCCTTGCAAAATCTTTCTGCAAAAAAAGAAGAGAATTTCATTAGAATATAAAGAATGGAAAAAATATTTAAATAATTTATTAAATTGAATAAAATACTACATTTTATTTAATTCACGGAACGACGAGGCTATTACCAAACAACACACACCCTGTCTCTAAGTTAGTTGGCGTCTATATGATGATGAAAAAGTGTCGTCATCATAGTTAAACTACAAAAACAACGAAAATCCACAAAAAAGACAAAACTGAGCAAGGAAAACTCCCGTAGGCACGCCGCTCACACACTTCAAATGCAAAGAGAATGAGAGAGTGAATTTAAACAAGAGAACACAGAATAGGGAAAGAGAATGAGAAACAGCAATTGCAGTTTTTTGGGGTGTTATATGGTGGGGTGGGTGTTTGTCGGCCTCACACACATAACAACCAAACGACCGACCGAACGACCATTCTCGTGCTAACAACACACCACCGACCTCCCGCCGTTGCCGTACAAAACCTCCCCCTCCTTAACTAAAAACCAAAAGAAAAAACATTTAACCAACCACTTATTTCACACAATAGAGTGGGGCACACACACACTCACATACTCTCACATATCTGCTCTCTGTCTTTTATTCCTTCTCTCGCGCCATCAAATGTTCTTCTGCTCCTACTGTCTGTCTGTTTGTATCCACCATTGTACATAATTAAGCTATGACCTCAACATTCAAATGGGAAAAACAAAAAAGCACCAACCCACCAACAACAAATAATTGAGCATGTTTTTCGTTTGTTTGCTCCCCCTTATTTTCATTTTCAAAAGCAAGCAAGAAGAAAAATTTGTATTTGCATTGAAAAAAACAACAAAAAAACAGGAAGAGCCCCCGTGGTAATGTACAGTAAGAGCAAGCGAGAGAGAGGGAGGCAAGCAAAATCAGCAACAAAAAAACATGACAGTTTTTCCCCAATCAAGACTTGTGCATGCATGCACGGAGAAAGTTGACGGGTTTTTTCTCCTTCTTTTAATACAAAAGAAAAGAAATGGGGTATATTTCGACCTCATTAAAATTAATAAAATAGAATTTATTATTAAAACAGATGGTTAAACACTATAAACTAAAATAATAATAATAAATTAAAAATGGAAATGAAAGGAAAAACATTTGTAAGGCAGAGAAAAAGAAGACAAACACACATTTGTGTCTGCATTTCAAATGGGGGAACATATGTATTTTGTTGCAATGTAAAAGGGAGATATCAAAATTGGGGAGAGGGAGAGATACGAGTATCAGAGAAAATATGACAGATCATATGGTAACATAATTAAATTGCACTGAGGCCACAAAGTCAATGAAAAATTGCACAAAATCAATTAAAAACATAAATATAAAATACTATATAATAAATAAATAATATTTATAATTAAAATTTTATGAAAAATTATATATAATAATAAAAATAAAATAAAAAACATTTTAATGAAATTTAATTAAAAATAAATAAAATGATATGGAAATAAATAAACACAAAAAATAATTTACTACTATTTTTTTAATTTAAATTTGTATTTTTTTATTATTTTTTATTAAATTTCAAGGTCAGGTTTCCGCTGCCTTAAACTCTAGTAATTGGCAGTTCATCCTAATATCAATTGTCTAACAACTGTCAGCAATCAATCAGTCTTTTTTTGCATAAAATTTACTTCCTGCTGGTACAAACATATCTACACCTGTGCAAAAACTAAACACACAACCGTGACAATAATTTGCAATTGAAAACAACAACAAACAAAAAATCACACACAAAAATGCAACTTTATTATTTTTTTTCATAGAGAAATTTGCAAACAAAAATTGCATAGAGAAATATATGGTCATAAATTACACTGTGTAGCACACAAGGGGAGCCACACAGCAATCATCACCACCTCACCACACACATTAAATTATAGGAAAAAAAAGGTAAAATAGCGAAAGTAAAAAACAAAACAAAAATTCCCTCCACTTTATGACAATTTGATAGCAGGTTGGAGCAAGATTGATAATGTTGATTAGTTTAACACGGTTGAGAAAAAGAACCAAAAGGGTTTTATATATTAGTGTGAGAGAGTGAGAGAGAACAATAGAACTGGGAGCACCACACATATCCCCCCAACGTAACAGTTAAATGAAAAAAATGTAAAACACACATGTCAAGTAGTGGCGAGTGCTGGCTGCCGTTTCAGTGCAAAACAATAACAACAACAATGTGATGATGTCAACGTCGTAACGGCGTCGGCAGCTATGATGACAAACAGCGACGGCGTTAAATATGTCATGCGGTACTACCATAGTATGTATATGTAACATAAGAGCAAATGCAATCATGCAAGCATACACAGGTAATTGAACTTTTGCGATAATGAGTAAGTGTATTAAGTTGTCTTTCGGTTTATTGTTGTTGCTGTTGTTGTTGTTGGCGGTAAGAAAAAGAATAAGAAAAATGAAACAAGAACAAACCATGTTATTAAATAACAAACATATTAACTAGACAAACAAACACATGTAAGTGTTGTGTTCAAAGGCAAAAGACAAAAAAGTAAAACATGAGCAAAAAAGTAAATCACAAAAGAAGAAGACGAATTAGCATTAAGAATTTGCACATAAAGGCAATTGTAGTTTATGTGTGGTAGGTAGGTAAAGGTGGGTGGTACTTGTAATAATGTAAATCAAACAAAAGAAAAAGAAGAAACAACAAAAAAAAAGAACAACAAACGATTGCCAATTGATTGCCGTTGCTATCATCAATGACGACGACGATGAGTGTCATCGTGTTGTATGTATTGCCATTATCAAAAAGAGGATATTCTTCTGATTTGTCATGTCGACACATTCAGCAGAGAAAAAAGTCTGCAATGATGCTGACACACACAAACACAAGTGTGTGGGCGTTTGAGGGGCAATTTTGATGCCAAATGTGTCAATGAAATCGGAAAAAGATAATTTAAAGAACACTCTGGGTATTTTTGATACCGAGACAAGATATATTTGACACATATCGCGTGCAATCAATTATAGTGAGGTGTTTTTTTATTTTTTTATGAGAGAGAGCGAAGATGTGCTGAGCAACCACAAATCAGCTGTTCAAAATGCCATTTTTGGTTAAATGAAGTGAAATGATTTTTGTAAGCCTAGGGGGTATTTTTTAAACGAAAAAATGGTGTAATTTAATTTAATTTATGTTTTTATATTTTAAATAAAATTTAATTTTATTCATATTTTATATAGAAATTTAATTTTAAGTTTTTATTAATTTTTTAATTTAATTTTTTTATTATTTTTTATTTTTAATTTTATTGTTTTTTTATTTTATTTTTTTTTTTTTAATTTTATTTTTTTTTTGTCATTTAAATTTTTACTTTAATTTTTTATTTTATTTTATTTTTTTAATTTTTTTTTTAATTTAATTTTTTTTTATTTTAATTGTTTTTTTTTAATTTAATCTTTTTTATTTTAATTATCTTTCAAATTAAATTTATTATGTTTTTAGTTTTTGGCTTTAAAAATAATTTATTTTTATTTATTTTCGGAATTCTAAACTTTTGAAGGTCAAATGCAATTATTTTGTTTCTTTCCGACAGATTTCAAATTTCATAATAAAATATAAAAAGAAGAATATCTTCAATTTGTTCTTGTTGTTGTTGGAATTTAACACTTATTCTATAAATGATTTTTTATTTCTGCTAACAGAAAAAAAATCTAGCACATGCTATTATTTTCAATGAAAAAATAAAATCTCATATGCTCTGTTATTGTTGTTGTTATTGCAAAACATCATCATGTTTGTTTATTTTCTCCAAAGAAAAACTAGAATATCCATTCGAACATGTTTATGGAGAATTTTTTCTGTTTAAAACATTTAGCACAAAGCCAAGCCAAAATCACATTTTGGCATACCACAGAAAAAAAACAAATTCGAAAAAAAGTACACACACCCAAATAGACTAAAATAGATTTCTCCAAAAACAACTATTCCAAAATACCATTTGGAGATAGTGTAGATGCGAACGAAAAAAAATCTTGAATTTTTATGTATGGCTGTGGTTTGCTTTCTATGTGTACAAGTGTTTTTTCGAATAATTTGTATTTATTTCTTTTTTGAATAATTGGGAATATTAATGTATTTAATTATCACAAAATTTATTTGAATTTGTTCAACACAATATTAAAAAATATATTTTTTAAAAAATTAAATTTTAATTTATATCCTTTTACGTTACTATATGCACTAATTGTTCATTTTTTCCAAAGAATTTTCATATCGATTAACTAAAAATGTATTTTTGTTATATTTTGTTTAATGTATTTTTTATAATTATTTTAAAATTTAGATTTTTTTAAATTTTTATTAAATTCTATTTATATTTTTTATTAAATTTACTTTTATTTTACATATAATTCTATTAAATTTTATTTATTTTTAAATGTCTACGTTACGGCCAGCACTAATTACATGCATTTTTACCATTTTTGCTTATATTTAATTTAATATAAACATCTGATATCTCAGAATTTAATGTGTGGCCTTGCCCCTTGATATTAAAAGTTAATTCACAATAACTGTTATCATTCTATGCAGATGACATTATTCTCTTTCTCACAACATAGAGGGATCGCTGTTATTGCGGTATTATCATAATCACACATACACACTACTAGTGAGAGAGTGAAATTGTGCTACTTAGTGAGAGAGTGCTACTTAGTGAGAGAGTGAAATTGTTGTCTTGTTATTATTCTCCGTCACCTATGCCCCGTCGTATTATCACACATACGTCACTAATACATATCAGCATGCTTATTCAAATGTTGACTCTCAGTAGTAATGAGAAGTAGTTGGGAGAGAGATAATGTTATTATATCCCATTATGTATGAAAACAAAGCAGTACTGTTATCCTAATTCAAGCATGCTTACCCATATACGCTACCGTAACTGAGGGTCGACTGATAAACACATTTTCTCTTTCTTTCTCTTTACGTCAGTCGTTTTTAATGGTGAATTCTCAGTTATGCTTGCACACACTTGCTCTCAATTTAATTTTGCCCAACACTGTCCTAATTCAACTTGTCATGGCATAACGGTCTCGTCTCTCTGTTACTACATAATGAGAATGATAACTGTCATTATGCTATATATTAAGGTACAGGGCCACACTTTAGATTTAGTATATAATTAAGTAATTTACATTGAATAATGAAAACAAATGAAATTAAATTATTAAAAACAAACCCAATTAAATAAAAAATGTACAATATAAATAAAAATATAAAAAAATAAAAAATAAATAGGAAACTAATAAATATACAAATAGAGAGAAAAAAATATAATAAAAATAGGGGAAAAATAGAAAAAAATATAATAAAAATAGGAAAAAATTAAATAAAAATAGGAAAAAAATAAAATTAAAATACACAAAATATTGTTTAAAATAAATAAAAAATTCAAAAATAAATAAATTAACAGAAAAAATAAAATATTGAAATATCAACCAAATACCCCTTAGTTATTTTCCGATTATGCATCTGCGAACCAAGCTGCCAGTCTTTGATAAATATTAAATATATATATGTATACATCGTATATATAAATGTGTATGTATAAAGGCACATACAATAAACATGTTATTATTTCAAGTGCACTTTGGAAAATTGATAATTGGTACAGGGGCGTTTTTACTGTAATTCTAAACACACGCATATCCACACCAGCAACCACCAACCATCCACCCCCACACTTGGATATGACTGATTAATTTATGCATAACCCCAACCACAATGTGCGGAATATTGTGCAAAAAAAAATATACAAGTCGACGACAGCTATTTAAATAATTTAATAAAAAATGAAGATTAAATTCAATTAGAAAATGAAATAAGCAAGAAAAATAAATGCAGAATGAGGTGGGTCGATATTTTGAAAGTCATTGCAAAAATATTTTCCCAGGGGGGAAGAATTTTTTTCAAATATTTTCCTTTAAGCTTTCTTTTCCACTTCCGTTGGCAAACAACATGCTTTCAACATGCCACTGTCGTCTATTATTTTGACATTTTATTTACACAAAAAAAAGGCAAGGCGACACTCCCTAAAAAAAATTGTTTTCAAAATACCGGTAGTAATCAATGAAATTAGTGTAAACAACTGTGGTGTATGTGCAATAAAAGGGTATTTTACGATCAAATGTCAAAATACCTAATTGGCGCCACAAACAAATTGACAATTTTTTTGCTTGCAATAAAGGTCAAAAATGCAAATGAAAAAACAAATTCCAACATTCTGACAGACATATGAACCAAGCTTTTGTCATTTGGTATCTGGCCTTCCGCTTAGAACAAATTTTTTTATGTTGAAAAAAAATAAAAAAAACAATTTTCAAAATATCAAATTTCAATGGTTGAAAAATAACGGAAGATGCAGGGGGATGTGGATTATATATTGGAGCCGTCATATATTGTCCCCGTCTATGACCACTGGTGTAAACGTGTTGTTGTATTGTCATCGACCTCCGTGTCTCTAAGGTTTCAATTTTATTATTTTTTATGTTGCAATCGATATTGAATGGAATCGAATAGTGGAAGGGAATGTCTTTTTTTGTATCTCTATTGCTATTACAACAAAACCACTTGAAGGTCAATAAACTTATCAAGAGGGTACAGCAGCAAAAAATTACATGTATACAATTTGTTGTTTTTGTTGTAATGCGCCATGTTCTTATGCTATTTATGCTGTTCATTAAAGTGGAAAATCCAATTAGGAAGTTGAAAAATATACCAACAAAATGAAATAATGAAAATAAATATGCAATTGAAATTTTCAATAGTTGAGAATTTTTTTCGAAATTAAATTTCAATGAAAAATTATTTTTTTAATAAATTAAAATTTTAAATTTTTAATTTATTTTTATTCTATATTTTTCATTTAATATTGAAATCTCTGAATTATATAGAGAATTTAACGTGTGGCCTTGTACCTTAATATTAAACGATAAATCACAATAATAGTAATCGTTCAATGTAATGACATTATTCCCTTTCTCACTGTTATTACCCCGTGAGAAAGAGAGAGAAAGAGTTGATCTGTTATTATTCCCCGTTATGCATGTGAACTATCGTATTATTATCACATATGTTGGCTCTCTGCCATGAGGTGTATTTAAGAAAGAGAGAAAAACTGTTATGTTGTAGCTAAGGTACAGGGTCACACGTTAAGCTACGCTTATTAATAAGTAATTTACATCAAATAGTGAACAACTTTAAATAAAATTTAATAAAAAAGATTAAATAAATAGAAAAAATGAAAGAACTTATTAAAAATTTTAATAAATTAATAAATTGAAAAAAAATAAAAGAATTATATTTTTTAATAAAAAATTATTTAGAATTTTTTTAATTGTAATGTTATATGATTTTTTTTAAAAAAATAGGATTTTTTTAATTTACTCCAACTCAAAATAATAACAATAAAAAAATTCTGCCTGGCTGAATTTACAAATTCACTTATAAAACGCCCAAACAGACAAGCTGAATTGAAGATTTTCAATGGAAATTTTTATTCAGCTGTATCGAATTGTAGGTTTTCATTGAGAGAGCTTATTCAGCCGGAAAAAAATAAAAATTTCGTAATAGAAACATATTCAGCCTGGAAGACCTAAACCTAAATTCTGGATTTCCTAATGGCATTTGAAGATTTGCCATCAGAAACCTAATTCAGCAGGCTGAATTGCAGAAATATTTTATGAAAATCTAATGGGGATAATTTTATTTCCGATAGGAGACCAAACTCAGCTTGGTTAAATTGCCGATTCCGTTATTCTGGACATAATTCAATTAGGTAGAATTGAAGATTACTTTATTTACCCTATTAATTTGAAGTTTTTCGTTAGGGGACCTAATTCAGCTGGGTTAAATTAAAGATTTCGTAATTTTGGATTTCCTAATGGAAATTATTTATTTGATAACTGGATAGAATTGAAGATTGCCTTCAGAAACATTGCTTTATCCTTTCTTAAATGAAGTTTGGTTATGATAAACCTAATTCAGCTGGGATGAATTTCAGAATTACTTTATGAAAATCTAATTCAGCTTGGTAGAATTACAGATAACATTTATTTATATTTATTTACCGCAGATAATTAGTTTATACTGACAGTATTTACCCCCAGGATAATTTGAACTAGTTAGAATTGAAGATTAACTGCGGAAACTTATTTTTTACCTTTCTGAATTGCAATTTCTTGGTGGAGAATTAATTCAACTGGACGGAATTTGTAAATTTCTTAGGAAAAACCTAATTCAGCTGTGCCGAATGGCAACAATTTCTATGATTTGCTATGATAAACCTAATTCAGCTGGGCTGAATTGCAAATTTCTTAACGAAAATATAATTCAGCTGAGGTAGAATTGCAAATTACCATATAGTAAGATTATTTATCCGGGATAATTTGAAGATTTCCGATAGGAGACCAAATTCAGCTGAGTTCAATTGCAATTTCTTAATGGAAAATTAATTCAGCTGGGTTGAATAGCAAATTTCATAGGCAAAACTTTATCCAGCTGGGCTGAATTGGAAAAATGTCTAATGAAAACCTTATTGCAATGAAAAATATATTAACAATAATATAAAAAAGTAATCCGAATATGCACTTGGCACGCACCCGGTACCTTAGTTTCAGTGATAATTCACAATAAGTAATCCATTTAAAAACAACATTGGTAAATAATGCAAGGTTTACATTATTTTCCTATTCTGGAAAAAATACCTGTCGCCATAACTGACACTGTGGCCCTGTACCTTAGTTGCAACGACCATTCACAATAAATAATCCATTAAAAAGAATATTTGTCAATAATGCAAGGTTTACATGATTTTTTATTTTTTCCAAAAAAAAAAAAAACTGCCGTGTGGCCCGGTACCTTAGTTTCGAGAGCGCAAGTAAGTGTGTAATTCACAATAAGTAATCCATTTAAAAAAACAACATTTATCAATAATGCATTGTTTACATTTTTATAATTTTTTTTTTGCAAAAACAAATACCTGTCATCATGACTAAATTGACGCCAAAATGTCTTGAATGACATTTCTTTATTTTATTTATTTTTTGCAACAAAAATATATTTTTTTTGGCAACTGAACCCATTCTCCGTTGTTTGGCAATAACAACAACACAACAATTGGCAAATATGTCTAAAATAAAAACAGTTACAACAACAAAAAGCCAAGAAAACTTTCAGTTTCTTCATTTTAGTTTTTTTCTCACATACATTTTTTGTTTTGCTAACAATTTTCGTAAATATATACCATGGTGGGTAAGTAAGTTAATGTAATTCTTAAAAAAAATACAACAATAGCAAAAACAAACACTAGTGGCGGGCTTTTAAATCTTAATGTCTTTGCGTGTTTTGAATAAAAGATTTCTGTTTTAAAATCAAAAAAATAATAACAGAGAGTAAGACATCGGAGAAGACGAAGCAGCAGCAGCAAAAAATATAAATATTTATTATTTTTCCCACCAATCATCATCATTTAAACACGTAATAGTCTAGTCTTGCAGCACATCAACAAAACAAAGCAAAGTAAATCAAGAATTATGTATCGTGCTTTGCTTGTCTGACAGTAAAAGTCCTGCCTGTAATGAATTCAAATGAGCTGTGCTGGTAGGTAGGAGATCATGTCATTACTACTGTTGTTGTTGTTACTGCTTTCGTTATTCTGCTGTTCTGTTACACGGGCTTAGGGGGGTTCACATGCTTAAGAAATGTATAACAAGGCATCATCACATCACAGTGCATGCCGTTGTTTCTTGTAGACGGGGACATGGACGAAGAGAGAGCAGAAGTAAGAGTGTGTGAGAATTAAAAAAAAAAAACAGAGGTTACTACTACTTCACACGCCCGTCTAATTATTTTATTTACATTAAATTCTTGTTGATCGTCATCAGGCAGGCAACACATTCACATTACTCATTCCCTATTAATAGAATTTATTAAGGAAAAAGAAGAAGAGAAGTAGAGAGAAAAAAAAACATGCAAATAGACAACCAAAAATTGTTTCTTTTTGATTTGTTTATATAAAATTGGTTTTGTTTGTTCTTGTTTGCTATTTCTGTGGTTGATATTCTCTCATATGAAATTGTGGTTTGAATGGCCTGGTTTTTTAAATGAGAGAGATGTACGAAATGAGATGATGTTTTATTAAAATATTTTTTAAGAAAATAAAAATGAATTACATTCAAATATTTTAGATGGTGATGAATATTTGACAGACAATTGAAAGAAAAGAAAACTAATTTAATTTGTTACATCAGAAGGTAGGTTCACATGGTGCTTGTCACCATATGATTTTTTGCACTTCTTAAATCAAAGGGCCACACATTAAATTAATTATAATTAATGTCAAAAAAATATATGTCAAGGCCATTTTAAATACGAAAACCGAAAAAGAAAAGAAAAAAAATAAAAAAAAATTAAATAATAAAAATTTAAAAAAAATGTAAAATGTAAAAAAAAATAAAAAAATAAAAAAATTAGTAACAAATTAATAAAAAATTAATAATAAATATATTAATAAGAAAAGAAAAAATAAAATAAAAAAATTAAAAATAAAATTAAATAATGAAAAATATAAAATATATAATAATGAAAATATTAAAGAAAAATATTAAAAAAAATTAAAATATTAGAAAAATAAAAATATTAAAAAATAAAAGTACTAAAAAATAAAAATATTAAAAATTAAAATATAAAAAATTAAAAGTTAAAAAAAAATTCAATAAAAAAATGAACAAAAAAATTATTAAAAAAAACATTAAAATAAATCACTAATAGCAAGCAATAGGGCGGGTTTACACTACTCTGTTATGCCATATGACTTAATCCAACAACACTTGAAGAATTAGACTTAAGGCGTCTAGCCACATATCAAATTGAATAGACGTGCATTAAATGCTTTCGAAAAAAGTACAACTAATGGTAGGTTCACACAGTTGTGAAAAATAAAAATATTGTAATAAAAATCGGTAGGTTCACACGATAATAATTTCAAAAATCTTAAATTTGTGATAGATACACAACTATTGCCACTTTTAAAAAAAATTAAAGGTAGAATCACACAATAAAGCCACCTGGCCACAGATCATATTGTACATATTGTAATAAAAGGGGAGTTATAAAAAACACCTGAAAATAGGTAGGTTCACACGAGAATCAAAATTTAAAAAATATATATAAAAAATATATAAGTCACCTGGCCACACATCAAATCGTATCCAGTTATTAATTGCAACGTTTTTTTTTTTTTTTTTTTTTTTTTATTGGAAATTTTTAAAGGGGAATGTAGGAAATTTAAAGGATATTGAAAACGTAATATACTGGAATCAATAAAAATTGTATTATTAGAAAAATTAAATGTCAGTTGCAATTTTTTTCTGTTCTCTGACATCAGTCAATCTTGTTTTTTTTTTCTCTGGTTAATCGAACTTTGAAATGTACAAAATCCAAAAAAAAAAATAAAACGTTTGATTTTTTTAATCCCACCACATCATCGTTGCGTGTGTTTCCTATTCTCATTTTTTACGATTTTTATTTGATTTTTTTTTGCTTTTCATGTTGTTGAAATTCTATAGAAAAAACAACAACAACAATTAGCTTTTTTGCACTTGTACGGTATAAAAATCGTAGTACAATGACAACATATTGAAATTTAGGTAATGAGACTAATCCGCTGTCCGGCGGCAGACCAAGTCTAGTGTGATAGGCAACATGATGACGACGGTGTCGGTCACACTTGTTTGAAATTTAAATTCTGTTGTCGATTTTTTTTATTGGAAAAGAGGGTAGTGTAATAATTTTTGGTTAAAAATTGTTTTTGTAATTTTTATCAATTATTTTTGACATTAAAAATATTTTTTTGATTATTGTTGTTAATATTTTTTAATTAATTTTTTTCATCATTTCTCTATTCTTAATATTTTTGTTTTTTTATTAATTTTCTATTTTTTTACTTTATATTTTTTAAATTTTTTAATACTTCTTATGTTTAAAAATATTTAATTTTTTGCAATTTTTAATTTTTTTTTTTATTTTTTTATTATTTTTTTTTTTTATTATTTTCTTTTTTTTATTTTTATTTTTTTTTATTTTTATTTTTTATTATTTTTTTTTTTTATTTTTTATTATTTTTTATTTTTTTATTTTTCATTATTTTCTATTTTTTTTTTATTTTTCATTATTTTCTATTTTTTTATTTTTCATTATTTTCTATTTTTTTTTATTTTTCATTATTTTATATTTTTTTATTTTTCATTATTTTCTATTTTTTTATTTTTCATTATTTTATATTTTTTTTAATTTTTTATTAATTTTTTCTATTTTTTTTTTTTATTTTTCATTATTTTATATTTTTTTTTATTTTTCATTATTTTCTATTTTTTATTTTTCATTATTTTCTATTTTTTTATTTTTCATTATTTTCATTTTTTTTATTTTTCATTATTTTAATTTTTTTATTTTTCATTTTTTTTATTTTTTTTTTTATTTTTCAAAAATTTTTTTTTTAATTTTTTCAATTTTTTTATTTTTTTTTTTAATTTTTTTTATTTTTTTTTTTTTTTTTTTTTTTCATATTAATCTGTTGGCTAATTTTTTTTAATTTTATTTTTTTTTAAATTTTTTTTTATTTTTTTTTTTTAATTTTATTTTTTTTTTAATTTTATTTTTTTTTATATGGGTGGTTTTTTTAATTTTATTTTTTTTTTAATTTTTTTTTTTTTTTTAAATTTTAATTTGTTTAATTTTATTTTTTTTTGTTTTAATTTTTTATAATTTATTTCATATATTTAATTTCATAATTTATTTCAATTAATTTTGAATTTTTTTTAATTTCTGTTTCCAAAAATTTCCAATCCTCATATTATTTTTTTTCCATGCAATTATTTCGGAAAAATAAAAAAGCCAACACCGCCAACAACAATTTCATTTTAAATAGACCTGCAATTATGTGTATTTGTGTGGTTTTATGTGTGATGGCGATTTTTCTCGTTTTTGCTTGTTTGGCGTAATTTCCGCTCAATTGATTTGAAAAAAGAGATAAAATAAAAATATCTAATTTGCGTTTTTTTTCAATTGACAAAAAAAAAACAAAGACAAAATCCGACTGTAATAAAATACCAAGGGTCAATGTAAACAGCAAAAACGACAACTATGACAACTCTTAGAACAAAGATCATAAATAAATAACGGCTTGAACTTTGATTAAATATCGAATGTGAATAAAACAAAAAACATCAAATTAAAAAAAAAAAACATTTTATTATTCATATTTTTTTAATTTTTTTTTTTTCATTTAGCTTTAGCCATTTTTGTAAATAAAAATCTTTTTTTTATTTTTGTTTTCTAGTATTTATTATTTTCAATGATTTATTTATTTTTTGAATTATAAATTTATATTGTCTAAACACTGTATTGTCCTCGTCTGTCCACTCTTTAAAACAGCATCAGACAAACCCCTGCACGAGTGCTCTCTATGAGATTCAGTAAAACGGCACTAAAGAACGGTTCTCTGTCCGATCCTGAACAAAGCACGTCACCAATAACGGTTTGTGCTTTATATATGTTACACACGTCACACTCTGCCTCTCATTCTCTCACACCCACACACACCAAACCCTTTGTGCATCAAAACATTAATATAAATTATTTTATTGCATTTGAATAATGCAGAATATATATATAAAATAATTTAATAATGTAATTTAATAAAAAAACATATATTTATTTATTTTTATAACAACTACTCATCGTTTCAAAGAAATAATATTGTCAACACTATTGCCCGTCCTACTTTCAATGTCCAGCCACTCTGCTTCTTCTTCATAACCAAACACATCACCAATAACGGTTTGTGCTTTGTTTATGTTACACATCACTCTCTGCCTCTCATTCTCTCACACACACCAAACAAACCCTTTGTTTGTGCATCAAAACATTAATATAAATTAGTTTATTATGCAGAAAATATATATTAAATAATTTCATTTAATAAAAAAAACATATATTTATTTTTATAATAATTACTCATCATTGTTTCAAAGAAATAATATTGTCAACAATGTCTACCATTCAATGGCCGGCCACTCTTCTTCTTCTTCTTCTGCATAACCAAACACATCACCAATAACGGTTTGAACTTTGTTTATGTTACTCACACTCCCTCCCTCTCTCTCTCTCGGCATAACCATTCCGTGTGAGTGCCAGTGTGTCACAACACAACAGCATGAATAATGCAAGGGAAATATTAAAACGATTAAAACTAATTTAATACAAATAAAATAATTATAATAAAAAAATAAACAACAATAATAACAACAAATAAATAAATATTCATTCTTTTTTCACATTACTCATCATTGATTCGTATGAAAAACAAAAGTGATTTCCTTCAACAATTCCCCCTCATCAAAATGACACCGCAAAGCCGCCAAACGCCTTTATTGTGTGTTCGGCGTGTGTGCTGTGTCTCTATCGCAGATAGACATGATGACAATAGACTTTGACAAAAATAGAATTTTGTGTGTGTGTGATTTTTTTTATTAACTTTGCAAAGCAAATATTTTTGTTTGTTGCCTAAATTCGTTATAGGCTGACATATTTTAAATATTTTTTTCTAGAAACAAAACAAAAATACGTGAAAATATTTCAATCACAATAGTGTCATCATCACAATGAACAAAAAAATTGCCATGTTTGAGGCCCGTGATTTGTAACGAAAAAGGGATAAGCAAACATTTCAAAAATTCTCAAAAAAAGAAAAAAATATACATATACATATATATTTTTTTTACCAAATTCAAGACCTTCTCACAAGCAAAAAAATGTTTTTAAAAAATCCATGCCTTGTTGGGTTACCTCTAAAATATTTTTTATATTAACCCAATTTAAGGCATGTTGAAAAAAGACCGTTTTCAATAAATCCAAGACCTTCAAACAACTTCAAAATATTTTTTACGTCTTAAAATATTTAATTTTTAATAAATTCACGACTTTCACTCAGACTTAAAAATAGATTTTTTTTAAATCTTGTATTTCTACAAAAAATTGTGTTTATATAAATGCCTTTAAAACGTGTTGAAAAAAATATTTTTTAATAAATCAAAGATATTTTACAGCCTGATTTTTTTTTTTGTAATAAATTCTCAACTTGTTAGTTTATCTCAAAAAAAAAGGCTTTAGGACGATGATGAAAAGATTATACAAAAAATAGTCTTGGACGAGTTCCAAAAAATAGTCTTGGGCGAGGTACGTGACGGTTTGATGTTATAGTACGTTTACATTGAACCGGAAAATATTTGTCAAAAAATTAACGCCTTGTGTTACCACAAAAAATTTTGTTGATATAAATGTCTTTAAAAATAAAAATATATATATAAAATATTTATTAATAAATGCAAGACCTTTTGACAGGCTGATTTTTTTTAATAAGAACTTTTCGTATTTATCGATAGTTGCTTATTAAAGCAACAATTATTTTTGTGAAAATTTCCCCTAAAGTTGCGATTATATCTTGCCAAAAATAACAGTATATATTGTTATAAAATGTTTTTTTTTTTTGTTTAATTAAAAATTTCAGTCTGTTTTTACTTTTTTTTTATAATTTTCCTCTAATTTAATTTTACAATTGAAATAGAAGGCGATATTAAAGCAGTACTTAATTTCAACGCCGTTACTCTATAAAATGCAAAGCCGTAGTTACACTCCTAACGCAGCAAAACGCATCATACCATTTTATTACTATTTTACCTACACTCAAATGTCCATTTCCAACAACAAAAACTAATTGCAAACAAAGATTAGGAAAGAAAAAATGATCACAGTAACAGTTACATTATCATCATGTCTTAGTTTGCAATAATTATGATGAGAGAGAGAGAGTACACGTGTAGCTGTGATGATCTTTTATATTTCAACGCCGTTATTACAGCATATAGAATAGCGTAGGCGTAGGATGATATCAACGTCGTTACTCTGTGTAATGCAAAGCCGTAATTACACGCCAGACGCATGATTACACATACGTCACCTTGTTGTTCTATGCTGTGCCAAATTCTGACTACACAAAATCAACTGCAAACAACGGTTATTTTGTGTGTGTGGGAGAGAGAATGGTCAGAGTAAAAGTGATGATACAGTAAATAAAACGAGAAATAAAAAGAGAGAGTGCGTAACAGTGATGGTGCCATTTATTTTCAACGCCGTTAAAATATGAACGGCAATGCCACAGTTACTGCTGACGTATGGTAGTAGTACGTATCACACGTTATTATAGTTAATTGCCATTTTGGCTGTAATTAACTAATTAGAATATATTAAAAAATAAAAAAATGCTAAAGACAAGCGTTTTTATTTAAATAAATGATCTAATTTCCTTTCTAGGAGTATTTTTTGTTTTTCAATTGTGTATTTAATTAATTTGCAAGTTTGTTGTTGTTTGAAATAAAATGATCAGTCTTGTTCTACTTCCCTCACAATCATATCAAACATTGTCTTCATTCAATTATCTCACTCACAGACATACAATTGCTAATGACTGATGGCCCACTGAAGCAAACGCATGCATAGCAGTAATGTAGGGAGGGAATTGTAGGTCTGAAAGATGATCTATCTGTCTTCAAAAAGACGATGAAGAAGAAGAAAAAAAAAACAGATTAGCACACAAAACCATTGTTACGTCTTATTGTGTTTTCTCTCGTTTTTTTTTCTTACGTAATCTTTAAGTCGAGTATTTCTTTTCGTCGTTTTTTTTTCTTCTCTATAAATATATAAACATGTCAATATGATGATGATAACGCCACGACCGACGACGTTGATGCATTTCTTGGACCCCATATGTGAGTGTGTGTGTGTATGTGACTTGATGTGTGCGCTATAATTTATTCATTCATATATTTTTTATCATCAAGAAGAAGAAGAAAGAAAAAAAAAATAAACGAAAAAGTAAATTGCCAATGACACTCGCCACAATTTTTCTTTTCTTCTTCTTCATTTTTTGCATTACTATCGTTGGAGAAAAAAATTGCAGCGGGCCGATTGTTTGGTTTACTTGCTTTGTGGTCGGGGGGGTATGTGATGAATTCATTCATTCCATAATTGCCATTTGATTTTTTTCTTCTTTCCTTTCATTCACATCATGGCTGGAGGCCCATGTGTAATTTTTTGTATTGTTATTATTATTATTGTGAATTATGATATTGAGACGAGAATATTAATAACGAAAAAAATGCTATAAATATTTTTTCAATTTAATTGTGTCACATGTGTATAGCCAGACATACATTGGAATGGGGGGATTGGAAGTGGATATTCATTGTTAATTTAATAAAAAATATAATTAAATTGTTGACACTTGACGTAAGCGCATAGTGTATAGTCGTTGCTATTGTGAATTAATAACGCCTTACTATTAAGGGGATAATTTGGGGACACCAATATTAACGCAGATTTAAAAATATAGGTCAAAAATTATGGTTTCAAGGGTCCAGGGTAAGACCTGAATTAAAAAAAAAAGTTTTTTCAAGGTTTCGGAGTTGTCTTGTCTTTTTTAATATTTTCCATACTGTATGGATTTTTTAAAAATACTTTTCCAAGGCCCTTAGAAAAAAACCTGGATTTTAAATATTTTTTCTAAGTACCAGAAGTCCTCGATTTTCAAAAAAAAAAAATATTTTTTCCAATAGTTATGATTAGCGATGGGTCTTTATATTCCAATGCCGTTATTACACCACTTAAAATTCATAGGCTTAGGATGATTTCAACGCCGTTACTCTCTGTGTAATGCAAAGCCGTACGTTAGACGCCAGACGCATGATTACACGTACGTCATCTTATTATTGATTTTATTACAGTTATTCGAACTACAACAAAAAACAGCTGTTTTGTGTGTAAGAGAGATCAGTGGATCTCTTATCAAATGATGCGGTAAATATAACGGGAAATAGAAAGAGAGAGTGTGTGTAACACTAGTGAAGGCGACATTTGTTTTCAACGGCGTTAACATGTGAAAGACAGTGCCACAGTTAGTGCTGACGTATGGTAGCAGTACGTATCACACGTTATTGTAATTAATTTGCATTTTTGCTGTAATTAACTAATTAGAATATATTAAAAAATAAAAAAAATGCTAGAGACAAGTATTTTTTTTTTAAATAGATGATCTAATTTCCTAACTAGGGTTTTTTTTAAATTGTGTATTTTATTTTAATATTTTTTCAAGGTTTGGAATAGTCTTGGGTAAAACAAAAAATATTTTTCCAAGGAAAGAGGAAGGGAGACCTGGATTTTTAAAAATATTTTTTCAAGGACTTTTTAAATATGTTTTAAGGTTAAAAAATAAAATATAAAAAAATAAAATATAAAATATATTCTTCCAAGCGCGTCCAGAGCAAGTCGGGATTTTAAAAACGGCCCTGTATAGAATTGAATTTTCTTTTTCAATAATTTTCAAGAGTCCATAATCTTTAATAATTTAAAGAATATTTTACAACTTGCCTTCCATTCTTACACATCAATACCACCGCCCACTTGTCCTTTCCCATGGAAAACAATCTCACGACACCTCCTCCTTGAATTATATTACAATTCTGCCACCTTTATGTTGGGCGCCATTTGCACCTACCATAAAAAATGTGCATGTCAAAGCTAGAGTAAACGATTTTTTCTCCCTCTAGACGAGACGGCGACAATGTCGAACAATGGATGCCGCCACCGGCGTCTATCCTTATGTCTGGTAAAAGCACATAACCTATTGTTAAAAAATCATTTCAATTACAAAAGGGAGGAAGAAAAGGAGCGAGAGAGAGAGGAGAAAACTTGCCAACACAAAACCTGTCAATATAGTGAATGGGACTCTTCTGTGTGAACAGCATATTAATAATCATCAATGACAAGTGTTAGACAGAAGCTACAACAACACGATGCATCATCAGCAGTAATCCTTGAGGTAGATAATTGCAATGACATACATCTATTGTGAATGATTTGATATGACATGGCTGGCTTTGCAGCAAGAATAATTGTTGTATGACCACATAAAAGAATTGTCAAAGGAATTAAAAATGTAGAGGAGGATATATCGCATAAAACTGGATTCTGATTACAGTATAAAATAAAAATTTCACGATGGGCGCCAATTCATTTTGTTTATACTTTGAGACATTTAAATGAGGCTTGGATTATCTTAAATACATTAAGGCGTCAAAAAGAGGTGTGAATTCCGCAAATTATATTTTAAGATATTTAATAAACAAAGAAAACATATAAAGAATTTTAGGCACCAAAGTGAGGCGTGAATTTGAAGGAATAATTGTAGTAATAAAATAAAATACCACGTAATGATTGCAACTTGTCAAAAGAATTCAGAATATATCGCATAAAAACTGAATTCTGATTACAGTACAAAATAAAAATTTCACGTTGGGCGCCAATTAATTTTTTGGTATATTTTGCGGCATGCAAATGAGGCTTGGATTACCTTAAATACATTAAGACCACAAATAGAGGTGAGAAATCCGCAAATTATATTTTTAGATTTTAATAAATAAAGAAAAATTTCACGTTGGGCGCCAATTTCATTTTTTTATATTTCTAGGCATTTAAGGCACTAATGTGAGGCGTGAATTTTCTAAAGTATATTTTTAGGCGTCATATTTTAAGTATTTAATAAAAAAAAATCACGTTAGGCGCCAATTTCATATTTTTATGCGCTTCAACGAGACGTGGTTTTTTTTAAATAATATTTTATGCCCATGTGTGAGGCGTGGATTTATTGAACAAATAAGGCCTTCTCCCGCAAAATTCCGACGTAGTGATATATGCAATACCTTATCGCTGTTGTTTTTATTATTTATGCTATTTTTTTTAATATGTCGATTATATTTCCAATAACAAAAACAATAGCAAACAACAGTTTTTGTTTGTTTGTATCATTTTTCCAGTCTTTATTTCCAAAAAGTATGATTATTTAATACATTTTATTTGTATAAATATGATATATATATAAATATGACCATAACTGTGGTCATATTTATATCATGGCCGTGATTACACAATTCAAAATGCATGGGCGTACCATGATATCAACGCCGTTACTTTGTGTAATGTAAAGCTGTAGCTAGACGCCAGAGGCATGATTGCGTACACTCTGTACCAAATTCTAACAACAACAACAATACAATTGAAAACAACTGTTATTTTTTGTGAGAGAGAGAGAGAGTAAGATCAGTGTAACAGTGATATTATGCACCTGTCTTAAATTACAGTAAATAAAGAGAGAGATAATGAGAGATAGAAAGTGAGTGTGCGTGTGTGTAACTGTAATGGCGTTGGGCATTTGTTTTCAACGCCGTCAAAGGTGAAAGGCAATGTCACAGTTAGTGCTGACGTATTGTAGCAGTACATATCGTACGTTATTGCTCTTAATTACTATTTCTGATGTAATTAACTAGTAATAACAAGAAAATTTATTGCAAAAAATGTGAATTAAATTTAGAATAGTCAAATATTATAGAAAATGTATCAGATGGAAATGTTAAAAAAATATTAAAATCATGTAATATTAAAAAAATCGAATTATTAGGGTTACCATTGCAATGAAATATCTTCTTCTCATAATATCGGCCTGGAAATGATGTAATCCTCGTAACACCCTTAATTCCAAACATGACGACATACGATAATTTTTGAAGAAAGGGGCGGTAAATATGCATGATGATTTTATTGGAAGTTAATCCAGTCATAAAATACAACCAAATGACTTTCATTGCTCCAAATTTTATTCCAACAACAAGAACAACAACCATAAAAATAATACATTGCTGCAGTTTAGGGTGTGTTGGATGGATTGTCATTCCATTAGCCATGCTTGGAGGGGGGAGGGGATGATAAAGACTTTGACAATTCAAATCGATAAAGTGCATAGTCCACCCCTAAAATTTGTTGTTTGTAAATGCATGCACACACACATAGTAAATAAATAAATTTGGTATGAGATCATATCCAAAAACTCCTTGTTGTTTATGTCGATATGTTTGCCCAAAAAAAATTATAGAAAAACAACAACAAATTCAATTTGGCTTGTTAATGTCAAACATGACATCATTTTGGGTTTTATGTTGTGTTTTTTGACTGACTTCATTTGGCTTATTATGATGATGACAGTTAGGAAGAGGGTGAAACGGGGGAGGGAGAAAGTAAGGGGGGTTGTTTGGGGGAGGCAATTAAAAAACCATTCAAAATTTTGTTCAGGAATTTGGAGAAGCATTCTCCGGAGGCCTAAAATATTCTTCAAATTTAAAGGCTATATATATATATATATATAAATATTTTTGAAAAAATCAGGTTTCACCAAGTTGGCTAAAAATATATTTTATTAAATCCAGGCAACCTATAGAGCCTTAAAAATATTTTTGAAAAAATTCAGGCTTCATCAGCGTGGCTAATTTTTTTTTTATTTCATTAAAAAAATCCATGAATCCTATGGGGCCCAAAATTTTATTTTAAAATATCCACGACTCATCTAGGGTGCTTAAAAATACTTTTTGAAAAATCTATGTCTCCTGTATCCTGCAAAATGTCTTTTCCCAAGAACAAAAAAAAAAACCTTTTGAATAAACTAACGCCCATGTCTGACGTGTATGGGCTGCTTAATAGTGATATTATGTAGATGACTTAAATTACGGTAAATGGAATGAGAGATAGAAAGAGAGTTTGTGTGTGTGTGTGTAACTGCGATGGCGGTGGATCATTGTTTTCAACGCCGTTAACATATGAAATGCAATGCCACATTTAGTCCACACCACATCTAGGGTTGTTAAAAATATTTTTTTGAAAAATCCAGTAGCCCAAGATATATTTTTTAAAAAATTTCATGATTCATCAAGCGTGGCTTAAAATAAATCCAGGCCCCATCAGGATGCTTAAAAATGTATTTTTTAATCCAGGTCACATATAAAACCACAAAAAAAATAATTCAAGCTTCATCTAGGGTGACTAAAAGTATTTTTGAAATATTCAAACCTCTTATTTAGGTCTGCAGAAAACTTCACCCTATTAAACCACACTGAATTTTATGGCAGCAATGTAAATGAATTTTCCAAGTCCATAAAAAGGATAATAATCGGAAAAACTAGTTATAGTTTGATTACTTTATAGTAGGGGAGGAAGGGGAGAGGGGGAGAGAGAGGCCAATGGGGGGAGGGCGATTCATAAAAGTTTGATGGGAGACCGGCACCAAAAAGTACACAACATTGTTGATTTCATGGCATGTTCTTCAACCGCACATGCCCTTCCTCCCCTCCCAATGTCCTCCATTAATATCATACCACCCCCTCCCTCCCTCTGGGAAGGTGGTTGCTAGCATGTAACACGCAATGCCAAATAATTACAGCCATGGCCACAAATAGTTGGGTGGATGAGGAAACAAGTTTGCGTGACAATTTGCATAATAGAAATGTCAATGACCTTTCAAAGTATAAACTGAAAGCAAACGAAAAAAAAACAATGGAAATGACATCATCATCGGCAGCAGTGAAATGAGAGAGGGTGAAAAAAAACCTGTCGATTTGCGGGAGTAAAAATTATTTTCATTTTTTAGGAACGTTTTGTGTGAAGGGGCTTGTCTAATATTGACGAATTGTTTTTCCCACCCTGTCAATAATAAAACAATCAAACAAAAAAATGACGACATAACCTCAACTTTGTGTTGCCAAGTAATGCAAGGAAAGGCCTGTCAATACAAATAAAATGACGCCATAACCTCAAAAGTCATTGACGAGGAAGAGATATGACGTCATTTTTTTATTTCCGTTGCGTTTTTTTTTTCTTCTTTAAATTATAAAATGCATAAATAAAACCGGTCTCCTGACAGACCGGCCGGCCGGTAAATACTACCGGTAATTGGATTTGAAATTAAAGACAAGGAACACCTGTCGTCAGATGGTAAACTTTTAGAAAGACCAAAAAAAAAATAAACATGTAAACCTTGTGTGTGTCTTTTTATGATGTGGGTGGTGGTTGGCAACACCCTAATATACATATATAGGTGGTTATACAACAACAACTGTCATTGCGTGTTTCAATTTTTTTTTAGAACCAAACTTTTATGTTGCTTGTTTTTTTTTATGATAACATTTTTATTGACCATAATTGAGGATAATTATCCTGGAAAATGTGTGTTGCCAAGGACAACCATGACAATGTGTGATTTTTTACAAAAAAAAATAAATAAATAAAAAAGTCCATTAAACTAAAGCATTTGTTTGCATTTGTTTAACGTGTATGGGCCGCTTAATATTATACACGTGTTTGACGTGTATGATCAGCTTGATAGTGATATTATGCACATGTCACATGTTAAATAACAGTAAATGGAATGGGAGATAGAAAGAGAGTTTGTGCGTGTGTGTAAATGGAATGAGAGATGCCACAGTTAGTGATGAGAGAGAGAGAGAGAGTTTGTGTGAGTGTGTAACTGTGATGGCGGTGGCTATTTGTTTTCAACGCCGTCAAAGGTGAAATGCAATGCCACAGTTAGTGCTGACGTATTGTAGCAGTACATAGCACACGTTATTGCTCTTAATTATTTGATCAAATGTAAATAACTAAACAATTTTAAATATAACAAAACTACCAAACAATTTTAAATATTTTCAATTTTTTTTATTAAAAAATAATTGTTTTGTTATTTTTTTCAAATCTACAAAAATATTTCAAAATTTGAATGCCTAATTTTTTTTTTAAATAAAAAAAAAAAAAATCAATTTTTAAATTCCTAGTTTTTTTTTTAATATTTTTAAATTCCTGTCTAGACCGCATCATAAATTGTCAACAATTGAAATAATCGTTTATTCTTCCTCCGTTTTTTCTCTAATATCCAACGTAAAATTATCTCATGTTTATTTTCTATTCCCATACATTATTATTTCCACTTAATTTATCACCTGTTATTCCACCGCACATGATTTTGAATGTAGAGCAATGAGCATTTTTAATTCTCATTTATGACTGTTGTCATTTAGAAAAAAATAGGTGTGGTTTTTTGCACATTTCCTTTTCTGCTTCTTCTACTTCGCCATTGCTCTTCCACTTGATATTTTGCTAAGCAAATATCGTTTTCTAGCGTTTGTCGTGTGTACTTATCTTACTTTTAGTGCTTAAGTAATATCTCAAGTACATTTTAATTGAAAATGTTTTTTTTTCACAAATTGAGATCACCGGCAGCATGCTTGCAATGACATGGAAGAAGAAGAATAGGAACATCAACCAAGAAATTGTGAACAATTTACCGTAAACGTACGTAAATATGTGGCGCAAGGTGTGTGTGTGTTTGTGTGTTTAAGACCTTTTGTGACATTAGAGTATGTATATATATGTACATATATAGCATATATAATAACTATAACATGAAAAAACATGTTTGATTCATGTCATCATTTGTTTGTCATTACTTCGATTGTCTTCTTCTTCTTTTTAATTCAATTAAACCTTGCCTTTTTTCATGCTGTCATACTTCTATGGTTCTCTCTCTCTCTCATGGTAAATTAATTTCAATTACGCATATTTTCCGTTACTTTGAATACATCAACCTACGTACGTACATACGCATATTATGTGAATTAGAGCACACATAAGAGAGGAATTTGTTTTTTGTCGTGTGTCAACTTTGACCATTAGAATCCCAGAGATGGGAATTTAGTATTGCTTAATAATACTGGTGAGAATCAACATTTTTAAAGAAAAACGATATATTTGTTAATAAAAGATATTTTGTAATAAAAAAATATTTATTAAAAAAATTATTTTTTTTTATTAAAAAATAATTTAAAAAATATTATTGTTTAATATATTTTTTATTAAAAAATTATTTTGTAATAAAAAAATTATTTTGTAATAATTTTTTTTAATGAAAAATATATTTTATGGAAAAAAATATCCAATAATAAATATTTGTTCTTAACCCTTTCAGTGTCAAACAAATTTTTTGTCGAAATAAAAATCTAAAATGTTGTACTTAAAATCATATAAAGGCATAGAGTTTAGAAGAAAAAGCAATTTTCATTTTATCCCTCGGACAGTTTCGTCTGTTTTTCAGCAAAAACAAAACCATCAATGTTAACGGTACATAAGATAACCGAAAAATTGCAAAGAAAGAGAGAATTTCTAAATGTCGAATATATTCGACAAAAACACTGAAAGGGTTAAGAATTTGTTTCCAAAAAAAAAAGTTATTTAGAAAAATTTTTCTGATAAAGAAAAATATTTTTCAATAAAAAAGATTTTATCAAAAATTTTTAGATTTAAATTCATTATCACTGCCGATTTTCCCCTTATAACCATCATCATCAATAATAATTCAAATATTAATCAATAGTAATCATCAATTAATGCTACAGCAGCAGACTACTAAACTATCACATTAATGACCATTCAAAGAGACATTCACAATATCATCAATCACTCACACAAAACACCAATCACAATGATTGTCAAAATAATGTCAAATTTGAGAAGAACTCTATACGAAACGCCCATTTATATCAATCAAAGCTAATTTTTTAATGCAAAATTATATAAATAATTTCATTTCAAATAATATTTCAAAACTTTTTAAAAATAATCAATTAATATTTTATTTTAATAAATGTGATCAACTTACCTTTAAATTTGCAATAGAGTGATGATTTTTTGGAGTATTCACTTGTAACTGAATACGACGAAGAAACGAATGAAAAAAATGCTTAAACTATTTTTTCGGTTGTGATGATGATTAATTTTGTTTATAAATGCTGTAATGAGAAGAAATAGGAAGAAAAAATGATTAGTACTAATGACAAAAATTAAAAAATATAATAAAATTCATAAAAACGTATTTTTAAAATTTGTATGCTTTAATATTTTTATTTCATATATTTCATATAGTACTAATGACAAAAATTAAAAAATATAATAAAATTCATAAAAACGCAATTTTAAAATTTTTCCCTCAAAATAATTTTAATTTTGTACAATTTTTTTTTATTTTAACATTTTAATTTTTTTAAAATTTTTATTTTTTAGCTTTTAGTTATATTAAGTGTTGTGAATTTGTGAAAACATGATTTTAATTCATTTAAATCCCATTTGATGATTGGAACGCATTTTATTATGATCGTCCCATTTATTTTGCACATGGACCGTTTTTCGCTTTAGTTGCACACATCAAGGGCAGATAATTGCAAATTTTCTCCTTTTTTGCATGGAACGCTTATTATTATGATTTGCCCATTAATGTTGTGATTGGAGCGCATATAATTATGCATATGGAGCGTTTTTCACTTTATTTGCACACAACAGAGCCATAGCATTGTAAATCAAACGGAATGTACTTCCCTTTCACACACTTCCCAATTATTACTCTATTGTTGCCTCTCTCTCTACCCAATTGGACAAAAACGGTAGTCGCACTGTCAGAAATATTAAATTCAATTAAGGCGCGTTTACACTGCACCTTCTAAAACAATATATAATAATCATAGCTGTTTAGACTAGTATTAACATTATATCAAGTTAATAGTCAGCTATTATACATTCGTATATACATATACGTATATTATTTCACTAGTTTCATAATTTCTTATTCACATATATTTTTTGTGTTCACATGATGTCATCTTATACTCAATAAATAGACAACAATTTTGATGGAGTAAAATGAAGTGATGGAGGGAGGGAGGACAAGTGTAGGGGGTTTTATTGCAGCACTTGAAAGAGATTTGTAATTTATGCTCGCTTTTCCGCCGCCAATTTTATTTCATGTAATACAAATGTATTTTTTACCATTTTTTTTACCATTTTGCAACATTGTTGTCGTTATAATTTATTAATATGTTGTCTTGTGCACTGACAACCCTAAAATATTCCACCCCAACATTACAAAACGTTTTTTAAAATGATCTTCCATTCTGCACGGATAATTGATTTGGTAATCCATTGGTACAATGTGTGAACAATTTGTAAGAAAAAGGAAAAAGAAATGCGTTTGGTAAATCGAATTTATAATACACTCAAGGCTCGGTATATAAGTAAAATATATTTGTTGTTGTTTTTAATAAGAATAAAACTAAAAACACTTCGCGATATAACGATTTTTTGCTTACTAACCGCCATAATAACGGTTTATAAGGTAGGGTAACATGTTTAGTTTTGCAATGCACTACATTAACAAAAAAAAATCGCCGTTATTTTTTCCGTTGAAATATCTCAGATTTACACTCTAATTTCTAGACAAAAATCATGTCAAAATAATTTTTTCTAGTATTGCCTTTTGTTGTTGATTCACCTCCAAAGTAACATTTTTTGCTATAAAACCAAACCACAATAATTTGTTGGTTTTATTTTTGACATAATATCTAGCCTTTCGCTAGCGCCGCCGCCATATCTTTTGCGGTTAAAAATGTTGTTGTTGTGATGTCTGGTTAACCAGATGATGTTATTCGTGGTGGTGGCACGCACACAGAGACGACACATATTTGAAAACCTAGCCGCCTTAAAATTTGACGGCGACAAGTCTTACAGGTTTTTTTCTTTTCTAGCACCTCGTAAAAATAAAATTGACAAGTGAAATTTGTTTTTTTTTTTTTTTTGACACAGAAACCCCGAAAGGAAGAAACAGGAAAATGCCAAACAAAAAAACTGAAACTCTAAACAAATAAAATTGTACCACAGAACGTTTAATAGCTACTTTTTAAACATAAATTACAACAAATTAAAACATTACAAATTTTTCCGGTTTTGAAAAAATTTGATTTTTTTTAAGTACTTGAAATTTCCAAATTGGTAAAAAGGAAATTTACACACATAATTACAATGGTCTCAAGAAGAGTTTTTTTTTCATTTCAAAATAAACATTCCAAAAATAAAACACCTACGCCACTACCCACACACACGGGCACACATCCAAACAATTACTTCCTTCCGCCTTGAGTCATTTTTGTATGCCCATTAACGTGACACAATGCCAAGACAATCATTGAAGTGATAAAGGTAGGGATGGTAGAGGAGGAGGGGTGTTCTGTGATGGGTGTTCAAAATCAAATTTCTTTTCATTAACACCAAAAAAACATGCATTTATTTTAGACAATATATTTGTTTGGTAATATTTAACCAAATTAGGGGGTAGGATAGATGGGAGTGGGGGTTGTGTCCCAAAAATGGAAAATATTCAAGTGAAAAAACAAATGTTTGTTTGAATATAAATTTTGCTGATGGCACGTGAACCTAGGCGTCACAGTGACGCCACAAACTAGAATTGTTTGCTGTCATTTGTTATTGTTCCTCAAAATCCTCAAAACAAAAAATTCTATAAATAAATGACAACATTTCAAGTGTAGTTTGTCTAAAATGCGTTCATTTTTGGGGAAGTGAACTTTTGATTTTTTCTTTTGTTTTGATTTTTTTTTGGTTTTGTAAACTCTCAACAGACATAAACTTTGAAGTTATTTTTAGTGATTTTGTATTTTTTTCTAGAATTTTAACATTGATTTGTGTTGATCTTTAGAGATAGACTAGGAAGCAGAATGTGTCACAAGGAAATTAAACTAATCTAGGTCACAACAAATGATTTGAATTTTTTTGTTGGACATAAATTAAATTAAAATGACAATGTTAATTGAGGTAAAACGGGATACAAAATTTCTTTATTTCCAATTTTTTGTTTATTTTTTTCTAAAATCTTTTTTTAAACAATTTTTTATTTTGTTGACTATTATATTTGATTTTTAAATAAATTCAATTAAAACCTTGTTTATTGCAATTTATTTGATTGTGATTTGATCATGTGTGCATTTGGAGCGCATTTCATTAAAGTTCGACTTAATTATCCGCTATACAAAAAAAAACAACAAGTCACTTGAAGCAAATCGCTAAAATGGCACCCGTTTACTCCTTTTATTCACTCTCCCACACAGTTATTACACTACACACACTCTCTCACTTTCCTCTGTCAATTGGAAACAAGAAAGAATGTTACAATCTTTACTTGTGACAAATGCCAAATCATGTTCAATGTTTTTATTTACAAATGCAAAAAAAAAGCAAAGGCGACAGTTTTGCATATTGCAACTCTGTGATCATGTTGCATTTTCACACTCTCCCATTCCCAGCAAACCATGCTGTGGCTTAAAAAAGTTTAAAAAAATTACATTACTTGCCTTTTCATTGGGAACGTTTTTGGCTTTTGTTGTACACATTAAATGATTAACTTCTAACGGGTTTCTCCCACTTACTCGCTCGCCGTTACTCCTTTATATAGATAATATAAAGTTCTTGTTTCTAATAATTAAAATCCAATTGGATAGACAGAGAGAGAGAGGGGATATAGTTGAATTTGTTGTATGCAAATAAAACGAAAAATGGTTCATATACCAAAAAAAATGGTACAATCATAATAAAATGCGTTCCAATCACAAATTGCATTTAATATTTCTAAAAGTTAAGGTACATATATTTTTCTTACAAATTGATTGAGTTATTAATGACATTGCAAGTATTTTTTATAATTATTTCATTATTACTTTTCCCACCAGTATTAATAAAATAAAGTTAAATTTTTGACAAATCATTTTTGTAATTTTCTATATTCAATTTTATATCGAATTTTGTATATATATTTTTAATATTTATATTTTATTGCGCTCCCATAAATCATGATTTTTGTAACGTAATAGAAATAAATTATTTAAACGAAAAAAATAAAAAAATATCATTTCAGAAAGTCATGTTTTGTGTAACATTTAAGACAAACGAACTAACACTTCATTAGCTGACAAATATATTTCGTGTTTGATTTTTTTCTCTTAATGTCAAGATGCTTTGTTGATATGAAAAAAAGGTGGGGTGGGGTGGTGGTGGTGGCGTTGGATGTCTGGCGGGCTATAAATCACATTGCAATTTGTAAATATATATTGCCTAGCCTTAGTTTATATATTTGTGTTAGCCATCGTTGTCGTCGTCAAAGTGTTGTTTTTGTTTTTTAGGTTTCCATTTTTTTTTGTTTGTGTATTTTTGGAATGAACTCTAGCGAGTGAAGAAGAAGCGAAGCTGCTGCCGGATCTGTCTGGTTTGGTTACGATTCATCAACGCGGTAGTTGTTGTTGGGTCGGCATGTTTCGCGTTTTTGTTTTGTGTAGGGAATCATTAAATGTTATTTAAAGGTCAATATTGTTTACATATTTATTTTCGTTCTCTTCATTTAATAGGTTTATTTGAAAGTTTGGTTCGAATGACCTTTTGAAAAATTTTGGTGGGGGGATTTTTTTATTGTAATCATTATCAATGCTATTATTTCTGGTTATTTAAATGGCTGTTTTTACTACTTTATGTACATTAGATTTGCATACAAAATTTAAGTTGAAGAGGGTTTCGCGTCACTACTTCTAAAAAAAAATATCTATTTGTATTAAAATTGTCATGTGATTTATTGACTGACACCTTGGGTTTGATATAATAAACCGGCTTTTCTTTTAGCTTGTATTTTGATAGAAGATTGACTAGAGTTGTTTATTAATTATTACATAGAAAGCATTTTATAATTCATAAGAAAAAAATTAACAAGACAAAAATATTAAATATTTTGTGAAAAAAAAAACTGAACATAATAAAAACCCATACTCAACACACTCTTGTTCAATTTGTAAAAAATATGTGATATATTTTAGTTCCAGAAATATTAATTTGAATCGAATTTAATTTGTTTTTATTGGAACGCATTTTATTGTGATTTGTTCAAGGATCGTTTTTTGGTTTTATTTACCCACATTGTGTCACATTTGCAAATCAAATGATATCACTTCCCTTTACAATCTCAATAACAATTAGTCTACTAAATCCCATCTCACCCTATTCAAATTGTAATAAAAAAATATTTTTAATTTCAGAAAAATTAAATCCCACTCAATTTGTGATCGGAATGCTCATTATTATGACAGGCCCATTTATTTTGTGATTGCAATGTATTCCGTTATGATCTGCTCAATTATAATTGATAAGGACCGCTTTTCGCTTTAGTTGCACACAACACAGCCATTACTTTTCATTTCTTACATAATGGCTCCGTTTTTGACATTCTCTCCAATATTTAGACTCAAGAAATGTTGTTTTTCTTAGTGATGTAAATAAATGTAATTCAAACCTTCTTAATTGCATTTTATTTGATTGTGATATGATATTTGTGCTTATGGAACGCATTTCATTAAAGTTTGACAAAAATATCAAATTAAAAAAATCACTTGGAGCAATTTACTAAAATGGCGCCCTTTTACACCGTTTATTCAGTCTCCCATAGAGTTATTACACTACTCTCTCTCTCTCTCTCTCACACACACCTCTGCCAATTGAACACATGAAGGAATGTCACAGGCTTTAATTGTGACAAATGTCAATCATGCTCAATCTTTTTCTTTACAAATGCAAAAAAGCAAAGGCGGCAATTTTGCATATTGCCACTCTGTGATCATCACGTCCACTCTTTTGCTTTTTCACTCTCTCCCAATACAATTGGGCTCTCCGGCCATTAAACGACAAACCATACAGCTGCTGAATTAACGAAATATATAAAAATCAATTGGATTCAATTTTAAAAGAAATGGATAGAAGTGAAAACCCTTTAATACCCATTTAAAACTATTTAATTAATGATGAAGAGAGGAGAAAACTATTATATTTTCCAATCATTCATGGGCATGAATTTTTCAAAAAGAACAAAATTCCATGTTAACGGATTAAGGAGTGCTGTTGCTGCTCTAATGTAATGTTGTTTTCTGACCATCTTTTTTTAAAAAAGAGGGTAAAGTAAAGAAGAAGCACAAGAATTAATTGCTTTTCTATTGAAAATATTTAATTACGGCGGACGCGCTGCTGCTCTTAACATGGAAAGTCGTCGTCGTTGTCGGTTGTCTGATAAGCTACATTAAGTGCTGCTTGACCAACCAGTCATATAAAAAATATATAACAACATCTAGAAAAAAATGGAGCAATAGAAATAGAATTACAAAGCAAAACTCTCTCCCCCTCTCAATCATCATCATCATCCTCAAATCGTTCGTAAGTCATCCAGGTATAATGGATAACTGCATTTATTACAAAGATGGATGGGTTTTGACCGGACGGACGGTCGAATGGTTGGCTGTCAGTCACTCAGTCATGGTATTTGATTTTTTTCTTTTCTTACTACTACTTCATTGAAGAGGGTTAGAGGAGGGGGTTCTGCTACTTCTTCAACTTCTTCGTTTTCCAGACACAATATAAAATAAAGTGGGTTTATTGTGAATAGAAAAGACAAGAGGTAAGTAATGAAAATAACAGCAACCCAGAAAAAACGCAACATAAAAAATTACTAAATGTCTGAGGAGTTGTTTTCTTTTTTTTTTTCAAAATGCTTAAAAGCCGTTGTTTCTCTTCATCGTTGTTGTTTTTGTTGTTATAATCATTCTTGTCCGTTGATATGCGCATCTTTTGCTTCTTTTTTGTGTACACACAACATAAAAGTAACCATTTTTCAAAAAAAAAAAAAAACAATTTTTTTCCTTCTTGTTGGCCATAAAAAAAGTAAAAGCAACAACCAAGATGTATTTTTTTTTATTTAGCCGGTAGTGAGTCACAGTCTCCCGGTAAAAAAACAGAGTGTAGGCATCTATATCTGACTGTGTGTGTACCCATTTCTTTTATTTGGTCTCCTCCAATCATTGTTGGTACACGGCAGGCTTCAAAAACTGTACATTCTCTCAATGACGATGGATGTTGTATTACTTGATTTACGTGTTTTTTTGTTGTTGTTTTTGTTTTAATTTCTTTTTTCGTATTTGATTGTGTGTGGTGGTGCTCGCTCGTGTGTTATTTTCTTTTTTGTTTCACCTTAGCACAACTCGGCAGCACAACAACAAACATTATTTGTTGTTGTACTGACGAGAAGTAAGGAAACGACGACGACGACGACGACTCCTTACTCGGCAAACAGCATTACTGTTCGTTTGGTCGTGCGTTCGTTCGTTTGTGTTTGTTCTCCTTAGATTTTCGGGGTAAACATAACACATACAACAACAACAATACAATACTGTATTATCTCTCAACATAGCAACAAAACAAGGCCAACGGCAAGCAAACAAACATAAACAGGCATGAATGCATCTCACATGTTTTTCTGTTAAGGTGAGATGAACCGCCGTTGATGAGAGACAGAGAGCAGAGATTAACTGTGATAACACGGACGGCGGTAATGTGAGGTTTTGCTTGTTATGGCCGGCCGCTTTGGTTTAATTTTGTTTATTCATTGCACATTTGATATATGAAGTGAAATAAAAAAAAATTTAATATAAATATTTAAATAAACAGAATAAATATTGATTAATATTAAATAACTAAATTTTTGAAGAAAAAAGAATTCACAAAAAATCATGATAAAAAAATAAAACCAATCACAATAACCCCTTGACAGCAGATTATAACGGCCCCATTATTTTGCATGGATATCATGATAAGCCATGTTTTTAACACATTTTATTTACTCTCCAATACAGTTATTACACTACACTCTCTCTCTCTCTCACACACCTCTGACAATTGAACACATGAAGGAATGTCACAGGCTTTAATTGTGGCAAATGTCAATCATGCTCAATGTTTTTGTTTACAAATGCAAAAAAATCAAAGGCGGCAGTTTTGCACATTGTAACTCTGTGATCATGTCCACTATTTTGCTTTCTCACACTCTCCCAGTACAATTACACACTCTCCCACCATTAGAGACAACCATACACAGCTGCTTAATCAACGAAATAAATAAAAATCAATAGGATTTAACATTAAAATAAATTGATATGAAAGAAATGCTTTTAAAACCCATTTATAAAAAAATATAATTAATAATTGAGAAAGAATACTATTCCATATAA
This sequence comes from Musca vetustissima, assembly GCF_032173495.1. Taxonomy (NCBI): domain Eukaryota; kingdom Metazoa; phylum Arthropoda; class Insecta; order Diptera; family Muscidae; genus Musca; species Musca vetustissima. The sequence goes on from NW_026883164.1 coordinate 102,647, forward strand.
CGGCCGCATTATTTTGCATGAATATCATGATAAGGCATGTTTTATCCCATGTTTTTTAATCTCTTCTCTACACGTTCTCTCTCTTGCAATTACTTGATAATCATAATAACCTTAATCTACATCATATTGAGAGGGGCGTCCACCAACAACAACAGCAACAATACGTTTTTTTTTTCTATCAGTGAAAAAATACAAAATTAAATCTGACACAATTTGGTGGACGATGCAATAAGGCAAAAAAAGAAGAAGAACAAGAATAGCACAGAGCAGGCAGGCAATATCATGCACTCAAATGTACGTCACTGCTGCCGCCAGCCAGCCACCACCCCATCCATATACAATAATAATTTGTGAATAGTTTATCACAAACACTTGTTAATTTTTGTGGATATACAATAGGTGTGTATGTGCAAAAAAAAAAAAGAAAAAAAAAAACACTCAACAATTGGAATGGGGTCGCGTCTGTCTGCCGTGGCTTGTGTAAATATTAAATTTTGTTTATACCCATTGGGTATATAGATGTGTGCCTCTCAGTGGTCAGTTTGCAGCTAGTCAGTCAGTTTGTCTGTCATTCTGTCATACCATCATTATAATCTTCAAAACAAGTCAATTTATGACAAAATGTAAACATACACAAGAACAAAAAATATATAAATCACACCCTAAATGTAAATATGGAGGAGATTTTTGGTGGGTTATTTGGCTTGTGGTCAGTCATCATTGTGGTGGGTAGTAATATTTCAAAATTATTCAGAGGCAAGTAGGAGAGGATGGGTTTGAGGAGAAGTGATGAGCAGATAATTTCAGATTTTCGCAAACAAAAAAAAAAATAATTTTTTTAATGAAAATTAAATTTTAAATAAAAAAAAATCAAATAAATATTTGTATGTCTATTTTTAATTATTTCATATTTAGATTTATAAGCACATTTATTTTTTGTTATTGAAAAACTACAATTCGTAAACATTTTTGAATTATAAAATTATTATTTTTTTAGAAAAATATTTCATTTTTGTTTAAAAATCTTATTGAAGAAAGTATTTTTTATGAAAATTTTATAATTTTTGTAAATAAAATTAATTTTGAAATTAAAAAAAATTAAAAAAAATAATCAAATAAATATTAAAACCCTTTAATTACATTTGATTGTGATTTGATGTGTGTTAGTGGAACGCATTTGGCTTAAGTTTGACACAATCATTCAAGTCTATTCGTTGTTATACAAATAAAAACAAGTCACTTGAAGCGAATAAACCGAGAAAAAAGTCACTTGAAGCAAGTTACTAAAATGACGCATTTTTACACCTTGTATTTACTCTCCAATACAGTTATTACACTACACACACTCTCTCTCTCTCTCTCTCTCTTTCTCTCACACACCTCTGCCAATTGAACACATGAAGCAATGTCACAGGCTTTAATTGTGACAAATGTCAATCATGTTCAATGTCAAATTAGCAAAGGCGGCAGTTTTGCATATTGTAACTCTGTGATCATGTCCACTCTAGTGCTTTCTCACACTCTCCCAATACAATTGGTCTCTCCGGCCATGAAACGACAAACCATACATCTGCTTAATTTACAAAACACATAAAAATCAATTGCATTCAATTTTAAAAGAAATTTTCATACCCATTTAAAAAATTTAATTAATGATGGATAGAGAGACAATACTTTACCATTTTTCAATCATTCTTGGGCATGAATTAAAAAAAAAAAAAAAACATTATTACCTTAACGAGTGCTGCTGCTCGAATGTAATGTTGTTTTCTGACAATCTTAAAATTTTTTTATTTATTTTTTTATTTTATTTTTTTTTAATTTATTTTTTATTTTTATTTATTTATTTTCTTTAATATTTTTTAATTTTTATATAAAAAGCCTATTAGAAATATATTTACACATTCCTTTTTAATATTTTAATTTCCAAAAAAAAAAAAGCCTATAATTTAATTTTTTCCACATTCCTAACCATTTTACTTTCCATTTTTTCTCAACACCATTTTAAAAAAGTCATTACCTTAACTATGAAAGAGAAACGATTAATTACCAAATAATATTTCCGATTATGGAAATTAATTGTCATCGGCCCCCTCTACTAAGAAACCCATCAACTCGCCCCATTGGTTATTTAACCATTTTTATACAATTTTTTCACTTTTTCCCATTGCCCTCCTACTTCTCCATAGCACCACATATTATTATGCAATCTAAGCAGCAATTTTATATCAATACTACATATTGATATAGAATTCAATAAAAAAATGAAACGAAGGAAAAAAATATTGAACGAAACAATTTTTCAAGATAAAAATCCAGCCAGCCACTCTGCGTGAATTTTTTTCTTCGTTCGATTTGCCATGTTTTTTTCGTTGTACGTCAAGAAAACCAGGGCGTAATTACTGGCCTAGAAGAACAACAAATAAATTAAAAGCATAGTAGAGAGATATGTTTACTTTTTTGATTATCGTATTTATACGATCGAGAGATTGTTAACACATAGCCACAACAGACCTATCACACGCACAGTAACATAAAGAAATTGAAAAAAAAAAAATCAAATGAAGAAATCTCCATCTTTTTTGATGTGTAGTAGTTTTATTTCAAATTGTTACGTTTCATTTGTTAATGAGTAGTGCTTGAATCAATCCCTCACCGGTAACAATAACAACAATGAACCAACAAGCATGCCTGTCTGTGCCTTCTTGTCAATATGACGTCATATTTATTTTTTTCCCTTTATATTTATGTTAAGAAATGAAATGATGTGTAGTCGGCGGCGTCGTCGTGTTCTGCTTTTTTGGCATATTAGTATATGTATGCTGCTTCTTCTTATTTCAATTGGCATCGTTGTTGTTGTACTAATTTCAATGGGAGGCAAACACAGGGCGCAGAAATATAACCCCCCTATACTCCAGAGTGTGAGAGTGAATCTGTGCCTCTGAGACTGAGGAGTGTATCAAAGTAAAGGAAAGCAACAACGACGGGCCGTTTGTCGTGTCGTGCATAGGGCTGGCTTGCTCGTTCAATGTGTGTTCGTCGTGTTCTCGGGCTTACTGTGTTTTTTTTGTTATTGTAATCAAACGACGGCGGCATGATCATGCTTCTGTTGTTGATGATGGTGATGGGAATTAAAACAAGAGTGTAAAGAGTGTGTGTGCATGCATAAGCCAGGCAGCCAACCAGCCGTGTAGTAGCCCCCGTTGTCATTGCAGCGTTGTTGTTTTGTTGTAATTTATGCAAAAAACGGCATGCACTAGAGAAGGAACTTGGCAAAAAAACCAACTACAACTGCATAAATGTACCCAAAAACCGGAAGGAAATTATTGTATGCAACAATAATAATAACAACAACAACGGTACATGACGTAGTGGGAATAATGTAAAGGCAAGGCGCGCAAAATGAACACAGACTTGTAAGTGGATGCCCAGTTAGGAGCAATTGTTGTTGTTGGATTGTTTTTTGCATGCATGCCTGGTCATTGATAATTGTCAGGTAATCAGGAAAGCGACATCTTAAAAACGTTTGGCACCAGACAGATGGACGGACGGATAGACCGACATCATCTTTAAGAGTCTAAACGCAACCATAGAGTCTAGAGTCAGCGACAGTCGTTTGCCGTGTGTTTCTTATAGGCAACGGGAAATCGCGACGGCTGACGTTCGCGTCTAGCGGCATGACGCTAGAATAGATTTTATTCATTTTTGCTCAGCGTCATACTCAAAATTTCTCTCTTGCTCTCAATTGAGTTGCCATATTTAAGGTAAAAATCAACAGTGCTACCAAATTTCAATGAGAATTTATATCAAAACATATGGCAGTGCTGTTGAAAAAACAAATATTTTCAATGATTGTGGATGTTTTTTAACGAATTAATAATAAAATGGAAGAAAAATATTTTTTTTCGATAATTTTATCCAAGTTCCTTGACATTATTGTTTATTAAATAATAAATTGATTTTGGTTTGCACAACGTAAAATTTTCTGTCAGAAAAAGAAAACAAATAATTGACATTTTGTGCCGCTAACGCTAACTCTTTCGTTTGGTTTTCACGCCGGCGAAAAAGTATGACGCTGACTCGTGACTCTCTGGTTGCGTTTAGACTCTAAACAGGAAAACTCACAACTGGGCATGTATGAGAAAAAGAAAAATAACTGTAAAGTGATTGTTGGCGAAAAGGGGAGCACAAATTGGGGTTGCCATTTTGGGAGAAAAAATAAAACAGAGATAGACAAGGTGACAGGTGGGGAGTAGAATTAAAATCAATATAACGGATTGTAATAAGCAATGGTGAATATGTGATAAAATGCATAAAAGAGAGAGAGAGAGAGAGCGTACATAAGAGTGAAGAGAGCCATTTCATTATTAATTGCATTTTAATAAATATTAGAAACGACTGTCTATGCTAATGAAAGAGGATCTTAATTTTAAATGTCTATGATGTCAACTTGGCGTTTTTTATAAAAAAAATAACAAATTATGGAAAATATAGCACTTTTTTTGTGAGAGAATATGTGATGCAAATATGTGAGAGAGAGAGAGAGCGCGAGAGAGATAAAGGACGGATATCTTGATAGACCGAAAGAAAATATAGTATAGAAAAAATAGGACCTCAAGGTTTCGTAAATATTTTTTCGAGACAAAAGTGATGTCAACTTGGCGATTTTTAAAAGAGTACAAAATAATGATTGGATTATTATTTTATAAATTAGCGATTCTTTTTTAATTCAGAGAGAGTGATACCAACATAGGAAAAATGTGATGCCAAGAATTTCTTCGTATTTAAAAGCAAAGAAAAATTGAAATTGAAAATTTATTAGCAAAATACTAAAAATTAAAATTTTAAAGTAAAAATTTAGGTGGAGGATTAATCCTCACCAATTAATCATTAAAATCTATTATGCAAATTTATTGCAAAAATCGACAAATAAAAACGGAAAAAATTAAAATAAAATTAGCATTTTTTTAAATAATCAGATTTCATTTTTTTTTATAAAACGACTTAAAAAATCACAGGATTTAAAAAAAGTCGAGTTTTATTTTAATTTATTCCTATTTTTTATTTGCCGATTGTTCCAATAAATTTTCATGATTTTTAAAGGTTATTATTATTATTATGAAAATTTATTGAAACAATCGACAATGAAAAAAAAATAATAATAAAATTAGGCATTTTTTTAAATCAAATTAACCTTTTTCAAACATACGTGAAATTTTGGTTACTTTAAGTAAAAATTTTAATAAGAATTTTGAAGCAAATTTCCCATTTTTTACTAATTATTTTTTGAAAAATTTGAAAAAATGTAATGTGAAATTGAATCTAATTTCACAAATAAAAACCAAATAGAAAATAAAATCTCACAACATTTAGGTTGAATCATTCCATCAAAAAAAAGCATAGCTACAGGCAATGGCCAGCTATATCACTATTCTATTCATCATAAGTGCAAAATAAAAAAATCAGAATCATAGATTTCTATGCCTCGCTTCGTTCGTCATCATTTAGATTTTTTTTTCTTTATTTCGCACAACAGATTTCCAAATGAGCAAAATTTTGTATTATGTTTTTTCACACACACAAACAAACGTACACAGCATTTATGGGAAATAATATTAAAAAAAAAATCAAAAATTAAAAAAATGAAAACATCATCGTCACCCACGCATCAAATGATTGCTTTTGCGGGATTTTTTTATTTTTATTCTTGCTTTTCTTTTCAAATATTTTTTTTTTTTGGTATAAAAATAAAACAAACGAAAAAAAATTAAACATTGAAAGCAATACAATAATAAATGAAAAAAGATTTGAAAAGCTAAATCACAAAACAAAAAACCGTAAAAAATTAAAAAAATAATAATAATAACAATAATAAATAAACCACACACACAAATCCAACCACAACCGACCGACCATGGTGATGCGTAACGAATTTCATATGTACTCTATATAATTTTTTTTTTTTTTTATTTTAAGAGCAGAAATATTTAATCCATAAAAAATTTAATTGCTTTGCGTGAAAAATCAAAATTTTTTAACAAAGAAAATTTATTTGAATCCCATTTTAATTAATTTTTCACAAAAAATATAATTGCTGTGTGTGAAAAATCGAAATTTTTAACAAAAAACAAATATTTTAATTTAAAAACGCGTTTTTATTAACATTTCAATGTTTTCTTCTTTAAAACTTTCCAACTTCCCAACCCTGACCTAAAATATGTCATCAAATGTCTCTCAACGGTGTAATAACGGCTGCTTTAAGCATGTCATTGCAAATGGATTTTCCAATTGGTCAGTAAAGCACTGTTATAACTGTTGTATTTGATGTTTACAAAGGGAGAGCGGCAGACATATTGGAAATGGGAGAGAGAGAGAGAGTGAGTGCAAGAAATTAAGGTGAATAGTGAATATCTTATTAGAATCATGGGTTTTTTTGAATTAAACATGAATTGATAAGACAACAATTAAAAAACGCGTTTTTATTAACATTTCAGTGTTTTCTTTTTTTACACTTTCAAACTTCCCAACCCTGGCCTACAAATTGCCATCAAATGGCTCTCAATGGTGTAATAACGGATATTTTGAGCATGTCATTGCAAAAGGATCTTCCAATTGGTCACTAAAACACAATTATTATTGATATTTTCAAAGGGAGAGTGGTAGACATATTGGATGTAAGAAACAGAGAAAGAGAGAGAGAGTACAAGAAATGAAGGCGAATAGTGAATATCTTATTAGAATCATGGCATTGTTAGAATTAAACATGGATTTTACTATAAAACAAGGATGTTGACATTAAATTTCCAGGAAGTGATATCAATTTAGCGTTTTTTTTTTTTTTTTTGAGAAACTGAAATGTTTTATTAATTAAATTGATATTTTGCTGATCAAAGAGCAAGAAATGAAGGTGAATAGTGAATATTTTATTAGAATCTTGGTTTTGTTCGAATTAAACATAAATCGTACTACAAGACAAGGATGTTAACATTAAATTCCCTAGCAGTGATGTCAATTTAGCGTTTTTTTATAGATACTTAAATGTTTTATTAATTAGTTAAATGTATATTTAGCTGATTAAAGAGCACAAAATGGAGGTAAATGGTGAATATCATATTAAAATCTTGGCTTTCTTTGAATTAATTATGAATTATACTGTAAGACATTAATGATGACACCAAATTTCCTGGAAGTGATGCCAATTTAGCGTTTTTTATAAAAAGTTAAATGTTTTATAAGACAAATAAATGAATTTTTAGCTAGTCGAAAAGCAAGAACTAAATTTTTAAGAAAGTAATGACGGGCATACAGATATGTTTTAACAAAAATCTCAGTTTTATTATTAAAACTGGATTAAATCTGTTGATTTTTTTTAATTTTTTCGAATTATTAAAAATTCCACATTTTTTTTTTTTTTTTAATGTGACAAATTAAGTGCAAATTAATTGTGTTATCATATCGATTTGTAGGTTCAACCTTTATACCCTTAATGTTTTTTTTTTAGAGAAATGTGGTGAGAGTAAGGAGAGAGAAACATTCCAAGAGAAAGTAGTATACGGAAATGAATTATTGTTTGTGCTTCGAAAATCTCAAAATCGAATTATGTAAAAGTATTATTTAAAAAAACAATATTGTATAATAATATTGAATTGAATGACAACAACCAATGAAATAAGTTAAAATGATATTAGTCTCAGTCGGCAACCACTTGAAAAAAGATGGACGTTAGTAGTAGTTACCACGAATATCTTGTATTATTTGCTCTTTAAAAAAAATATGATAAGATAAAGATGTGATAATTTTTTTTTCAGAAATACTAACGTCACAGAAAAAAATGAAATAAAATGACTACTAAAAATAATGTCGGCAGATATCTATAATTATTATTATTTATTTATTTTTTTTTTTTTGTAAAAATACATTATTTAAAAAAAATACGCCGATTTTTTTTACATTTAACCTGAATTAAAAAAAACAAAAGCAAAAAATAGCTTCCAGCTTTGTTTGGTAGAGGTGAGGGTACCAGTACAACATAATCTCAACTCATAAATGAAAGTGGGAGCGGCATTAAAATTATATACCTTTACCTATCTACCAACAAAAATCTGCCGCCGTTCCACCAACCAACTACCAACTCAAACGTCATACAGAAGCAGCAGCAGCAAATTCAAATAACCCATTGCAACCAAAAGCACGAACAACAACAACAACCAGCACATTATTCATAATCACTAATAGTAGCGGTAAACATTTATTATGTTACCTTTTTATTGTTGTTGTTGTTGTTTAATATTATATTTAATAATGAAAAAAAAATGAAAGGAAAGAAAAAAAGAATAAATTTCATTGCAGTGAATTTTTCATTTTTAATGAAAGGCAACACACCCACATACCTACCTACCTTGGCCCAGGGGGTAAAAAAAGAGGCCAAAGTAGAAATTAAAAATAATTAAGACAAAATAAAATGCGTTGTTTTCAACATTTCAGTGTTTTCTTCTTTTACACTTTCAATCATCCCAACCCTGGCCGCCTACAAAATGCCTTCAAATGTCTTTCAAAGGTGTAATAACGGCTGTTATAAGCATGTCATTGCAAATGCAAATTTTCCAATTGGTCAGTAAAACACAGTTATTATTGATGTTTTTCAAAAGGGAGAGCGGTAGACATATTGGAAGTGGGAGAGAGTGCAAGACATGAAGGTGAATAGTGAATATCTTATTAGAATCTTGGATTTGTTTGAATTAAACATGGATTTTACTACAAATAACATCAATAAAACTTTATTATGTCGCCTTTTTATTATTGTTGTTGTTTAATATTAAATTTAATAATGAAAAACAATGAAAGGAATGGAAAGGAAAGAAGAAACGTCATGCAGTGTATTATTTATTTGGTGAATTTAGCAAATTGTTATTTAATTATTCAACAATACAATGTTCTTCCCAAATGGCATTTTAATAAAATTTTAATTTTAGGGCAGAAAATATGTTAAATTATGACCTCTGGGCAATTTTTTCAAAAATAATGCCAAATTGGCCAATTGGCTTTCGCTTTAATAGGTAATTTATATTGAGAAAATCTTTTAAAACTACATTTTTTTGAAACATTCTTGAAAATTAATGTCAATTTGGTGATTTTTTTTTAAATGTATAAACACACTAAAAACATGCATTGACAACATCACTTTTCTCTAAAACATGATTTTTTGTCATCTCATTGATTAATTTTCAAAATAATTATTCAAATTAAAATTAGGATTTTATATTTTAGATATGTTGACAACAACTTTTCTAAGAAGGGATTTTTGATCATCTCATTTTTTTAACCGAGTTATTTTAATTCTAATTGTTTAAAAAAGTTATTAAACTTAAGGCTTTTTTTATTTTAGTTGGAAAACCCTTTTTGTAAGATAGGCTTTTTATTGTCAATCCCATTTGAATTATTTGAAATAATTTCATTAAATTCTAGCGATTTCTCTTCATTTATAATCCTCATGTAAAAAAATTTCTTATAGTGAATATATTAAAATTTAGGCGATTTATTTATTTTTTTTTTTTTTTTTTGATTCAGAAACATTGGTAAAGTCGTTTTCTATGACAGGCGATCATCTTTACTCATTGATTCCCTTTAAATATCATCACATGTAATAAAAATCCAATTGGAAAAGCTATTTGTCAAAAAAAAAACATGAACAAGAATACAATAAAAGTTGACAACACTTTTTTCCAAGTCGTGATTTAATTCCGGCAATTTTATTTACACCAATTCTCAGAGGTTTTATTGCTTTTTGCCGCCCTACAACTTTTTATTCAAACGAACGTACGACTGAGGTGAGAGAGAGAGTGACTCGCCATCAGTTGACAAACAAGTGGAGAATCAAAACAAATAAATTTATCACACAGTTGTTTAAACCGTCTTTGCATCCTAGTAACAGTTTGAGAGTCGTGTTAACGGAATGTTGTTATGATCACAGAGTTGGAGAGAGAAGACTTAAAACAAACAACTGTTAATAAGCTGAGAGTGTGCGTGCGTGTGTGTGTTTTTTGAAGAATCAAAACAAACGAAGACCAAAATGGACATGATTGATTTATTGCAAAACACAACAAGCCACCTTGATTCTTAGTTGTCAATTCAAGTAACAGTTGAGAGTTTTGTATTAATGACAGAATGGAAGAGAGACTTGTGTGTGAAGAAACAAAACAAACGACGACCAAACGGACATGATTTATTGCAAAACAACAAGCCACATTGAATCCTAGCGCTGTCAACTCGTGTCTTGTTCTGATCACAAAGTGGAGAGAGTGGAGAATCAAAACATGACATGATTTCTGGCAAAACAAAAATCAAGTTTAAGAAGACGACATGCATCGTTTTGTTTGTAGTAGCAGCAGTTAACAAAACAAAATAAGTGGGAGAAACAAACATCTTCACAGCAAAAAAAAAAAAAAATCACAAAAATTTCCCACTATTTTCTTGTTAAAAAAAACAATATTTTTTTGGAATATTTTTATTTTTTGGAGGACAACTTGAATTTGAAATTTTGTTGGTTGCTTGCCCGTGTTTGATTTCTTTTTTTGTTTTCCGTTGTTTTTTCAGTTTTCGGTTTTTTTTATTTTTCATTTTTTTTGGTATTGCTTTGGCTTTTTTGACAGCGTGCCTTAACAACTTACCGTTTACTGGGTGATAACCGTTGCTATCTCTTTCTTACGTATTATATTTTGTTATAATACCACAGACGGATGGCTGGCTTCGTTAGCTTTTTTGTTTTTTGCGGCGTTAATAGAAAAAAAAAGTACACACAGCAGAGCAGCAGTTGTAGTAGAGCAAATAAAAGGAAAGAATATTTCAATTAAATTCTTATTTTCTCAATTGTATGGAATTTCAAACAATTTATTTTTTTAGATTTTTTTCTTTTTTATAAAACAAACACTTGGAGGAGATGTAAAATTAAATCACTCACTTTTATTTTTTTTTATGTGGAAGAAGCACACAAGAAAAAATTCTTTTTTTTTTGTCTAAAAATTTTGTTTCTTTTCACTTCTTTAGTTTGTAATTAATTTTAAAAAATTTTCTTATGGCCTTTTAATTTGTTTCTTTTTTCTTTTATTTTTTCGTTAAATCAATCGGCGGCGGTTTTATTGGTTGCCTGTCATTCAGAATGCACACTTCTTTTTCTATTTCAAAAAAAAATATATGGGATATACAACACACAAGAGATGATAATGCGCTTTGACAAAAACACACGTACACACAAAACGCGGACGACCGAACAAACGGAGTGCAATCGACGACAGTTCAAATTCAATTGAGCAAGACAGAGCAACGGCAAAACGCCATAGGCAGACAGTTCAGAGTCTAACGGCGACAAGAGCGCATGTGCCAGTTCGGGGGAGAGAGCGAGAGAGATAGAACGGCAACACACAAAATGATGTCAACACAAAACATAAAACAGGGGGAAAAAGAGTTAAGGCATTTTAATGAGAATAATTCTTATTGGAAAATGTTTAACAAAATAAAAGCAAAATAATAATAGAAAATTATAAAATAAATAAAAAATGATTTATTAAGAATAATAAATACAAAGTGTAGTTAAAAAATTATTAAAATTTTGCCCTAATTCTATTTCTCTTTAAGAAACCAAAAAGCGGCACATTAACCATTTAACTTTTTTAAGGGACAGAGAGAGAGTGAGAGTTAGAGTATCGACCAAAAGAGAAAAGATTCATGGTAAATCAAGAAAATAATAACCAAGAAATTATTTTTTGATTTTTTTAAATGGAAATTATATCAAAAAATTGCTATTAAAATATAAAATATTTTCTAATATATTTGAAAAAATTTTCATATTATTTATAAGTAATTTAACAACAAATAACCCTTTTATAAAACAATCGGTATTTTTTGATGCCGATTTTTTTGGAGGCTAGAGCAACGCCCAAAATAAAAAAAGTGGTAACCAACAACAACATCACTTTGCAGAGCAGAGAAGTAATAAAAAAAGCGTGTTGTAAATTTCACGGCCCACTTTAAAACCACAAAAAAAAACTGGACAATAAGAAGAAGAGGAATTAGTTATACCTTTTATCCTTTTCACTTAAGGGGTTTCAAAAAACAACACTTTTCTTATTTAGGCAATAATTTTCATATTCCAATTTTGGTTTTACTGTGTCAAATACAAAGTCAAAGCAACGACGACGCCCGATTATGTCATAACTACAACAACACAAAATACACTAAAACTTGTTGTTGAAAGCACCAGAAGAAGAAGAATAAGATGTGAAGATCAAAAAAAAGCAAACAAACACATACCCACAATAACTATAAGAAGGAAGAAGAAGACGAATTTCTTATTTGGTTTGGATGATTACCGGCAATTTTCTTTAAGTCTTTTTTATTTACTTTTTTGTGTTTTCTTTTCTTGTTTTTGTTCTTGCTTCTTTTGCGCGCCGCGTTTTTCTATTTGTTTGCACAATGAATCCTGTTTTTCTTATTTTTGACAACTTGCTTTTAACCCGAAAATGTCTTCTCCTTCAATTTTGTTTGATTTTCGTTCGTTCTGTTTTACTTTTCGACTGTTTCTGTTTGATCTCTACGATTTGCTTGTTTGGTCTTGTTTCCGTGGCCAAACAAAACTGTGAACACAAGTAATGTGTTCTCTCTCCCTCTCTCTCTCTGTCGTAGTAAATTTCCCCCTTGTTTTACTCTCTGTGTGTTTGTTTAATATAGGGAAATCAAAAAGAGACAACTATATTATTTATTGGGAGGAAGATGACATTCAAATTAGAAAAACAAAAAAAACACCACATAACCACAAAGATGATGTCATATTTGAAAGAAGAGAAAATATAGTTGGTTTAAGAGATATAGAGCGGCAGAGCATGGATTCCACTCAGTGGAATGTAAACATGACAGCTAGATTGTTAACACAGAGTTGGAAAGTGTTTTTTATGTGTAGATCATAGACAGTATATTATCAAAATTAAAAAAAGTCGAAAATAATTTTAAAAATAGCTAAAAAAATATTTTTAAAAAATATAAAATTATTAAAAAAAAATATAAAAATGTATATGAAAAAAAAATATTGAAAATTATTTTTTAAAAAACCAAGCTTTTTCGTATTTTTGTCAACATAAAAATAACTTCAAATATAAAAAATAAATTCAAAATTATTTATACACCATTTTATAAAAAAAAATATTTCATTTATTTAAAAACATATATATGAATTTCATAAAATTTATTTTTCGAAAGAAAAAAAATTCGGAATAAGGCAAGACGACAATAAAATATTAAAGCTAACGATTTAGTTTCTTCTTCTAAATACCACATACGAACGTGTGTGCTATGCTAACAGCACACACACACAAAATGTTGTTTAAAAATTTTTTAAACCTTTTCTCCATTTGCTAAATTTTCCGGAGGTTTAATCTGCAATAATTGATTATTGGGTAATATAGTGTATGTACCCAAATTTGGATTAACCTGTAGGCTACCAATTTGTATGGCTTGTAAGCCGTTTGGTAAAGTTATTGTATTTAAATTTGGCAAGACAGAGATATCTTCAATTTTGAAATTCGGTAGCAAAGAGATATCTTCAATTTTAACCGATTGTAATTGAGTGTGATTGGGAATTTTTAAAAATTCGATATTAGTTGAAGGTACTGTGGTGGGTGGTGGTATATTTTCCATCTTTATAGATTGCGAATTTGCTGGTTGGTGTACATTTGTCGAACTTTGGTGTTGTTGTTGCTGGTCAGTAAAATGTGTTGCATTATTATTTGTATATGGATGCAAGTTGCCATTACATTCAGATGTATTTAAAATTTGATAATTTTGTGATGAATCCATAAAATTGTGTGCAGGTGGTGGTAGATATGAAACATTTCCCAATGTTGTAAATTGTAATTGTTGTGATTTATCGCTTGCATCCACATTTGAGGAAACATCCTCCTGTTTAATTGTGGCCTTTAAAAACTCATTATTATTACTTTGCATTACATTTGGTACAGACAATTGCAGCTGGGTACCATCAGCCAGGGTTAATGTGCTATTAAACACCATTTGTTGTGGCAGATCAGCACTTTTGTTTTCCTCCTTAACAACAATATTCACATTTATTTGCTGATTTCCATTATTATTCAAATTGTAATCCTTTGGTTGATTATTTTCCTTTTCCAGGGAGTTGGTGGTGTTCACTTGCTCCATGTCTCCATGTTTGGCCTTTTTGTGCAGTTTCATTTTATCCGGCCTTGAAAATTCCGTATTACATATTGGACAGGGAAAGATTTTACGATTGCCGCTGTGCAACAAATAGGCATGCCTCTGAAAGCTGTAGCGATTCTTGAACGTCTTTTCAATGCCATTTTGGGCACATACCAAACAATGTGTTTTACCATCAACTGTGTACATATATAGCTGGGTGTCCAAACCGCGTACGGACATTTTTTCCAAATATTCTTTTTCCTCGTTCGGATCGTTTTCTCTGCGATGGCGACGTTTTCGTTTTACTGCCACAGGTGTTTCATTTTGTGGGATTTTATTCGTATCATCAGTGTTCCGGGGAAGAGTGTAGACTTGACCGGTAATAATGACATCCGTTTTCGATGCTGCAACTTCTTCAGGATCGGCAGGCATTGTATTCTTTTTTCCGGGACCTTAAGATCACCTGTAAACAATAAATACATCAATCATTTATATTTTTCAAGTTTCCCGCCACATTGCTAAGGTTAGTTGGTTCTTACCTAACGAATTCTCATTTATTTCCAATTAAACGTAACATTTATAGCCTAAATATTGTTCTAAATATATTTTATGAAGATTTTTGTTTGTTTGGCTATGGGATTGTGTCCAATTCGTTCAATCCTTTCGAGTGTTAGTTGGTTAAAGCCAGCGTCTTCTGCGCGCCTTTGCCCCTTTTAAACCGAACTAAATTAAAAACGTTCCACTTGCAATGAATAAAGGAAGGCAAGGTGAAAATGCGTAATAAATCATGAATTTGAAACAAAATGACCATTAACTGCTTTGTTTTCTTTTGTTTACGAATGAAGGTAAGATGCAAAACGCCAATATTCCCTTTTTGTTTAGAAGAAAGGGATATGAAAAGATGGGATATTGTTCAAAAGGAATTGAGTGAACTAGTAGCCGTGTCGTTAGAACGCCGTCAATATGTCAATTGCAGCGTCTTTGTCACTTGGCACAGAGTTGTATTTCATCTTATTATTACTACGGAAAATGGAACAAAATATTCACATTTTTAAGATAAAAATTATAGAATTAAACAAAATTATATGGCCTATTGCTATTTTAAAAGAATTTTTGTTGAATTAATGTGATTTGACACCAGATTGACTTTTGTAACGTAAACAGAGTTGCATATAATCGTCACAATTGTTACAGCTGGGCGTCAGCGTCACGGCGTTTTACGTTAAGCTTATTAGGAAGTCGTATGACTTTGCTAAAATAAAATACAAAAATAATTTAATTTAATTTATTTTGTTATAATTGAATAATAGAGAGGGGAGAGGAGAATAGAGAGAGAGGAAATATGCAGAAGGGAATATAGTCTTGCTATATTTAATGGAGTAATAAATTTAATTTTACGTTAAACAAACGACGTATGTCTCTAAAAGGCGTATTTACACTGCCAGCGTGTAGGACTGTTATATGTATTATTCTATAGGGTATTAAAATCTGGAAACCCAGATATAAACGTCGATTTTTCGAGGACTTCACAAAAGCGTGCATATTATTGTTTCCCTCTGGTCCTTGACCTGGCGCAACCGTTCCATAGCAATTTTACGATTATCCTGAAATTCATGCGAGTGCCAAGGAAGGAAATTAAAAATCGAACGATTATGGGTTGGCATATAGGCAAATATGGTATTGTTCGGTGAAGAGCGGCCACAGAGCAGGGGGCGCATGGCAAAGTAGATAGTGCGGGATAACTCCAACATGACCTTGTTGATATTGGCATAGTAGTTCTTTCGTATAAAAGTGGACTGGAACGAATCAAAAAAAAATTTAGGATTAGAAAAATTATTCCTCAGGGGCCCGAACTTTTTTTCTATAGAGAAAATATTCCGATAAATATATGTCTGATTTTAAAAATATTTTTCCAGGTTCTCTAATTGTCGTGGATTATTTTAATTTTTTTTTTACGCCAGCGTTTAACGCTTTACAGCAACACGAGGAGAGCAAACAAAATGTGCAAGGAAATGTTTTAAGACAGTAAATAGAAAAGTATATATATATATCATTCATTAATAATAAATACAAATAACGTTTATTTAAAAGTTTCTCCATAATTACAATGCTTTCAGGTATTTTTTACACCGGCGTTTGCGTTTAGTTTAACGCTTTACATTCAAATAATGAAAACTCTCATTTGACAGTAAAACGAAAAGAGCAAACAAAATATTCTAGGTAATTTATTTAAGACAGTACGTAGAAATATATATATATATATACATTTAATAATTAATAAATAAAAATAACATTTACTTAAACGTTTCTTCATAATTAGCAACGCATTTCATGTATTGTTTACGCCGACGTCTGCGTTTAGATTAACGCCGACATAGTGGCAACACTCACATGACAGCAATGCAACAGCTGATCAACGGCGAGAGAGAGAATGCTATGGAATTTATTCAAGACAGTCAGCAGAAAAGACGAAGACGCGCGTGGAGTTTTTAGTCTATTTTTTATTAGTTTTAAGTAAGTTTTTTTGTTAAAAAAATTAATGCCGGTGTCATAGAAGTTATTGCAGGGCACGCATTAATATTAGGGTAAGTTGGAATGTGTTAGAAAATACATATAAATAAATTGCAAAGTCTCGATTGGGAATTTTGCAATGTGAATTTATTGGCTATGAATTGTGTCTCTTCTCTATAGAAAAGTTTGGAATCAGTTTGGAAACAATACAAAAGACAAAAAAGAAACGGAAGCAGAACAAGCATAAACAAAAAGTAAACGTTTGGCCACAAACGGCGGCAAAGCTGAGCAGAGCTAGGGTAGCAACGACAACAACAACAACAACAAACAGCGACGGCCACCAAGTAAACCCACCACCCTTTGTGAGGGTAAACAAAAGACAAACACACACACAAAAGAAAAGAAAAAATGGGCCGTAGTCCCTCCCCAGCCCACAGACGGCGTGAGAAAGAACGCACCGAACGTAAAAAACGACGTGAACGTCGTTCCAGAGAACGTGAAAGGGGTGGTGGTGTTGGTACAACCGGTGCCGATAGTGATGTTGAAATTGTGCCCACAACCAGCAGCAGTTCCGGCCGTAGTCTACGAAGACGTTCACCACATCACCGGGAACGGGAAAGGGACAGAGAACGTGAGCGTGATCGCAGCCGTAGTCGCAGTCGTGGCCGTGGAAGACGACGTTCGAGGTGAATAAAAAAGTGTAGTGTATTCAAAACCGAACTGAAATGATAAGTATATTGTTTTCTAATTTAACAAAAATTAGTTTTAAGAGATTTTTTTTAAATACGGAAATTTTAACGGCACGAAGAAGAGGCTTTTGGTCAAATGCAACCCTGGTCGATAATGCCGTTGTAATTTGACACTTCTCTTTGTTGTGAAATTTGTGTGTGTTTTTTTGTTGGAATTTCACAAAGTTGTGTTTTCTCCCGCTCTCTCTCTCTCTTGTTGAGAACCTGAACTGTCAGTGAATGTGTCATTGTTGTTATTGAATTTCACCGCATTTTTCATCGTTTGGCATTACCACGTGAAGTGAAATAGTTGAGAAGTTAAAGAAATTAAAGAAAGAAAAAAGGATATATAAATTTTGCGGAATTGTTAAAGAGGAGTGGCATTTAACAAGTTTTTTTTGTAACAAACACATCTCGTTTTCTACCGGAAGTTGGATTCAAATATTTGTACGTGTGTTCCCCCAAGTAATTAAGAGCAGCAACAGCACAATGGCCTTACGTGTTCAGTTCGAAAATAATGATGATATTGGCGTCTTCAGTAAATTAACAAATTCCTATTGTCTGGTGGCCATTGGTGGTTCGGAAACCTTTTACAGTGTCTTCGAAGGTGAATTGTCGGAGACGATCCCCGTGGTCCATGCCAGCATTGGCGGTTGCCGCATTATTGGCCGCCTTGCCGTGGGTAATCGTAATGGCTTGTTGGTACCCAACTCCACCACCGATGTTGAATTGCAACATTTGCGCAACAGTCTACCGGATGCCGTAAAGATACAACGTGTCGAGGAACGTCTGTCAGCCTTGGGAAATGTTATTGCCTGTAATGATTATGTGGCCTTGGTACATCCTGATTTGGATAAAGAAACGGAGGAGATTATTGGTGATGTCTTAAATGTTGAGGTATTCCGTCAAACCATAGCCGATAATACATTGGTGGGATCGTATACGGTGCTTAGCAATCAAGGTGGTATGGTCCATCCTAAGACTAGTATTCAGGATCAAGATGAATTGTCGTCGTTGTTGCAAGTGCCACTTGTCGCCGGCACTGTAAATCGTGGTAGTGAGGTTTTGGCTGCCGGTATGGTTGTTAACGATTGGATCTCATTTGTCGGCATGAACACCACAGCTACAGAGATTTCCGTTATTGAAAGTGTCTTCAAATTGAATCAAGCCCAACCATCGACAGTGACAACGAAATTGCGTGCTGCCCTGATTGAGGATATGTCATAAATTTGAAGGAGGAGGTTTTTCTTTCCTTGTGTTGGAGGACTTTTAGGCTGTTAAGGAGAAAAAAATAAGACGAAGATGAAGGCAAAGGAGTGTAAAATTAATCCTTTATCTCTCCTTGAGGAGTTTATATTTAGTTTTTATATATAATTCTGCTGTAATGTGTATGGACAAACAAAAACCATTGCTGTTTGTAATGAATGTTGAAATTTCTTTTGATTTTTTTTATATATATAAAAAGATTTATAATAAAAATTTTTGCAAATTGCAAAACAAAATAAATTTCTACATGGTGATTTGAATATTGAAACATAAGGACACAAACCTTGGAGGATCAGCTCAAGCAATAAAGAGGTGTAAGGCCACCTTAAGGTCTGGAAAGGAATTTTAAAATTAATTTAGAAATGTAACTTAAAATAGAAAATTGATTAGCTAGCAATAGGTGTGATGTTTTATTTATTATTTTTCAAAAAATAAAATACCTCTTTAAATTTTTTTAATTTTTTTTTTCCAAACCATTTTTTTCAAATAAGGTGTGTATGTCAAAATAATTTT
This sequence comes from Musca vetustissima, assembly GCF_032173495.1. Lineage (NCBI taxonomy): Eukaryota > Metazoa > Arthropoda > Insecta > Diptera > Muscidae > Musca > Musca vetustissima. The sequence continues at coordinate 121,864 of NW_026883164.1, forward strand.
TTTACAAATTTATTTTCTTTTTTACTTCTCGATTACCTTATTAATAAAATCTCCTTTTTTCTCCTCCCCCCTTTAGATCACGTTCCTATGGCCGTGGTGGCTCTAGCTCAGCATCAACATCATCACGCCGCCGTGGCGGTGGCACAACTTCACGCACTGAACGACCCAAAATCAGTGAAGCCGATTTAGAGGGTAAATCCCCCGAAGAAATTGAAATGCTTAAAACGATGGGTTTCTGTACGTTCGACACAACGAAAAATCGTAAGGTAGAGGGTAACGATGTCGGAGAAGTACATGTAATCCTTAAGCGTAAATATCGTCAATATATGAATCGTAAAGGTGGTTTCAATCGTCCATTGGATTTTGTGGCATAGCATTGCCATTATTGTACGGAATATGGCAGCAGCACCATGAACACCAACACCACCACCTTTATCATCATCTATATCATCACTGCTCTTTAGTAGTGGTACTAATGTTAATTTTTGTTAAAGGTTTGATTAAGGATAATTTTTATGGAATTGGAATTTTGTATTTTCCAATTTTTATAATTATTATCCCTAATCGTACCGCCATTGTAACAAGAAACCTGCAATTTTATGCAATAGACCGGTTTACAAAATTTTACCATTTTCACAGAAATCAAAATTTCCACATACACACACACCCACCCAACCTACCTCTTAGGCTATAGACATAGTTATATTAGTAGATTACACACATATAGATAGGATCTATAACAAGAAAATATTCAAATCAGGGGTAACAATTTTTTTTTGTTCTATAGAAAAAAATATTTTTTTTCAAATCAATTTATAAAAAAAAAAAATAATTCAATTTTCTAAGGTCTATAGAACAAGAATAATGCCCCCCAAACCAGAAGGAGTAAAACTCAAATTAGAAATTAATATGGATTTTGGTTTAGGTACATTTTTTTCAAAAACCAAAAAAAAAAAAAAAAAAATAAAAAATTAAATTTAATAATTAAAAATTAATTATATATTTAAATTATAATATAAAAAAAATCAAAATTTTCGAAAAAAAATTTTTTTGAAAAAAAAAATTTTGAAAAATATGTTGAAAAAAGTCTGAAAAAAATCAGTTAAAAAAACAACAAATTTAAAACCATACTAATTTTAAAGAAGCTTCGACACACAAATTGGAAAAAAAAATTTCAAATTTCTAAATTTTTTCAAAAATTATTTTTTTTCAAATTCTTTGAAATTTAAACAAACAATTTGAAAAAAAAAAAGTTCAAAAATTATTTTTTCTGAAAATTATAAAAAAAAAAATTGATTTTTTTTTTAATTTTTGAAATTTATTTCAAACAATTTTGGTATTTTTTGTTTAATTTTTCAAATTATTCGAAATAATAATAATTTCGAAAAATTATAATTTTTGAAAATTGAAAAAAAAAATCATTTTTTTCAAGAAATTTTAATTTGAAATTTGATTTTTTTTAAAATTGAATTTTTGTATCAAAAAATTAATTTTTTTTTCAAAATCTTTGAATTTTATTTAAAAAAAAATTGATTTTTTTTTAAAATTTTCAGAAATTTTTATTTCAATTAATTTTAATTTTTAAAAATTAAAAAAAAAATCAAATTTTTTTGAAACAAAAATTCAAATTTTTTGAAAAAAATCAAATTTTATGAAAAATTTAAATGTTTTGACAAAAAATTCAATTTTTTTTGAAAAAAAAATCAAATTTCAAATTCAAATTTCTGAAAAAAAAAAAATGATTATTTTTTCAAATTTTCAAAAAATATAATTATTCGAAATAATTATTAATTATAAATTTTATTTGAATGTTTTTTTTTCAAAAAATTATTTTTTTTTCAAATTTCCAGAAATTTTTTTTTCGAATAATTTTAATTTTTGAAAATTAAAAAAAAATCAAAAAAAAGCATTCAAATAAAATTTATATTTACTTCGAATATTTTTTTTAATTTAAAAGATTAAAATTATTCGAAATAATTAAATATTTTATTTTTGAAGATTTGAAAAAAAAAATCAATTTTTTGAAAAAAAAAATCAATTTTTTTGAAAAAAAATTCAAATTTTTTGAAAAAAAATCAATTTTTTGAAAAAAATAAAAAAATCGAAAAAATTTTTTGAAAAAAAAAATCAAAAAACTTTTTTAAAAAAAATATAATTTTTGTAAAATTAAATTATTTCAAAAAAAAAATTTAAAAAAAATAATTTTTATAAAAAAAAAATTTTTTGGAAAAATTCAAATTTTTTTGAAAGCATTTCAAATTTTTTGAACAAAATATCAATTGTTTTGAAAAAAATCAATTTTTATAAAAAAATCAAATTTTTTGGAAAATTCGAATTTTTTGAAAAAAATCAAATTTTTTGAAAAAAATATCAAAAAACGTTTATAAAAAATATAACAATTATAAAATTTTTAACTATTTTTTTAATTTTAATTTTTTTTAATTTTTTCAAATTTTTTGGGAAAAAAATTCAAAAAAATCTTATTTTTTAAAACCATATTAATTTCTATTTACTACTCCACATTTAACCTTTAACCTCAACACACACATACATACACACCCATACCCAACTTGTTTTGAATTAACTGCTGTATTCTGAATACAAATCGAAAAAAATTAATTACAACTAAACACCACATGACACTACACCCTATCACCCACCCCCTAACACAACACAACCCCCCTCAATAGACAGTTACAAACTAACACACACACTCACACACACACACAACACATTATCCTCCATACACTGCAATAGTACAATTTTTTTGTTAACTAGATTTTAGAAAAAAATTGTGATTTTTTATTAAATACTATTTTTTTATGAATTACCAATAGAACCCCCCAATCCCATCCTGCGATAATCCTACCCATCAATATATTACCTTATCCTCCACACACATATATACAAACAACCACAACCAACAATAGACCAAATATGCAATAGCCAGGGATTTTTTTTATTTACACATACATAGATTTTTTATATTACATATATACACACACACATTGTTAAAATAGTAACAGGAGATTTTTTCTATATATAGAATAAGAACAAGAAGATTTTTTATAACTATGTAATTGTTAAAAAAAAACCAGTGACAGTTAATTCAATCACAAGTGCCGAAACAGCCACAAAAAAGCCTTACAGGAAAATAAGAAAAAAAAATAATAAAATTTTTTATTACTTTTGCTTTTTTGTAACAATTTTTAATTTTCTTTATTATTTTTTATTTGTTTCATTTTGTTATTGTATTTTTCATTTCTCTTTTTCTATATATACACCCATTAACCAACCACCACCACATATCTGCAATAGTAAACGATTTGGCATAAACCAGGGTTATAAACAAAATTCAAAACTTTTTGGCTAATATACACACACACCCATACATACATAGTTTTAAATACGAAATTGCAGGGATATTTTAATTATTATTATTATTACATTTATATAAACACTCGTATTATATAAAATTATAATTTTTTAATTACCGCTCAAATAAATAACAAAAAATTTAATTAACATATTTTGTGTTTTAATTCCTAGGTTTTAAAATTAAAAAAAAAAAAGATTTTGAAAAAAAATCAAATAAAATGTATATCTATTTCGAATAACTATAATTTTTAAAAATTAAAAAAAACATATTTTTCAAGAAATTTTAATTTAAAATTTTTTTAAAAAAATTGAATTTTTTGGTCAAAAAATTTAAATTTTTGGTCAAAAAATTTTAAATTTTTACAAGAAATTTGATTTTTTGTTTTAAAATCTTTGAAAATTATTTCATGAAATTTGAAATTTATTTCAAAAAATTTGTTTTTTATTTTTAAATTTTCAGAAAAGTTTATTTTGAAAAATTTTAATTTTTAAAAATTTCAAAAAATAAAAAATTTAATTTTTTTAAACAAAAATTCAAATTTTTGAAATAAAATTCATATTTTATGAAATAAAATCAAAGATTTTGAAAAAAATTAAAGATTTAAAAAAAATCTAATTTCTTGAAAAAGGGTTTAAAATTTAAAAAAATTTACATTTAAAAAAATCTGGATTTTTTTAATATTGTTGTATTTTATAAAAATCGAGATGTACAGGAGAATGAAGTCCGAAAATTCTAGTAACGTGTAAAACATCAAACCGAAGGCTTTGGTGTAGGCACATCCTCCTGTAGAGATAAAGAAGGAAAAAACTGGTGACAGATACAGACAGCGTGTTGAGGATCTGGATGGAGCATTTTGAAAAACTTCCGGTATCAAATAGTAAAGGTGAAGAAGATACCCCAGAACCAATAATAGATGACGCCAAGATTAAGTCAGAATAGCAATCAATCGGCTGAAGAATAATAAGGCAGTAGGTGCCGATGAGCCGAACTATTCATGACTGGTAGTCAGATGCTGGTCAGGACCATGCACCAGCTGATTAGTACAATTTGGCTAGAAGAATGCATGCCCAATTGGATTGGAACCTCAGCATCCTGTGTCCTGTGCACAAAAAAGGAGACAAGACGATATGTGCGCCAACTATAGAGGAATAAGTATCCTTCCCATCGCATATAAAGTGTGCTATCCAGTGTGCTGTGTTAACGACCGAAGTCAATGGTCAATGACATTATTGGAGTATAACAATGCGGCTTCAGACCTGGCCAGATTTTCACTCTGACATTGACCAGATTTTCACTCTGCGCCAAATCATGGAAAAAAAACCCACGAAAAACACATCGACACATACCACCTATTCGTCGACTATAAAGCCATATTCGAGAACCCTATCCGTTCAGAGGTGTTTAAAGCCATGTCTGCGTTTGGCATCACTGCAAAATCAATTCGGTTATGCTGGATATCTTTAACAGGCACAAGATCAGCCGTTAAATTCGGAAAGCAACTCTCGGAGCCCTTTAATACCGAATGAGGATTCTGACAAGGTAATAGTTTGTCGTGTGACCTTTTTAACATCCTGCTGGACAAGGTCATACGAGACGCAATGGTGAACAGAAATGGCACTCTGTACATCAAACACAACACATGTTACTCGCCTACGCCGATGACTTCGGTATAATGGGTCGAACATTGAGAGCGGTAACAGCCACCTTTCTGACCACTAACTACCCAAAAATTTTGGGTGTAACGTTCGATAGCTTATTTAAGTTGTCCGCACAAGCCACCGCTATTTGCGATAAGAAGAGAAGAAAGAACCTTGTTGACCTCTTACAAAGCAATAGATCGGTCGGTGGTAAGCTATGCGGCGCCAGTGTGGTACGCGAATGTAAGCGGTACGCAGTGGGAGAACATACAAACCTGCCAGAATGCCGCCCTGAGAACTGCGACAGGGTGCCTCCTTATGACGCCAGTGGACCATTTACATGAGGAGGCAATGGTCTTACCCGTACATCGTCACAACCTGCTTGGGTGTTATCGCAGGAATCATCCATGCCAGAATATTATGGATAGAATTCCCCCACCCAGGCACGTAAGGAGAGACCTACATGATCTAGAGAGAGAGGTCCAACGGTACCCACCCTAGATCGTGAAGCTTATCGTGCAGGAATTACCAGCATTCACACGGGAGCAGTGATCCAGGCAATGGACCAATACCGTGTTAATGCAGTACTTGGAGTCCTCCCACCACCTATAGCAGCAGAAGAGCGACAGCTGCCTAGACAAACGAGAGTGGTTTTAGCCCAACTAAGATCAGGATGGTGCAGCCGCCTCAATTCGTATTGGGCCAGAATTGACAGCGCAGTACCAAACACCTGCCCTGCATGCGGATTTGGAACTCATGATGCGCTGCATCTCTTTAACTGTCCTGCTAAACCCTCTCATCTGTCTCCAGAATCTCTTTGGACGCATCCGTTACAGATTGCAACCTTCCTGAACCTGGAAACAGAGGAGTCAGAACCAGATTAATTTAATACAACAAACATGTAGATACTTGTTACAACAACAACAGCAACAGTTATTCGTCTACGCCGATGACATCGACATAATGGGTCGAACACTGAGAGCTGTAACAGCCACCTTTGAACAAATTGTAAAGGAGTCTGCCAAAGTGGGTCGGGCAGTAAACGGCGAGAAGACCAAGCTGATGGTATCAACGCGCAAGACGTCCAGTAGACTCGGACCAACTGTGGAACTTGAGAACTATAGCTTCGTGGTAGTCAAAGATTGTATATACCTTGGTGCCGCCATAAAAAAACGAATGACATCAGTTTTGAAATTCGGAGAAGGATAGTGATGGCCAACCGATGCTACTATGGTCTGAGGAAACAAACATCAAAAGCAAGGCCACATCCCGCCTGACCAAACACATACTCTACAAGACGCTGATACTACCCGTGCTGTTCGTTTCCACGACAGAGGGTTCTACGATCCGAAACGACCCGAGTCATAATCGGCCAACGTCTGTCAACTCAGCCCATTGTGTATCAGCAATAGGGCTGCTACAACAACAACAACCCGTGCTGTTATATGGATCTGAAGCATGGTTTATTGCGCAAGCAGACGAGGCAGCTCTTGGAGTGTTTGAGAGAAAAATTCTCCGAAAAATCTATGGGCAGGCCGATCTGCGTTGACGGTGAATATCGCCGTCGAATGAACCATGACTTGTACCAGCAATTCTCAGACATCGACATTGAGAGAAAAATTCTCCGAAAGATCTATGGGCTGATCTGCGTTGACGGTGAATATCGCCGTCGAATGAACCATGAGTTGTACCAGCTATTCTCGGACATCGACATTGTTAGACGTATTGAGCTGCAGCGACTACGTTGGCTAGGTCTTGTTGTAAGAATGGATGAAGATACCCCAGCCCAGAAGGCATATAAAAGCGAACCAGCTGATGGTTCACGCAGAAGGGGAAGACCAAGAATATGTTGGAAAGATCAAGTCGAAGACAACATCGCCGAAAATGGTCTTTCAAATTGGAAAAACTGCGCAAAAGACCAACGCGCCCGGAAATCTTTTCTAAGCTCGGCTTATGGAACGAAAGTTCTGTCACAAGCCAGCTAAGTTATAACGTCAATTTTCTCCTATTTAACATAAAACGACATGTACACTATAACGTTTTGCAGGGTTAACCTTCTTTATGAGGATTTATTTGACAAATAGGTAAAGGAATTGACAATTAAAACCCAGTGGGTTAACTAAATCCGGTATAATGTAAATGTACTAAAAGTTAATTTATGTATTTGCAATATGTAATAAAACTTTAAAATTTCCCCGAACCAATTTTACCAAATTTATAAAAATCGGTCAAATATTCTCCGAGTTATTTGCATTTGAAGTCAACGATGTTCCGAAATACAGCTACTGTTCGATGCTGGGCACCTGTTACATGAAAATGAAAAACAACACACAAAAATGGTTTACTTTCAAAGGCCGTTCTTCTTCTTCTTCCATAATGGCTGCTCGCTGTTTGTAAAGAAAAGTGATAGCATACTTTTAGGCGCAAACAAAGTCCGTATGTGTAGTTCATCAATTCAAATGCAAATAACTCAGCGACTATTTAAGCGATTTCCATAAATTTTGCAAAAATGGTTCGAGGGAATTCTAAATTTTAATTCCATACTGAAATATTTTTTTTTTATTGAAAATTTTAAATATTAAAAAATCCCCATTAAATAAAACAAAATTTATTTTTTTAAAAAAATAAAATTTTTCATTTATTTAATATTTTAAAAAAAATATAAATTTTCTCTACAAAAAAAGAAAAGGGAAAACATTGTGTGTGCATTATACATATATAACTACTGTATATAAAAACTAAACTGATAATTTCGATTTTTATTATATTCATATATCACTTTCTTAGAAAAACAATGATCTTCAAGATTTGTTCTGTTTTTCTTCTAATCACTAATATGTTCATAGACCACAGCGGTACGTGCCGGGGCGTATACTTCGAAAAAGTTCTCCCGACCACCATAATGTTCACCTCTTGTCACATGTCTGCATTCCTTGTCCAGCCGATTGAAACCACCAAATTCGGCATCGTCCGACGACAGACATATTTTATAGGTACCAGCCCAATTGGTACCAACCCGATAGCCGGTGAAACTTTGTGTCGGATGGAAATTGAAAACAAATACCAAACCGGCACGCTCAAAAGCAATTATTTTATCACCTTCATGTTTCCAGCTAACATAGGCTGGATCGGAATGCAACCAACCGAAACGTTCCTCCAGTTGATGCATGGCACGATCAAATTCATTAAGGAATTTATATTTCAGCAGCTCATCATCGACCAGATTCCATTGACGGCGAGCATAGTGATAGGAATCATTATTACCGGCCCGGGGGAAATCTAACCATTCTGGATGGCCAAATTCATTGCCCATAAAATTTAAATAGGCCTCACCGCCCAAGGCATGAGTTATAAGGCGTATCATTTTGTGTAAGGCCAAGCCGCGATCGATAACCAAATTGGGTTCGGACAGTACCGACATGTGGGTATACATATCCTTGTCCATTAGCCAAAAAGCAATGGTCTTATCACCCACCAAGGCTTGATCATGGGACTCAGCATAGGCCACAGTGTTTTCTTTCCAACGACGATTTGTCAGGGTGTGTACAATGTCACCCATTTTCCACTGGTCATCGGGTATTTCTTTCAGCAATTCAATCCATTTGTCGGGTATGGCCATACCAAGGCGATAATCAAAACCAATACCACCCTCAACAATGGGACGGCATAAGGTGGGCATGCCAGAGACATCCTGGGGGGAAAACAGAAAGGGATGATATAATTCAATTCAGAAATGGAAATGTGAATCCCTTAATACCTCTGCAATTGTGATGCATTCCGGATTTTGTGTATGCAGCATATGATTGGCCAAGGCCAAATAGTTGAGAGCATCCGTATCCACATTAAGGCCAAAATATTCATTATAATCCCCACTAAAGCCCTCGCCAATGCCACGGGAATGATATAACATGGAGGTGACGCCATCGAATCTAAGGAAAACAAACCAAAACATATTTAAAAATATTATTAAAAAAATTAAAACCTATTTCCCCTTACCTATAACCATCAAATTTATATTCATCATGCCACCACCGTAAATTCGATAACAAAAATCTCAAAACTTCATATTCCATATAGTTGAACAGACGACTATCCCATAGGGCATGTTCACCACGACTGCCATCATGGAAATAACAACTATTCGTACCATCAAATTGATTCAAACCATCCTGGACATTTTTGCTGGCATGTGAGTGCACCACATCAAGCAAAACATACAGACCATGTGAATGGGCCACATCAATCATACGTTTCAACTGTTCCGGTGTACCATAACGACTTGAGGCCGCAAAGAAGCTAGTCACCTGATAACCAAAACTGGCATAATAGGCATGTTCCATTATGGCCATAACTTGTATGGCATTATAACCTTGCTTCTTGATGCGTGGCAATATATTGTTGGCAAAATTATCATAGGAACCAATGCAGGGTTCCTGCGAGGCAATACCCACATGACATTCATAGATACGCAACGACTTTGGCCTTTTCGCCTTGGGATGTTGACAATGATAACGTTCCGCAGCCGGTGGATTCCATACATATTGTTTGTAATTAACACCCTGATTTGCTTCTTTGGGCGGTTGTTTAACATACACCGCCCACGGTGACAATCGATCCAGCAATTGTCCCGCCTGATTGCGTATAATCACTTTAATTTCACTTAAATGCTTTATGGGTGGTGTGCCATCGGCATTTGCGGGCAAATGTAATTCCCATTTACCGAAATCGAGCTTTTTAAAGGGGGTGGCCTCCCATTGCCAATTGTCTGCAAAGAAAAAAAGAGAACAGAATTAATATTTATATTAAGGATTTGGGATAAAGAGAATACTCACTAAAATCTCCCGTTAAATATACATCCTTGGCACCGGGTGCCCACTCTCGAGCCACCACCGAATTATCGGGTAAAAAATGTAGGCCATAGTATTTGTAACCCTGGCTGAAGGTGTCCATGCCACCTTCAAGTTTTTCAATTTTACCAATCCAATCTTGAAGGACACCATTTCTAAAATAAAAATAACAAAATTTTAATATAAACCTAGATTAGTTTAAAAGAGTTTTTTTTGAAGACTCCAATAATCGTGTGTTTTAATATATGTGCAAAATGGCTTAAAATAAGCACTGATTTTTTTAATTATTTCCCACGTGTTTAATATTTTCTTTTTAAATAATTAATGAAATAATATCCACTTTGAATTTAAAAAATTACAAAATGTTGCTTGGCTGCTTGGCAAATAATAAACGTTTCTTTTACGACCTATGTATCCCTTATTGAGCAACATCCGTTGTTGACAGTTGAAATATTTATAGAACTTTAGACACCTTGCGTGGGAGAAAAACACTTGTATTAATTAATAAAATAATACAGAAAAATAATAACACTATAAATTATTAAAAATATAAATAGTAACAATCAAAATTAACAATAAGATTTGATTTATCACTTAAAAAAAAAACTAACAGAAATAAAAGAAAAATCATCAAAGTAAAAGGAGAGTGAGAGAGAGAGAGGAAAGATAGAGACGTCATCATAGCTTGTCGATGAAAGATGCTTAATAAATTAATTGTAATGGAAATTCAAGTTAAATTTAAATCAACTGATAAACATAAATAAATAATTGAAATAAAAAATATAATATTAGTAACAGATTATAAATTAATATAGTTGGATTTCAAGAAAGTACAGAGAAGTGAAATAAAACAAGAAACCACATTGCCTTTCAAAGAATGAGGTTTACAAATCTACTTTTGGAGGAAATGAAATATATAAAATAAGAAATATAACTTTTTTATAAAGTTAAAACATTAGTTATATAGTGTAGTAAAGCAGTTTATTTGTTAAAAAGAAACAAAACAAAAATCTATATAAATGCTCTTCAAGGTAAAGGGCGTGAGTGTGGACCCATCAACTATGCCTTTTTAATGAATACATTTTGTTAATTGAAATTCACTTTTAATTATTGAATAAAAAATAAATAATCTATAAAAGAATATAAAAAATATTTTAAGCAATTTTTATAGATAGCACTTAGACATTTGTCATTCAAAAAAACTAACTAAAAATCAAATAAAATAATTATCAAAGAACGGGAGGGAGAGAGAAAACAAACATAGATCCACCAGTAATGTTTTTTTTTTTCGCGGAAAGATGCTTAATATGTTGCTTATATGTTTCTTGAGAATTCCATTAACAAATGATTTTAAATTTAATTTTATATAGTATTTTTTATTTTAATATTTAATAAACAATAACCTTAAAGCTATAAATTACTAAAAAATTAAACGAAAACATAAAAAATCCGATATCAAAGTTAAGGAAGATAAACTGAGGCAACACCATTGCTCTTCATTTGGAAATCTATAACAATTTATATATTTTTTATAATTATTTATTAAAAATAAAATATATTATATAAATAAAAATGTAAGCATTTTAATTATTACTAACAAGGTATATTTAATAAGGTAGCCGCATCGGCCCAGCTGTTGGACAAATAAATGTCAAAAATGTTGTTGTAATGTTGAACCAAAAAATTAAAAAACAAAATTATGAATGAAAATCTCCGAATTTCGAAGAGCTTTTTTGGCAATACTTTTATTAACATTTTCTACAAGAATTTGTGTAAAAAAATCTTGCCAATCTGTTTGTTTTGGCAAAATATTTTTGACATATCAAAATACAACATCCGATGTTTGTTGTAGAAATTCGCCGATGCGGCTACCTTGTATATCTACCTTGATTACTAATCTTAAAAGGAAATCTGTCACAATTCAAACGTAGTGCATTAATATAACAGCCGTCGTCATGCCATACACTCTGTCTCTCTCTCACTCTCTCTCTGTCACACACGGTACAGCTCCTACACTAAGCAAGTGTTTGATTAAAAGAAACAAAAAATATGCACACTTAACATTAAAAAAGATAAAAAGCAATAACAAAACAATATATTATTAAAATTTTAATTATGCAGAATAAAGTGTAACTAAAAATTAATTTAGATTGTAAAAAAAGCGAAGAACACAGAGAGAGAGAAAGAGAGAGAGGAGAAACAGACAGAGCCGTCAACATTGTTTTGCCGCCATTTTTTTTTAATTTAAAGAAACATTAATAAATTATATTTTTGTTGGGAAATTCTATTAATAAAACATTATACAATAAAATTTAAATAGCACATTTATTTAAAAATAGCATTTACATATACAAATTTCATTACGTATCAATAATTCGTTAAAGCAAACAGGCACAGTTTATTTGTGGAGCATAACAAAACACCGGGTGACATTATAAACGTACTCTCCTCTCGCTCTCATAATAATCAAAGTAATCACAGAGGAGAAATATAATGCCGCCAAAATTGCTTTTCATTAGAAGATATTTAATAAATTATAAATTTGTTGGGAATTCAATTAATGAACAAATAAAAAATAAATTTTAAACACACACATTTCATTTAAATATATATTAATAAACTATATTTTTGTTGGGAATTCTATAAATAGAACATTATAAAATAAAATTTAAAAGCACATTTATTTAAAAATAACATTTATATATACAAATTGCATTACGTATTAATAATTCGTTAAGGCAAAGCAGGCAGAATTTATTTGTGGAGCATAACAAAACACCGGGTGACATGATAAACGTATTCTCTCTCGCTCTCACAATCAAAGTAATGACAGAGGAGAAATATAGTGCCGCCAAAATTGCTTTGGGCGCCGCTAACATTGCATTTCATTTAGAAATATTTAATAAATAATAATTTTATTTGGAATTCATTAATAAAAAAAAATTAAAATCACATTTATTTAAAAATATAATTTTAAATATTATTTACGTTACGTATAACAAATTTATTAAATGATTTCAATTGTGAAGCATTAACAAAGCGCCGGCAGACATGCCATATGCACACTCTCTCTCTCACTCCTTTTCTCACATACACCGTATATCTCCTATTCTCACTGATTGTTTATAAACAACTTTGCCAATTGGCCAATTGATTAAGAAAAAAGAATTAAAAAACAAAACATTGATGCAAGTACAAGGTAAATGTTTTTTTTCTTCTTATTTTTGGTGTGATAATGAATTCTTTTTCAATTGCAATTAAAAATAAATTAGGCAACAATTTGAAATAAGAAAAAACAGAACAAATGACGTCGATAGGTGATGCACATGTCAACGAATAAAAATGCCCGCCACACACTCAGCTGATAGTGAGATGACAGCTTTTGCACATGTACGTACATACATATAGAAACAAAACAAGCAGCAAACCAAAAACAATTGACCTTGAATAGAAAGAATTTTGCCGGGTGTTTCTCGCACACACACACTTTGTTTTAAGGGAAAATTCAAATGGAAAGTTTTTGCAAAAAAGAAAACTATTTTCCTTTAAAGCACATTTTCTTCACTGGTTACTCCAACAATTTTCATTCATAAATATTTTTTTGTCTCATCTTCCATTTATTTTTCGGTTTGCATTTAACCTTCACATGACATTGCCCGCATAAAAATTCTTTTCAACGCACTATATTTTTTTATTACACAATTTTTTGTTTCAAATTTTTTTTCATGCATTCATTTTTAATTGAATAACAAAATTATTTTTGCATATTTGTTTGTTGTTTTTTATCACAATTATTTTGGGATACCGCTTAATTTCATTGTTTTTTGCAATACCGCCGTCGTACGTTATTACTGATTGTTTAGTGTGTTTGACATACCTACGACGTATCTCTCTTTCGAATGGCTTTAAATATGGATCCAATTTGAAGAGATTATCAATTTCCTTAACTTCCACTTTCATGGGATCCATGTTGGAGTTCAATTTAATTTTTTTTTTCTTTAATTAATTTATTTATTTCAGTTTTCTTTATTTATTTATTTGTTTCTTTCTCCACCGGCTAACCGAATTGCATGCGACGCTGTTGACAACTGACTGACTGTGAAAGAATTTTTGTTTTTATTATTAGTTGTCAAGCATTAATGAGAATTGAGAGAATGATGCCGTGTGTGTGTGTGTCAGTGGGGGGACACTGGCTGTCAAGCATTAATGCCACATCAGGCAAAACCCCGCACGCGTACTCTCTCGCCAAAGTAAATAAAAGCAAACTCTCATGCACATTCAATTGAAACAACGGTAAACACATTGACACACACACACATCGACAACGCAACGCATATTTGTTATTCTCTGCCCGAGCCTGCATTTATGAGAATTGGGAGTATGGTGCTGTGTATGTTTGTGTGTCAGTGGGGGGAAACTGGGATCAGCTGTTTTGAATTGTTTTTGTTGTGCTTCGTTTTGATTTGATTTGTTCTGATGCATATATGTAGACTTTTAAAGGTGATTTTTGGAAGATTGAGTCGACTTTGTGGAGCCCTATTTGGAAATGTGTGGAAATACATAAAATAAAAGAAATTAATAAATAAATGAGAATAAATTAATACATAAATGAAAAGAAAAACTCTCCGAGAACATAATGATACCATTGTTGTTGTTATTTACTTAAAAGAGTGGAAGCGCCAAAAAAATACCTTCTAAAAATTGCTTGACCAGGGATTTTTTGGATTTTATTCCTAATTTTCAAATCAAAGCCATTCATGCCGAAATAACAATAAAGACCATCAGTGGGAAAACATAATCGGTAACAAGAAATAGAAGAGGTTTGGTATGAAATGACATTTTTTAAAAATTTTGATTATTAAATATTGAATTATTTATTTTCAGATTAGGAGTATATCGGACCTGTTGCGGAACTCAAAGGCGGTTAAAAACTTTTAAAATTTCTATAGAATAAAATCAAACAAATTCGGATTAATTCGAAATTTGTGCAGATTCTAACACAGATCGGTTTTTTTTACATTTATTCAGAATATATGTCGGGCATAATCGATTGTCGATTTAAGTCAGATTTTAAAACAACCAACTCGCTTTAAGTCTCTTTAAGGCCTGTATATGTACTATAAATATTTTTTTGTTATAAAAAAATGCTATAATTGCATTCGGTTGACTTCACTTGATTACCTTGATTGGCAGTTCTACTTGATTTCATTTGTTCCAATTGCCATTGCATCTATGGGATTGTAATCGAAGCATGTCATCAACCCGAGATTCATGATTGTGCAATGCCTGATTAATACCCTTGGTTATTATAGGTTATCTTTAGCAGATTAATTATAAATTAAATTTAAACCATCTTAACCATGATTTTTTTTTGTAAATTCCTATCAATTCCATTAAATTTTTGAAGAATTTTACTTAATTTTTTAAAGTGAAAATTTTCATTTTTAAGGTTATGTCAAAAAAAGGAAATGTTTTGAAATAGAAAATAGGAAATAATGAAGAAGATAATATTGTAAATATAGTTTGATAAACATAAAAATATCGAAAAAAAATATTTTTTTTTATTTTAAGGTTATGTTGGAAAAAAATGTTTAACGATTGTTGTCGGCCTATATGACTTCCCTATTATTTTTTGCGGTTATGGTGAAATTTTTTTAAGTGGAAATAATTAAGAGGTGTAAATAGGCATTCTTCACTATTTAGTTTCATTTATATAAAAAAAATCAAAAAATTCAAATTTTATTATTTTGAGGTTATGGTGAAAATATTTTTTATAGATTTTTTTAATTGAAAACTACAAGTAACGAAGAGAAAGATATATTGTAACAAAAGCTTCCTTAACTAAATGTATTAAAAATTGAAAAATGCAAAAATTAAAAAAATAAATAATCAATTTTTGACGATTTTTTTAAATGTATACTTGAAATAATGATAGCAATAAACCTCTTTTCGTTATTTACGTTTTTCATATTTAAAAACCCCGAAAAAATAAATTTTATTATTTTGAGGTTATGGTGATTTTTTTTTTATTTTTTATTAATAAAAACGAAAATATTGAAGAGAAATAGATTTTGTATAGAGGCCTTATTTTATCGGTAAAAATTTTACATACATAATAAAAACGAAAAAATTGATTTTTAATTATTTTGAGGTTATTTTAAAAATAATAATAAAATTTGTACCAATTTTTTTAAATGTATACAACAAATATGGTGATAAATATTGCAATATCATCCTTTCTTATTATTTAGGGTCTTAATACATCAAAATTCCAAGAAAAATAAATATTATTTTTTTTTGAGGTTATGTTGAAAAATAAACTTTAAATAATGATGGAAATAAATATAGCAATAGAACTGCACTTCGCTATTTATGTTTTTCTTATTTAAAAACCCCGAAAAAATAAATTTTATTATTTTGAGGTTATGGTGAAAAAAAAATTTAACGATTTTTTAAGTAACCATAAAATAATGATGGAAATGTACATTGAAATTCTCTTCGCTATTTAGGTTTTTTATTTATAAAAAATGGGAAAAAATAAATGTTATTATTTTCAGGTTATGCTGAAAAAATATTTTTTTCATTTTTTATAAAAGAACAGGAAATAATGAAGAAAAACGATTTCTGTAATAGATGCTTGGGTCACTAAATGACTTTAAATACATTAAAAATCGAAAATTTCAATTTTTATTTTTTTGAGGTTATGTTGAAAAAAATAATCAAATTTTTAACGAATTTTGTAAATGTATACTTGAAATAATGATGGCAATATATATTGCAAAAGGACCTCAAGTCGCTATTTACGTGTTTTTATTTATAAAAAATGGAAACAGAATAGATTTTATTTTTTTGAGGTTATGTTGAAAAGAAATCAATTTTTAACGATTTTTTAATGTATACATGAAATAATGATGGAAATATATATTGCAATAGAAACTCTTTTCCTTATTTACGCTTTTCATTTATAAAAAAATAGAAATTTAATTATTTTGAGGTTATGGTGAGGTTATTGTTAAAAAAATAATCAAATTTTTTAACGATTTTTATAAGAGTATCCTTGGAATAATAATGGAAGTATGTATTGCAATTGAAACTCTCTTCGCTATTTACGTTTTTCATATTTAAAAACCCCAAAAATTAAATTTTATTATTTTGAGGTTATGTTGTTATATTTTTATGTTATGTTATATTTTTTAATGATTTTTTATTGGAAAACTGGAAATAATGAAGAGAAAAAGTGTTTTGTAATAGATGCTTGCTTCGCTAAATGACTTTAAATACATTAAAAGTCGAAAATTTCAAATTTTATTTTTGTTGAGGTTATGTTGAAAGAATTGATCAAATTTTTAAATTTTTTTTAAATGTATACTTGAAATAATGATGGAATATAGAATCTCTTTTCATTATTTACGTTTTTCATATCTAAAAACCCCAAAAAATAAATTTCATTATTTTGAGGTTATGTTGAAAAAAAATTAATTTTTAACGATTTTTTGAAGTAAAAATGAAATAATGAAGGGAATATATATTTGCAAAACAACCTGTTGTCGCTATTTCCGTTTTTCATTTATAAAAAATAAAAAAAATAAATTTTATTATTTTAAGGTTATGGTGAAAAATATATATTTTTTATTAAGGAAAACAGAAAATAATGAAGAGAAAAAGAGTTTTCTTCACTGAATGAATATTCAAATAAATTAGAATTAATTGTATAATACAATTTTTCAATAATTTGCAAAATTTTTCACCAAAAAATGGGGTTATGTTTTTGAAAAAAAAATCTGCGTATTTTTTATTTTTTTCTACAAAATCATCAGTTGATCTGTAAAGACTGTATTTAGCTTTTCTATAAGCTTTCTATATAATTTGTTTAAAAAGACTCCCTCTTTACCTCACCCATAAGGACTCCCATCATCACCCCATTAAAAAACTCAATATTTTTTTTCTTTTTTTAATTGTTTTTCTTTATTTTTAATTTCATTTATGAAATACGTTGCTTGTTGGTTAGTTGGTTTGTTTGTTTTGCTCTTATAATTAAAAATATTTTTTGTTTTTATTTTTTTTTTTTATTTTTTTGTTTTTGTTTATAATTAAATGTTAAATCTTTTTTTATATAGGGGGGTTTGTTTTTCAATAATAATAATCATTTGTTTTTATCTTCCAAAAAAAAAAAAACTATATCATAATGTAAAATATGATATATACTAATGTGTATGTATGTAATAATAATATTTTTTTTTTGTCTCTGTTTATATATTAGTTTTTTTTTATATATATAATAGGTTTTGTTTTTTGTTTGTTTTGCAATAACTTAGTTAAATAGTATAAGTAGTAAAGATTTTTTTTTATTTTATAGTTTTTTATTATTATTTATATATAATTTTTTGCAATAAAAATATTGTGTATTTTTATGGTTTATAATAAAGAAAAAGAGACAAAAATATGGAAAAAGGGGGAGGAGGAAACATTTAATAAAAAATAAATAAAAATAATAAACAAAAAGTAATAAATTTTATATATTACAAAAATAATTATTAAACGAAAATAAAAAAAATAGGGGGAAAACAAAAAATAGAGGTTAGGTCATATAGGTGTTATAATAATTTTATATATATAACATAATTAGTTATGTTCTAAAGATAACATTTTTTTCTTTTTAATAAATTTCAGAAAAAGAAGAAGAAATTTAAATTTAAATAATATTTATAATTAAATATATATATGTATGTATGTGGTAGGGGAGGGGAGGGTGGTTTGTTTGTTTTGCTTTTTTTCTTGTTAATGGCTAAAATTAAAAATGTTGATTAATTAAGAACTACTTTTTTTGTATAACTAATTTTTTTATAATAATAATATCTTAAATAATAATTATAATTATTAATAATAAAAAAATATCTTCTAGGTAGTATTGTGTGGAGGGTGGTCATTGGGGGAATTAATTGGTTGGTTTGTTTGTTTTGCTTACATAAATATAAATTTCAAATCTAACTAAAGAAAAATAACATAATAATATTTATTTTTTTAATATAATAAATCAAATATTAAAAAAAATAATTTTTAATATATAGTTTTTTTAAATTTTTTTACAATATCGAAATAAACAACATAATTAGTTGTATTTTTTTTTTTTCTTATAATTTTTTTAACAAGCCTTGGGGGATTTTTTTTAAAAGAAAAATCGTCTGGAGTTTTGAAAATAAAATTGTGTATCATTGTCAAGGACTTGTTGCTGTTTTTTTTGAAGATCATCATTATTTTGTTTTACAAAATACATAGAAACAATAGGGTTGTCTTGTGATTGTTTTTGTCGATTTTAAGTTTCAACATTTTTTTCTTAAAAAAAAAAACTAATTTAGTTTTCTTTTTTTCGTATAACACACTACATTTTTTTTGTTACGGGGGCCTGGAGGCATGATAGGGTATATAACACCAACATGTTGAGTATATATTTTTTATCATTCATCATTTAGTTATTGCAACAACAGAGGGTGCCAAAAAATCGAAATTTCGAAAAAAAAATAAATTTCCAATTTTCAAGAATTTTTTTTTAAGTGAGGTTAGATTTTGCGTAAAAAAATTTTTATTGTTCTGATACTGCTTCACTTTTTTAATGTACCTAGTTTTTTTTTGGAAATTTCAAGATATTTTTTTTTGTGAGGTTAAGGTGAAAATTTTGAGGTTAGGTTGAAATTTTTTTCAAAAAAAAAAAAAAAAATATATATATATATATATATATTTTGTTTTAATTCTGGGAATGTCATTAATAACCGGTTATTTCTTTTATTATAGCTAGATTTCTTTGAAAATTTCAAGATATTTTTTTTTGTGAGGTTAAGGTGAACATTTTGAGGTTAGGTTAAAAGAAAAATGTTTGTATAGGTTTTTCTTGTTATTATTCTGAGAATGCTATTTTTTATTGCTCTGAGACTGAGATTAGGTTTATTTTTTTAAATTTATATAGATTTCTTTGAAAATTTCAAGATATTTTTTGTGAGGTAAAGGTGAAAATGTTGAGGTTAGGTTAAAAAAATAAAATTATTTTTGTATAGGATTTTTTGCTATTATTCTGATAATGCTAATAAGAACCTGTTTT
This sequence comes from Musca vetustissima, assembly GCF_032173495.1. Classification (NCBI taxonomy): domain Eukaryota; kingdom Metazoa; phylum Arthropoda; class Insecta; order Diptera; family Muscidae; genus Musca; species Musca vetustissima. The sequence goes on from NW_026883164.1 coordinate 141,820, forward strand.
TTTAATTTACCTATTTTTACCAAAATTGAAATTTCGAAAAAAAAAATTTTCAAATTTTCAGGATTTTTTTAAGTGAGGTTAGGTTGAAAATTTTTTTCCAAATAAAATATTTTTTTATTTTAAGAATGTCATTATTAACCGGTTTATTTTTTTAATTCACCTACTTTTCTTTGAAATTTTCAAGATATTTTTTTTGTGAGGTTAGGGTGAAAATTTTGAGGCTAGGTTAAAAAATATATTTTTTGTATAGGATTTTTGTTACTATTCTGATAATGCTAATAAGATTCAATTTCATTTATTATTGCGTTCAATTTTTTCAAATTATTTCATATATTTCTACGTTTTTTTAAAAGAAGTGAGGTTATGGTGAATATTTTTTTAGAAAAAAACTATCAAATTTGACAAATTTATGTAACAGAAATCAGAAACATTATACATTTATACACATTCTGTATTCATTTCTTTTAGTTGTATCCAAATTTACAAAAAAAAAAAAAAATGTTTTCAAAAAAGGTTATGTTGAAATTCTTTTTAAAAAAATGGAAATTTAAAGAATTTTTTGTAACAGAAATCTAGAGCAATATGTATTTATACCCATTCTGTATTCATTTCTTTTAGCTGCATTCAAATTAACAAAAAAATGTTTTCTAAAAATTGAGGTTATGTTGAAAATATTTAGAAAAAATTATCAAAATTGACCAATTTTTGTAACAGAAATCTGTAGCAATATGCATTTATATAAAGTCTGTATTAATTTCTTTTAATTGCATTCATTTTTTCAATATATTTTAATATTTAGTTTTTCAAAAAGTGAGGTTATGTTGAAAAATCTTAAAAAAAAAACAAAATTAGACAAGTTATAAATGGTGAAATTTAGAACATGTACATTTGTGCATGCATTAAATGCAGTTAGCTTTATAACATTTCTTTTTTCAAATTTTGCTAATAGTAAGGTTATGGTCAATTTTTTTTAGAAAAATAATTCAGAAAAAGTGAATTGTTTGAAACATATATGAAAAGCAAAGTATGTCAACAACAAAATTAAATATAATAAATTTCATTCATTTTTTTTGCGAATTTTCAATATTTTTTGGTTTTTCAAAATGTGAGGTTTGTTGAAAATTTTTGCAAAATATGCAATTTTTACCATTAAAAAAAAAAAAACACAAATATAAATGTGACTTAATTGCATTCAATTTTTTTTTACAAAATTTTCAACATTTTAATAAATTTTTTCTTTTTGAAATGTGAGGTTATGTTGAAAATTTTTGGAAAAAAATACAATTTTTAGCATTTTTTTTTTGAAATAGAAATATAAATGTTTCTTAATTGCATTAAATTTTTTACAAAATTTCTAATTTTTTTTTAACTTTTCTAACCTCACTCTTTAAATTGTAATACTTATTATAACCTCAAAATGTTAAAGATTTTTAAATGGATTTTTTTTTTTTCAAAACAATACAATTTTTTATAAATTATGAGGATTATTATGTCCATCACGGTCTCAAGAGATTTAGCTTTGATTTTTTTCTAACCTCATTTTAAATTTTCATAACCTCAAAAACCCCCATTTTTTAATATTTTTAACCTCACTTTAATTTTTTTTAATAGCCTCAAAAAGTTGTTCAATATTTTTAAATGGATTTTTTAAATCAAATATGCATTTTTCAATAAATTATGATCTCAAGAAATTTAGCCTTGGCATTTTCTAACCTCACTTTAAATTTTCATAACCTCAAAAATTTTTTTGAATATTTTTAAATGGATTTTTTTTCAAATCAATTACAATTTTTTAATAAATTATGAGGATTATTATGTGCCACCATATCAAGAAGTCTATCCTTGAATTTTTTCTAACCTCACTTTAAATTTTTATAACCTCAAATTTTTTTTTGAATATTTTTAAATTGATTTGTTTTTCAAATCAAATATATTTTTTATTTATATTTGATGAGGACTATTTTGTGCCAGAGTCTTAAGACGTCTATCTTTGAATTTATCTATCCGCACTTTAAATTTCGTAACTTTTTAAGGTTAGGTTGTTCAATATTTGAGGTTGTTCAATATCTTTAAATTGATTGTTTTTCAAATCAATTACAATTTTTAAATAAATAATGAGGATTATTATGTGCCACGTTATCAAGAAGCCTATCCTTGAATTTTTATCTAACCTCACTTTAAATTTTCATAACCTCAAAAAATTTTTTTGAATATTTTAAAATGGATTTTTTTCAATTTTTGGCACCCTGTTTATCATCATATGTATAGTATGGGGACACACCCAGTCGGTTATCAGGCAACCAATATTTGCTTTTTTTGTAATTATTTTTTGGGAGGCTCAGACTTTTTTGTAAGGGGTTTATCTTCTTCTTCTTGGTAAGTTATTTTTTTGGTTTATATATAAATATTGAGTTATTTTTACAATAAAAATTTGATCAGTTTAACTGATTATTTTTAGTTTCGAATATTTTACAATTTAACTTGGTTTGTCTACAGCCCTATTTTGTGGTTTCGGGTTTTTAATTTTTGGCGGCCAAATGGAACGATTTTTGTTGAGGGTGGGAGAGAAGGTTTTTTTTTTTTAATTTTTAAGAGAAAAAAATTGTTTGGATTTTAGAGAGGAAATTCTAATTTTTAGGTGGACGATTTTTGGGGACATTTTTTTTGATAAAATTTTTATTGAAAAAAAATTGGCGGAAAAATATAATTAAGGGTAATTGTTTTTAATTTCCTTCAATTATATTTTTTTTTGGAAAAAAGATTTCAAAATTTTCAAAAAAAAGTTTACCAAAAATAAAGTGGGGGAGGGAAATTATTTTTCAAAATTTTCAAAAATAAAGGGTGAAGGGAAATTCCGATTTTTAAAAGAAATAAGTTGTGGGCAATATTGTCGCCGGGGGATTGCTGAAAAATCGTGCAAATTGGCCGCCACCATTTAGTAAACCCTACGCCAATATTTGTTGTTGGGCCTTAAGTAATGCTGCTGCTGCGGTCTCAGCACTCGCTGCGGAACTACTATTTGGCGAGGGGGATTCATGTTGAGCAAGATTTATAGTATTCGAGGAGTGTGTCGTTGTATGGGAGGTGCTATTGCTGGAGTTATTATTTACCAAAGGTATGGCCTGGCCATCAGCTGTCAAAATCACTGTGGTGGTGGCGGGTGGTGTCTGCTGTTGCTGCTGCTGTACCGCCGCCGACACCACATTACTTAAACTTTGTATGGCCACAATTTGTTGATGACCCGGTTTGCTGGGATGTGGTGCCGTTGTGGCCAGCAGGGCACCCTGAGGTGATTGCAGGAGGATTGTGTTGGCTGGCAATTGGAAGCAGGTCACCTGGCCATTGGGCTGTACAGCTTGTATGATTTGGGTTTGTTGTTGCGGATGTGAATTATTGGCGATGGAATTTAAAACAATTCGATTTTCCGTACCATTTGGTGTACCCATAAATTCATCTGCTGGCTCTGGCTCCCCAGACATTAGGAGATCTTGATGATCTGAAGATTCAACTTCTTCGATGAGATCATGGTCTTCAACAATTTCATGCATTATTTGATCCCCAGAGCCATTATCATCTTGGATCACAGTTACTACACCTCCTCCACCATTGATTTCCTCATCTTGCGCGATATCCTCATCTTCCAGGATTTCTTGCTCCTGATATTCTTGTAATTCCTCCAATTCTTCTACCGTACCCTCCACGGCCTCGCTAACCATCTCTTCTTCATCATCATAGATTTCCTCAACATATTCCACCAAGGCGGAGGAATTATCAGCCTCATCATTGGATGTCAGGGGAGGGGATATTAGGGTGGTGGGTATTTGTGCCATGGAATTTGTATTCTGTGATTCCGTGGTTCCACCACCTCCCGACAAATCATGCGCAAATTTCGGTGTCAAGGCAATACCCTTGGGTATGCGGAATTTTTTAATAATTTCTTCAGTGGTTATGATTTGAGATAAGGGGGTGGTGGTGGTGGCATGGTTGTTAGCATCCTCAAAGGGATCATCTTGAGGATCCGTTTGATTTTTAATGATTATGGTGGAACCACCAGAGGAGGAGGAGTAGGAGGAGCTGGTGGCATTGGGTGTTGAAGCTATGGACAAGGGCAATGTTGAATGCCTTTGTATAACCCCACCCGGTTTAGTTGAGGTTATTATTGTATTGTGGGGTAATTGGCTGAATTGATGGAGTTGTTGTTGGTGTTGTGTTCCTGTTGTTGTTCCCGTACTCTGAGAATTGAGCCGATTCGTTGTTGCCAGTAATTGGGTTGATGATGATGGCGTTTCGTTGCTCAGCACTTTGCGGGTTAATAAAATTTGCACTGGACCCGTGGTGTGACAATTGTTGTTGTTGGTGGTGGCGGTAGTAAGAGGAGAAGGATTGTTGTTGTTGCTGGAGGAGATCTTTTTCATGCTGCTGCTGCTGTTGATTATAATCGGTGATTTTTGATGGGCAATTTTGAGAGATGATGTGGCTCCCGCAGCCGCCACCGCCGATGTTATTGTTTTGATAACTTTTATATTGTTGTTGGTGGCGGTGTTGCTTATCATTAGAGGATTTGTTGTAATGACGTTGCCTATTGCCGTTGTTGTTGCCGATTGTTGCTGATTGCTGTTCGGATTTGAATTGAAGGGGGCGGAGAGGGGGAAAGAAGATAAAGAAAAAAAAACAATTATTAGATATTTGTAAGATATTGATTTTAAATATTAAATTGTAATAGAAGAAGAATAAACATTTTGTATTAAAAAACTAGTGGGGTCCAATCATAAATTTTTATGAAAATATATTTTTTGAGGTTAGGTATATTTTTTTATGGGAATTTTCCTACTTAGGCCATACTTTATATATTAATAGACATAAAATATTTAATTTATTGATTACAAATATAGCTAGCAGGATTCTAAAGTTATTTTAAATAAATATTTAAGGTAAATTTATTTTGAGGTTATGTTTAAAATAAATAATATTAAAAATATATTTAAAAATATTTTATATATTTTTATTTATAAATATAAATATTTTAATTGTTATATACACAAAAAATCGAAAAAAGAACAATTTTTTAATTTTGAGGTTATGATGAAAAAAAAATTACAATTTTTTTAAGGATATTTTTTAAGAAAAAAAAATAATGCAGAAGAATATTTGTAAACATGTATACAAGAAAAAATTATGGTGATAAATATTTCATTATTTACGGTTTTAATACATAAACAAATAAAAAAATATATATATATATATATATATTTTTATTTTTTAAGATTTTTATATTATTTTTAACTGAAAATTACAAGTAACGAAGACAAACATATATTGTAACAGATGCTTTCTTAGCTAAATGACTTTAAATACATTAAAAATCAAAAAAATCAATTTTAGTTTTTTGAGGTTATGTTGAAAAAAATAATATTTCAATTTTTTACTATTTCTTTTAATGTATACATGAAAATTATGATGGAAATAAATATTGCAATAGAATCTCTCTTCATTATTTAAATTTTTCATATTTAAAAAATCGAAAAAAAAATTTTTTTTTTGAGGTTATTGGGAAAAAAAATATTTTTTAAAGATTTTTTTTTATTTGAAATAATGAATTGAAAAAGATTTAATAATAGATTCTTTCTAACTAAATTTTCACTTCATAAAAATTGAAAAAATCAAAAAAAAAAAATTTTTTTGAGGTTATGTTGAAAAAAAATTTAATTTTAAGCATTTTTTTTAATGTTTACTTGAAATTATGAAAGGAATAAATATAGCAATATAATCAATTTGCGATTTTTGTTTTTTTTTTCTTACGCAAAAAATCGAATTTTATTTTTTGAGGTTATGTTGAAGAAAATATTTTTTTAAGCGATTTCCCTTCATTTTACTAGAAATAATGAAGGGATATATATATATGGTAATATGATCCGTCTGCGTTATTTGGGGTTTTTCTTCTTACGCAAAAAATCGAAAAATTCTAATTTTATTTATTTCTTTTTTGAGGTTATGTTGAACAAAATATTTTTTTTTAGCAATTTTTTTATGGAAAACTAGTAATATTGAGAGTAAATATGTTTAACATAATGCTTGTTATCTAATTTTAGTATTGAAACATTAACAAAATCAAATAATTAAAAAAAAATATTTTTGGAGGTTATGTTGAAAAAAAAATATTTTTATCAACTTTTTTTAAATTCGAAACTCAAATTTTTTACAATACATATTTTTTTAAAAATTCTAAAATTTGGTCCATGGTGTGTCTATAAATTTACAAAATCAAATAAATAAATAAGAAATATTTTTTGAGGTTATGTTGTAAAAAAAAAATATTTTTTAGGGTTATGTTCAAATAAATTTTTTTTAGCAATGTTTTTAAATTTGAAAACTGGAATTATTCTTTATAATATATAAATTATTTTAAAAAGTTTAAATTTTGGTTCATGTTGTGTCTAACCATTTACAAAATTAAATGAAAAAAATATTTTTGGAGGTTATGTTGAAAAAAATATTTTAGCAAAGTTTTCCAAATTTGAAAACTGGAATCATTTTTAAAATATTTTTCAAACTATATATGATATTTAAAAAAATCTAAAACTTAGTTAATGGGAAAAATATATTTTTAAATACAGTTTTTCAATTATTTGATTTACTTTTTTTTTATTTTATATAATTTATAATTTAATTGTTAATCTATTTTTTTATTAAAACTAAACATTTAGTTCTATTATTTTATTAAATAAATATGATAAATTAATTAGTACAAAGATTAGTTTTGCTACGCCTAAAAGTATGCAATAGATTTTATTAGTATTGTGTTACTTTTGGATTGGACCCTTTTCATAGGTTTAGAAATGATTAGTTTATATGAAGAATTAAATAAAAAATATATATACTTGGGGGAACACCTACGAATTCATTCATAACAAAATCAGTAAATTTATCGCCAAAGCCCAATGAGATTTGCCGTTTACTTTCATTGTAAAGACGGGCCTGTGCTGCTGCCTTTGCCTGTTTGGCCAAAACTTCTTCATAGAAAATTTTTGCCTCATCAACGTTGGGTGATGAGGCAATAAAGTCCGACGATGATGACGACGAGGGCGATAATGGTGTTGTTGTTGTAATATCTTTGGATATATCATTATTGTTGCTACTACTTTTTGGATTACTAGCCGGCAATAATGGATAATGATGGTGGGTTGATGATGATGATGTCGATGATGATGTATTTGGCAATAATGTTAATGATGATGTTGTTGTTGTTTTTGTTGGAGTTATATGTGTGTTTGTGTTATGTGTATTGGTTGTTGTTGTTGTCGATGATGATGATGGTGATAATGATTTGGATCCTGATCCATATTTAGGCATAGGCTTTTCTAAAGGCTTTACAAAGTCATGTTGATCTTGTAGATTGTTGTTGTAGTTGTTGGAGATGGTTGTGTTGTTGTTGTTGTGATGGTGGTTACTTGTGTAGTGTTTTTTAGAAAAACCTATATGAGGTTTTCATGGTTTATTTTTTTATACAATTAGCAATATGGGTTGGTGGTGGTTGGTAGTGGTAAAGGTGGTGGTGGTGGTAATTTTCCAATCGCATAAACAAACACACGCACACAAATAATACAACAAATGTAAACGAAACATGAAAATAAACAGTGAATAAAAAAGAAAGAAAAAAAATTGAAAATTTGATTAGAATAGAATGGCTTGGGGATTTTTCTTAAAAAAATTAAATATATTCTAGTCTCAAGTACTTATTAATACTTAGATTTAGAAAAAATTAAATTTAAAATAAAAAGAAAAAAAAAATATTTAAATATATAAAAATATATTTTTTAAAAATAAAAAAATATATTTTTAAAAAATACAAATTTTATAAAAATAAAAAATATATATTTTATAAATTAAAAAAAAAATATATAAAAATTAATTTTTTTATTTAAAAAAAAATAAATAAAAAAATATATTTTTTTATAAATAAAAAAATTATAATTTTTATAAATTAAAAAAATTATAAAATTTTAAAAAATTATAATTTTTTATAAATAAAAAATTATAATTTTTTTATAAATTAAAATATAAAAATATATAAAAAAGTTGATGAGGATGATGTGAAAGATAAAGTACAATTACAAATAATAATTTTTAATAATTTACAACATTTGTATTAATAATTTATTTTAAAATTTCACAAAAAAAAATCAAATTTCATTTTTGAGGTTAGGTTAGGAAATTTTTTTAAAAATTACAAAAATCCCTTTTTTTGCATTAAATTTGTTTGTTTTTAAAATCCCCTTATTTAATGATTTAAATATTAAAAAAAAAATGAAAAAAATAATTTTTGAGGTTAGGTTGAATTTTTTGAGGTTAGGTTTGGTGGGGGAAAATCGAACTTAACCTCACAACCTTACAAAATTCATGGATTTTCTATAAAATACCAGTAATTTATGATATCTAGAGCATAAAATGTTCCAAAAATTAAGATTACAGGCAATTTTTCGGTTTAAAAATTTTTGAGGTTAGGTAGAATTTTTTTTGGGGTTAGGTTTGGTTGTGAAGAAAATGGAATTAGGAAAGTTTTTTGCATAAATTCTTACATTTTAAACACGATACATTTAAATTAAGAATTAATGATTTGAAAATGTTACATTTCAGCGATATTTCGGATTTTTTTTTTTTTAATATTTTGAAGTTAGTTTCGGTGGGAGAAAATCGTACCGAACCTCACAACCTATAAAATTAATTAATAAAAGACCAGCAATTTATTAATTAATAAAAGATATCATAAATCGAAATATCATGATCGAAATTTTTTTGTGTTTCAAAATTTTTGAGGTTAGGTTGAAATTTGTTGTGAAAATTTTGAGGTTAGGTTGGGAAAAAATGATTTCTTTTCTATTTAAAGTTAAATTATGAACAAAATATGTAAATATCATGTAATGAGAAAAAAATATACCCAAATTCAAGCGATTTTATATTTTGAGGTTAGGTTGAAATTTGTTTAATTTGAGGTTAGGGTAAAAAAAAACATTTTTTTGTTTGTTTTAGTACAAATGTTATAATTCTTAGTTTTAAAATTATTAAAAAAAAATATATAATTAAAAAAAAAATAATAAAACTAAATTAAATTAAAAATAAATAAATAAAACAAAAAATCCACATACCTTGATTTTAATAATAATTAAAAAAATATAAATGTTGTTTTATATAAATTAACATAAATAACAATGTTTTTTTCGGTTGCCATAAAAAGTAAATATGGGGCTTTTTCATTTGGAGGTTATGGCCTATAACCCCCGTATAAACAATACATCATTAGTAGAGTTAGCCCTTGGATGGAGGTGCTAGGTTAGGGTGATGACCAGAGTTTGTGGCTGGGTGGTGGTGATCGTGCTGATGGTGATGATGATGACGTTGATAACAATGATGATGTTGTTGGTTAGGTGTGTGTTATTAAAAAAAAACTCTTGCGGATTTTTTTTTTTCAAAATCGAAAAAAAATTGTAAAGAGTCAAAACTGACTGAGGCCATATAATTGATTTTTGGCTAGGCTTTAATACCAACAATTAGATGGTGTTGCGCGCCCACAATATCTCTTCCACCTTGTGTCGCATTTTGCTTATTTTAGAGGGCTAACAGCACGGCTTCGTTGATATCGTAACTAATTTTGTTATTGTTTTTATTTATTTTTTTTTTTTGAGGAGTTTTTATGTGATGATGAGAGTGGGTGATTGGTGGTAATGTGAATTTTTTTGTTTTTATTTTTGGTGTGTGGATCAAATGAAAAGAGAATAAAAAAGGAAACAAAAAAGAAGAAGAAAACAAAAACATAAATTAAAAAATCATATTTTTTTAAATAATAAAAAAAATTAAATTTTAAAACTAAAAATAGGACATTGAAAAAAAGTATTGGATACACAAAAAGCAAATTACAAAATTACTTTGTGTACAAAATTTTTAATCTAAATATCTTATTTTTTTAAATAAAATGCACAAAATTTTACAAAATTATCGAAAAAAATTAAAAATTCTTAAAAATAAATGAAATACTTAAATTAAAAATGGAAATTTGTTTTTTTTTTCTCAGAGTTGCAGTGTAAGGAAGAGAACATGTTGTTCGGAAAATAGTTTTCAAAACTAGGTAATAGAGCTAATAGTAGTCGTAAAGTAGCAGCAACAATAACAATACATCTTTTGAGTTTTATAATTTTTGTTATAAAAGTAGATTTTCATATACAAGATTTTTTTGCAGTACTTTCTAAATTAAAAAAAAAATACAAAAATTAAAAAAAATAATAAAAAATATAAAAAAATGTTTAGAGAACCTTTAAAAATTTTAAATATTTCGTTGAGTTAAATGTTTACATAAAATATTGAATTTTATTTAAAAAAAAATAAATCCAAGTTAATATTTTAGGTTATGCTCCAAAAAATTTTTGAGGTTATGTTGGCTTAAATGTTGAAAATTTTAAATTTCTAATTTTAGAAGGTTGCAAAATTTTTATAAAATCAAGTTCTACAGAAAAAAAATAATATTTTTTTATTAAAAAAAATATTTAATTTTTGAGGTTATGTGACCAAAAAAACTTTTTTTGGGGTTATGGAGAATTGTTTTTTTCGGGAAAATTACATTTAAATATTCGTTGAGTTAAATTTTTACATAAAATATTGAATTTTAATTAAAAAAAAAATAAATCCAAGTTAATATTTTAGGTTATGCTCCAAAAAATTTTTGAGGTTATGTTGGCTTAAATGTTGAAAATTTTAAATTTCTAATTTTAGAAGGTGGCAAAATATTTATACATTGAAGTTCTACAGGAAAAAAATAATATTTTGGATTAAAAAATACTTTTTAATTTTTGAGGTTATGTGACCGAAAAAACTTTTTTTGAGGATATGGAGAATTTTTTCTCAAAAAATACAAACAAAATATATTATTTTACCTTTTAATATTTCGTTGGGTTTAATTTTCTACATAAAATATTGAATTTTATTGAAAAAAAAAAACATTACAATTTTTGAGGTTATGTTCGTAAACAAATTTTAGGTTATGTTGACTTAAATGTTGAAAATTATAAATTTATAATTTTAGAAGGTCCCAAAAATTTATTTAAAATGAATTTCTATAGAGAAAAAATAATATTTTGTATTAAAAAAAAATAATTTTTAATTATTGAGGTTATGTGACCGAAAAAACTTTTTTTTTGAGGCTATGTAGAATTTTTTTCTGGAAAATTACAAAAATATATAAATTTTGCACCTTCTAATATTTTGTTGAGTTTAATTTTTAAATAAAATATTGAATTTTAATTTGAAAAAAAAAAATGAGGTTATGTTCGTAAAAATTTTTAGGTTATGTTGAATTAAATGTTGAAAATTTTAAATTTATAATTTTAGAAGGTCCCAAAAATGTATTTAAAATGAAGTCCCTTAGAAAAAATAATATTTTTTATATAAAACAAATAATTTTCATTTTTGAGGTTATGTTACCCAAAAAAAAAAAAAATTTTTTTGAGCTTATGGAGAATTTTTTTTTTTTTTTTTGAAAATTACAAAAAATATGTATTTGGCACCTTCCAATATTTCATTGAGTTTAATTTCTACATAAAATATTGGATTTTAATTTAAAAAACATTACAATTTTCGAGGTTATGTTCGCATAAAAATTTTAGGTTATGTTGAATTATATGTTAAAATAAATTATATTTATAATTTAAAAAGGTCCCAAAATGTATTTGAAATGGAGTTCTACAGAAAAAAAAAATAATATTTTTTTATTAAAAAAAAAACTTTTTTTGAGGTTATGGAGAATTTTTTTTCTGGAAAATTACAAAAAATATATATTTTGCACCTTCTAATATTTCGTTGAGTTTAATTTTTATGTAAAATATTGAATATAAATTTAAAAAAAAAATAAATAAATTTATTATTTGAGGTTATGTTCCCAAAAAAAAAAAAAAAAAAAAAATAGGTTATGTTGACTAAAATGTTGGAAAATTTTAAATTTATAATTTTAAAATGTCCCAAAAATGTATTTAAGATGAAGTCCTAGAGAAAAAAAATATATATTTTTTATAAAAAAAAAATATTTTTTAATTTTTGAGGTTATGTTAACCAGGGGCTATGTCGATAGAGGGGGTTCTCCAAACATTTTTTTACAAAATGATTACAAAAGAAATATTTCAAAATTGAATACAAATAAATTACAATATTCAAACTTAAAATCTAAATACATTAAAAATTACAAAATAAATAAAAAATAATTACAAAAAATTAAAAAAAATCTAAGTCAGCGATCTACAAAATCGGGCAGTTCTATCGAAACAAAAAAAAAAATGATGATGATCTTGTGTCAACATTTTAATACTACATGAAAAAAAAGTACAAAAAAAAAAACTGACAGGCAGCACAACATACTGAATACGGTTTATTTTTTTTTTCTCAACAAACATAAACATGTTCTACTTTGTTCGTTTTACACACGCGATGCAGCAGGCAAACGACGAAGACTCTTGGTTCGATGGTATTAAAAAAAAAAATATTTGAAGAAGAAAAAATGATTCTTTGAATATTACCTAATTTCTTTGGTTTCCAATAGTGAGGATGAATTGACATCACTCACAGCATTGATCATGGACGTGGGTGAGAAGGGTAGATGATACATTGAGGTGGCCGCATCCAGCGAATAGGCATCGGCACTCTTTATCAGCAAATCATTTTTCAATTCCATAAATTGATGATGATGTGGCGCCGCCAATGAGGGTAGGGTGGTGGTGTGATGGTGGTGGTGATGTGTTGTCGTATGATGTTGTTGTTGTTGCTGCAATTGTGTCTGGTGGTGTGGCTGGTGATGATGTTGCTGCTGTTGTTGTTGATGTTGTTGCGTTGTGGCCGGTTGATGATGTATTGTCTGATGGTGTGTGTTTTGATGTTGCGGGTGTAACGATGGATCAGCACTGGATGTCAGGTGGCTACTGAAGGTGTAGTGGGGTGTGGTGGTGGCCATTGTATAGGGACTCAATTCCAATTCATTGTGTTCCAATTTTGTGGCCGCCTGATAGCTTTGCAGACCATCGGGCGTCAAGATCTGATAACTTTGTACCGTACCAATGACATGCTGTTCAGGTAATGTTGTAGCCGTTGTGGGTGTGTGGGCAGCAGGCGTGGACGACAGATAGCTAACATTTTCCAATTCATAATGTGTTTGTTGTTGCTGTTGACCCGCCGACGAGGTTGTTTGCTGTTGACTCGACGAGTTATTGCTGCTGTGACTAGTTGTTGTGTTGTTGTTGGAATTACTTGTGTTGCTGTTGTTGTTATTGTTTTGTGTCGCTGGTTCCACTTTAATGTGTGTTGTGGCAGAATGTGGGGCGGTGGTCAGCAGAGTTTGATTGGGTTGGGTCTGTATGATCTGTTGTCTAGCTTGGGGTTGACCTGGTGCTGGCGCTGCTGTGGTGTAAATTGTCTGTCCTCCATCGAGGGTTTGCAGCGATTGCAAGGGCACCAAATTTCCTGCCTGATCTTGTATCATAATACTTTGGCCATGCAGCTGTTGTTGCAGTAGAGCCTGTTGCAAATCAATTTGATTGGAATAGATGAGGGTGGCAGTACCGGGGGAATGATGTTGTGGTGCAGCGACAGCAGCAGGTTGTGTACTAATCACTCTCTGGGCCTGGGGTTGCATTAGGCTGGAGGTGGCTCCAGGATTGGCTAAGGCCAATTGGGCTCCACCCGGCAAAATCATGCCACTAAATTCCAAGGGAGGTAATTGCTGCTGCGTCTGATGAGTGGTGCTGTTGTTACTACTCTGCTGTTGTTGAGCCGGCTGTATAATCGTGTTTTCTTGTATGTGTATACCGCCGCCACCGCTGCCACCATTCGAATGATTCGAATCGGCATTTTGTACCTCATCCAAGACGCTGTCGATTTGAGCCAACCGCTTTTTCACAGCATCATCTTTGCTCGGCACCGCCATATCAATGGTATTGGCCAAACTATTGCGTGGCTTGCGAGCCCTTGGTGTCTTGGCTGTGCTATTTCTGGCCCTTTTCGCCGGTGGTGGTGTATCAGCGGAATTATTTTTAATCGGTGTACCATTGGGTGTATCCGGCACCGCCATATCCCCATGTTTATCTTTTTTATGCATTTTCATTTTATCGGGTCGCGAAAATTCCTTATTGCATATGGGACAGGCGAAAATCTTACGATTATCACCTTCGTGGAATAGATAGGCATGCCGTTGAAAACTGTATTTATTTTTGAAGGTTTTATAGACATCATTTTTGGCACAGACCAAACAATAGGAGACGCCATCGATGATATGCTCATACCGCTGTATGTCCAGGCCGCGTACGGACATTTTCTCCAAGTATTCACCCTGTTCATCGGCACAAACGGAACGGGTTTTACGTTTACGTTTTTGTTTACTGGTGGATAGGACCACAGGATTGTTGGTATTATTGTTGTTGTTATTGTTATTATTATTGTTGTTGTTATTATTTCCGGAGGCTGGTATAACAATGGTCTCGGTAATAATTTGATTGTTTTCCTTGTCATGGTGGGTGATGGTTTGATAGGTAACACCACCACCATTTTGTTGATCCTTTTGTGGTGAGGAAATACTTTGGAATTCCTCAAAGCTATCATCATCTAAACTTTGATCTTCATATTTAACAATAACTTCCTGGTGCTGTTGGTGTTGTTGTTGATGATGTTGCTGTTGGTGTTGTTGCTGCTGATCATTCATTTCACTTTTGATGACCTCATATTCACCACCCTCAAATTTAATAATGGTGCTGCCACCTACCTCCGAGCTGGCCGCCTCCGCCTCATAGGGTTCATAGACAATGGTGGTGGTGGGTGTGGCCGAGCCGTTGGAACCCGGTCCTGGGGCAGTGGTGGTAATGTAATGATATTGTGGTGCATGTGCCTCCGACCCTGGCAATTCATTGATGTTACTGGTTATGGTTGCAGCAGTTTGTTGCGGTGGTGGTGTGGACGTGGCCGTGGACGCAGATGATGATGAAATGCACGTTGCTGTTGTGGTGGTTGTTGGGGCGGCCGTTGTAAGCAGCAGGGGAGATGAACTAATAGTGGTGACCACATTGTCTTAATTTTTAAAAATTCGTTTATTTTCAAAAATTAAATGTGTTTTTTTTTTTGTTTTGTTTGCAAAATAAATTGTTAAAAAATGTTTTTTTTCGGTTCACATTTTGTTTTGTTGGTTGGTTTGCGATACACAAAAGAAACCAAGGAGGAAAAAAGAATGAATAAAACACAAATTAATATTGGAAAAATAATTTGAAAAAAAGAGCAAGGAAATCATTTCTAAATACTGGTGGTTTTGTAGGTGTTTTTTGTTGTTGTTTTTCTAAATTAAAGAAAAAAATAAATTAAATAAAAAAGAAAGAAAAAATGTAATAACACTAATTTACCTACAAAGTGATGTTTTTCATCCAAAAACAGCTGTTGTTGTTTCTTGTTTTGCTTACATGTTGGGTTTTTCACTTTTGTGGGTTTTACAATTTATTTTAATTAAAAAATAACTACAAATTACAGAAAATAATAACAATTAACCTTGTCATCTGTTATTTAGATCAAAAAAGAAGAACAAGCATAGATCACAGGCGTTAATTTGATGTCAACTGTCATTTGCCTTTGCAAACGCCTAAAAGTATGCTCACTTTTTTGTTACTTCAAATAAGCTATCACACAACGGCATTGTGATGCTTTTGTAAGGAAGTTTTATTCAAAGAAATGGTGGTGGAAGAGGGGAGAGAAGGGAAAAAGAGCAGAAAATGTCTCTCCCCCTCCCTCCTCTTCCTCTTCCCCTTCATCTTTAACTTATTTTATCTTTAATTTAATGTAAAATATCTGTGATAATGGATATGCCTTAATAAGGACGTGTGGCATTATGCCTTATTTTGAGCGTATGACAAGTAGGGCATTCACTGTGAATGAATAGCCCAAGAATGCTACTTCTTTGATGATCTAAATAATTCAATGGCTACAAAATGAAAATAATTACTACAAAATATTAAAAATTTATATAAAAATTGAATTGTTTATATAGTTTTTAATAAATAAAAATTATTTTTTGTTTGAAATAATATTAAAAAATAAATAAATACGTACAATTTTGTTAGATAAACTACAAAATAAAGAAATAAATAAAAAATGAAAAAATATATAATAAAAAATATAGAAATAAATAAAAACAATTGCCTGTTTTTTTTTCTTTAAATATATAATAAATATATTTTACAACTCCCATGATATATTTTTGTGTGATTGATTGATGTAGAGTTTTTTTTTCAGAGAGGGGAGAAATTTATTTCCTATTCTTTGTCTTTAACAGTAAAAGAATTTTGTGCATTTTATTTAAAAAAATCATAATACAACATAATTGGATAATTAATTTCTCCAATTACTGTTTTGATATTTTTTTCTTGATTGATTTTGTTTGACGGAATTTATCAAATAAACTTTCTTATAATTCTCCGGGGGGCTGCTTTGCTTTTTGGGCTTAACTCATTATATTGTGTTTTTGTTTGTAAAGTAAAATCACATCTATTTTTTTTGTGGAAAATAAAAATTAAGAAAACAAAAATAATAAATGAAAAATGTTTATATTGATGATATATGAGTGAATGGGTGGTTGTGGTGTGGTGGAGTGGTGTGGGGGTGGGTGTATGATTGTTGGGTTAACGTAAAACAACACAAATTAAACAGGACATAGTTACACATAAATTCGAAAAATATGTTAGGTTAGGTTGAAAAACGATTTGGAGGTCAATTTAATTTTTTGGCGGAAAAGGAGGAGAAAATTTTAATAAGAATTTTTTAGATGTCAAAGCAAATGCTTTTTTGAGAGGTTATTTTCTGTATTCAATTAAATTTGATTGGGATGACTTTGGGGTTTGAGTTGTGATTTTGTAAGAAATCGAATATTAAGAAGGGAATTTACATGGTGTTGTATTAAATGTTTTTGTTTGATTGGATCGCGTATTATTAAAAAAACAATTAGGCAAGTATTAGTAAAAATTATAAAAAAAAAATAATTCAAAAAATTAATTAAAAAAAAATAATAAATAAAAAAAAATTTAAAGTTAGTACACAAAACAAAATGTTAGTATTTTTATTAATTAACAATGGGTTATGATGCATGATTTCAAAAAATTTAAATAAAAATTTATATTTTTTTTATAAAAACACCAACAACAAATGTAATTTTTAATTAGAAATAGAAAATACAAAAACAATCATTTCACATACTGACAAAAATTACACAATGGAAACTAAATATTTTTTTTTTTTTAATTTTCCATTTTTTTTGGTTTCGAAAGTGAGGTTAGAAAATTTTTTTTAAAAATAAAAAAACATATAGTAGTATTGTATTGAATTGTAAATTAATTATTCTTTAATTTTCCACTGAATTTTTATAAAATTTCCTAGATTTTTTTCGTTTAAAAAAAGTGGGGTTAGAAAAATTTTATCAAAAAATCAACAGTTTTAAAAATAAAAAAATATAGGAGTGTTGTATCGAATTGTACATTAATTATTCTTTAATTTTTCACTGAATTTTTATAAAATTATGCAGATTTTTTTCGAGAGAAAAAAGTGAGGTTAGAAAAAAAATCTATATGAATATTGTACTGAATTGTACATTAGTTAATCTAACAATTTCACCGATTTTTTGTTTAATTTTCCAAATTTTTTTGTTTAAAAAAAGTGAGGTTAGAAATTTTTTTTTGCAAAAATTAACGTTTTTATAGAGAAAAAAATCTATGTTCATATTGTTCTGAATTGTACATTAATTATTCTAACAATTCCACTGATTTTTTGATTAATTTTACAAATTTTTTTACGTTTGAAAATTTTAAGGTTAGAAAAAAAATTTTGCAAAAATTTTAGGTTTTCATAGAGAAAAAAATCTATGTTGATATTGTTCTGAAGAAAAAATCTATGGTCATTTAAAAAAGTGAGGTTAGAAAATTTTGATAGAAAAATATTGTTGTGAATTGAACATTAATTATTTTAACAACTCCAGTGATTTTTTGTTTTATTTTCAAGATTTTTTTACGTTCGAAAAATTTGAGGTTAGTAAAAATTTTAGCAAAAATTAACGGGTTTTATAGAGAAAAACTTCTGTGGTCATATTGCACTGAATTGTACATTAATTATTCTAACAATTCCACTGATGTTTTGTTTAATTTTCGAAATTTGTTTAGTTTGAAAAATTTGAGGTTAGGAAAAAATTTTTGCAAAAATTAACGCTTTTTATATGCTCATATTGAAAAAAATCTATAGGATTTTTTTCATAAAAAATTTTAAAAAAAATTTAAATATTTCTATTCCATTGTGTAATTTTGTTTTGCAGATAAAAAACGAAAAAAGCTAACAAAATTTTTTTTTCAAAATAACAACAAAAATTTATTTAAAATTTTTTTAAACTAAATTTCAAAAAATTTCTATTAAACTAATTCGCAAGCTTACCTTGTTGATTTACCTCATGCGAGGTAGTAGTGTGATGTTGCTGATGCTGTTGCTGCTGTTGATACGTTTGACTATCACATATAATTTCCGATTTATATTGATAGACAGCACCATCTGTACTGGTGGTCGTCACCGCCATAGGACTAGTTGTGGTATGTGTGGTTGTTGGACTTAGAGTCACTGTTGTGGGTGCTTGCATGGTGATATATTGTGGCTGATGATGGGATGGAATGCCATTGAGTGTGGTAACAGCGGGTAACATGTTGGTGCTGTAAACAATTGTTGTTGCTGTGATTGGAGGAGAAGTTGATGATGGTGTGTTGTTGTTGTCAACAACTTCTTTTTGACTAGAATTTATTGTTGTTGTTGATTCCGCTGTAGTGGGAGGAGGAGGAGCAGTGTTTGTACTGCTGCTATAAATGATGTTGTTGGCGTTGTTATTGGATATAGAAGATGTTACAGGTGTCTCGATTGCGGTCATTGGTGTTGCTGCTAATTTTGGCGCCTGCTGCTGCTGACTGAGTTTTGGTATTTTCCCTTCGAATTTACGTTGCTGTTGCATAAATTGTAATGAAGGATGGTCGTTAGATGTTATTGTCGTTTGTGATTTTTCTGTAATAACGTTTCGAAAGAGTTCTATATTAAACCAACAAAAAAAAGTAACATTACAGTATGGTGAAAAAATTATAAAAAATAAATAAATAGAAAAAAATAAAAAGAATAAAAATATAAAAATATAAAGAAAAACAAATTTAATCAAGCGTGTTTGTGTATAAGAAAAAATAATAATAAATAATATTAATAGAATAAGCAGAAAGTGTAACAGAAAAATAGGAGGGGAAATAGTGGGAAGGCATGCAAAAGGAAATAAATTAGGAAAGATTATTCATTTGATTCATGTTATTAAATTTCTGCTATTGATTCGTCTTTATATTGTTTCGCCTTTTCGTATTACATTAGAGTTAAAAAAATTTGAAAACTGATCCTCTTAGCATCCCTTTTCCCTCTCATTTTTATATAAAGATATATTTTTTTATTTTAATTATGTTAAAAATTTAAATCGAAATATTTTTTTCCATTCAACAGCTCCGATTTGTTTTAAATGTCTAAATTTATTTGTTTTTAAATTTCATTTTCTTCAAAAGTTTTGAATATTTCCTTAAATTTTATTAAAAGTCCCTAAATTTTATTAAAAAATCCCCTAATTAATTTTCTTCAAACATTTACGAAGTTCAATTTGTTTCTTCTATACAAAAATAATGGTAAAAAATCATTACCATCTTCATTTCAATGATTTTGAAGTGTTACATTACTATTACGTTACGTTTTCGGTGCATTTCGTGTTGCCATTTTAAATACTTCCCGGGTAATTGTATTTATATTTTTAGTTTTTTTTGTTTTTAATTTAGTTTATATACCAAAAATATGTTCAAAAGTCCATAACACCTTGTTTTTAATGATTTTCAAGTGTTACGCCTTTCTTACGTTATGTTTTTCCGGTGCATTTCCTTTACATTTTACTTTGCATTTTACTATTGTGAATGCTTCCTAGAAAATGTTTGTGTTTTTGTTTTAATATTTTAAATTTTTCTATTATTTCTATACCAAAAGTATCAAAACATTTGTTGTAAATCTCCATTTTAACGATTTTCAAACGTTACGTCACTCTTACGTTGCGTTTACGCTATATTGCCTTCACTTTTTAGTTTACTGCACTTCTATTGTGAATGATTCACATGTATTGGCTATTAATCACAATTACTCTCAGAGACGCCTAAAAGTCTGCAACACTTTTCTATGTTATCATTCCCAAGTGATTGCCAAAGCATGAAACAATGACATTTCAATTGAATTAATAAATAAAAGTTAAAATCAATGAAATTAAATAAAAAATATTAATAAAATTAAAGATAAATTGTTAATAACAAAATAAAAACAACATATACTACTACATTAATGCACTAGAAAAAAAACGCTAACGCTTAAAATTTATGGAGAATCAAAAGCAGACATACACGAGAACGAGTGGTAGAGGAAAGAATTAGTAGCGGAACAAGAAGATCTTTGGAGGATGTTTGGTGGTGGTGTGGTGATGATGGAGCTTTTTTTTGGTGGTGTAATTAAGATGTGTTGATATTTAAAGGTATTTAATTACAACACCGTTATTTTTTTCCATTGCAGATAAATCAATTGCTTGCCCAGGGAGGAAAAAAGAGAGGTTAGGTGGAATGGAGTATGGGGGAAAATGGTGTTGTTGGGTAATGATCATGTGATTGTAGTGGTTTTTGTGGAGCTGGAAATGGAGTTGGTGTTGTTCTTATTTTTTAGTTTGGAATGTTGGGAGTTTGAACGAGCTTTCTATTTGTTGTTATTTGTTATATACATAGTATTAGATTAAGGAAAATTCCCAGTTTCTGTATCACACACAACACAATCTCTCTCATTCGGAGGCTTTTATTAAGCGCTCACCTACTCCTCCTCCGCTGCCGCTGCCGGCAATACCATTACCACATGATGTTGCTTCGTTTTTCAAACATCCCCCATTAAAGCTGGCATTGAAATTAATTGGACTTGTCGATGTTGAGGAGGATGCTGCTGCTCCAGATTTATCCTCATTACGTTTACGTTTGACCGGAGTTTTACGTGGCGATTTGCTAGGGGTCTTTTCATTTTTGGAATTTGTTCGACAGCGACCACCCCCACCGCCGCCGCCAGCTTTTACACTCGTGCCGCCGGTATTTGAGGATGATGTTGAGGAGGCTGGTGATATGGAACGATCCTCTTTCGCTTTATCTTTGCCACGGGGACTGCGTCCCTTATTGCTGTTACGTGATGTTGCCGAACGCCGCTTCGAGGCCAGCCAATCATCATCATATTCAGCATCAGTTTTACGTTTATTTTTACGTTTTTGAAAATTACGTTCCTCTTCGTCGTTGTCTTCGTCTAATGGGGGAGGGGGAAAGAAATAAAAATTTGTTTGTCAAATCAGTGTGTGGGCCCTTGTGGAGAACAAAAGAAGCTGAGCGCCTACCATCATCTATATAAGCTAATAATTCCTTTTTTGTTTTAAACTGGGCTGGACTTTGTAAACTAATATCGACCGGTTCAGGCTCAGCTGCAGCCGTTTCATCACCCACAATGGCCGGTTCTTCTTCCTCATCGTCCAGGGTCAAAACACTTTCCTTCAGCACTGCTTTGATATCATCGGGGATATTTGGATTCTGTTGTATCTCATCCAAGTCCAAATCGGGATTGCGTTCCTTAAACGATTTCTGTTTTGTGGGGTTGCATTGTTTTTTCATTCTTTGGAGTATTTCGAAAGGTACATCATTGGCAGCCCCATTACTAAATGGGGGTACCGCAAGCAGTTGGTGGTTAAAGAAAAACAAACAAAACATGTTAGGAGAGAGTGGAGAGAGCAAACATTTTGAGAGCATACTTTTTATTGCACATTACATCCAATTGGCTGGGCGGAGGTGCCGGCACAATGGCATTGGGTGGATCCTCGGGATGTAGACCATAATCGGTGCCCTCCAGCCAGGCCTGATAACGTTCCGGCTGGAAACGTTTGACAAAGGTGTCCATGGATATTTTCACCATATCATTGCTAACGAGACAAAAAACGGGGCCATCAATAATGGAACTCGAAATAAAAAATCTACAAAACTGCTAACCTGCAGGTACACTGTACGGCCCTTTTGCCATATTCAATCCATCGTTCCATGGCAAAATTTGTTGATTCGGCACAATTGAAGCCATGATTAAACCCAGCATGATAGCCAAATGGAAATGTTATCATTATTTCACCCTTCTCTTGGGTTATCTAAAAGGGGAGTCGGAAATTAAATCTAACCTCAAAATCGAATTCACTCCCTTTTTCTCACCTTATTAACCGGTACATCATGCTGTTTTAAAATCTGTGGACTTATCAGTGTCATTTTATGCCTCAAATAGGCATTACAATTTTTATAACTGGCTGGGAAATATTGATTGGCGACCTTTTCCAATTTCCTTCCGTATTCGGGTGGTACGGCATACCAGGTTTTTGGGGCACCAAAGTGCAAATAATTAATGGAATATAAATCCATATCTTCAGTGTGCCAGGCAAATGTGGTCTTCCACATGCCAAAATATAAATAGGCCGTGTTAACACCATCGATTTGTATGCCATAATCTTCGTTGACATAGTCGAGTATGGTGCCCAAGCGATTTATGTTCCAACTCTGGGTTACGATAAGAGAGTAAAGACATGAGAAAATCATTCACAATAAACTATGACTAGAGGGAGAGAGCGTATCAGCTGGGAAAGGAATTAGCTGACTGATGTTTACCATGGGAAATATGCAATTCAACATTGCTGATGCTTAGCTTAATTATATTTTCGTAATGAAAACCGCAATTTAGCATAACTGAAATAGAATTTTCAAGGGAAATCTTTAATTCAGCTCAGCTGAATTAGGATTTTGGCATGGAATTTGAAATTTGACTTAGCTAAATTACAATTTCAATTAGAAATCTACAATTCAGCTTAGCTGAATTATAATTTCCATATGAAATCTTCAATTCTGCTCAGTTTAATTACAATTTCCAAATGAAGTATAAAATTGGGCTTGCCTGAATTACAATTTCCCTAAGAAATTTGCTATTCAGCCTAGCTGAATTGCAATTTCCATAAGAAGTTCGCTATTCAGTTAAGTTAAATTACAATTTCAATAGTAAATCTACAATTCAGCTTAGCTGAATTACAATTTCCAAAGGAAATAAACAATTCAGCTAAGCTGAATTGCAATTTCGAAAGGAAATCTACAATTCAGCCTAGCTGAATTACAATTTCCAAAAGAAATCTACATTACAGTCTAGCTGAATTGCAATTTCCATAAGACATCAACAATTCAGCTTAACTGAATTACAATTTCCAAAGGAAATCTACAATTCAGCTTAGCTGAATTACAATTTCCAAAGGAAATCTACAATTCAGCCTAGCTGAATTACAATTTCCAAAGGAAATCTACAATTCAGCCTAGCTGAATTTCAATTTCCATAAAAAATCAACAATTCAGCTTAGCTAAATTACAATTTCGAAAGGAAATCTAAAATTCAGCCTAGCTGAATTACAATATCCAAAGGAAATCCTTAATTCAGCTTAGCTGAATTGCAATTTCTCTAAGAAATCAAGAATTCAGCTTAGCTGAATTACAATTTCCATAAGAAATCAACAATTCAGCTCAGCTGAATTACAATTTCCAAAGGAAATCTGCAATTCAGCCACGATTTTTGCCTCAAAATCCCACTCCCAGCTGCCCCTCCCCCTCTATTTCCTATATTTCAGGGTTCCCACACGCCCTTCAACTTACATCTTGATCTGGATCTGTTATACTCCCACTAACATCTGCCCCATATATCGGTGCCACATATGTTATATTTTTCCAGTACTTTCTTTCCAAATCTTCATAATCGAAATGTTTGGGCGGACAATAGCGTTCTGTATTGGCCAAATCGCGAAATTGTTTCACCGTCAGTGGTTTCTTTTGTATATTTATCTGTTGATATAGACCCTGTTTACCGGTTACCACCTGGCAAATGGGTGCCGGTATTGTAATTTTTAATGCATCTAAATCGTCGTAACCCTGTTTTCGTGGTACCCATTCAGGTGGTGGTACTACTTTGGCCAAACCGGCTTTGTGTGCACCTTGAGATTCCATGTAGGCGACATATTTGGGAAAATCTTTAAATTCTTCCCATGTCGGTCTAAAGACCATTATCCGTGGTATATCCGAAGAGTTGTTGGATGACATTTTTGTTATTTTTTTATTTTTGTTGTTGTTGTAAAATATGATATTGTTGTATCCGCGGTGTTTCCTTTTTTTATTGTAAGGAATACATTTAATTAGTTATTTATCGATAAATCTGTAATCGAAAGAGAAAGAAATGTCATCATGTAGAGAGAGTGCAGGGGAAATTCTTAACAGTTGTTTACAGGTGTTTCTCTTTTTTTTGTGACCTTTGTTTGCGAGAGAGCAGATAGAGAGACCAAACGAAATGTATTTATTTTTATTGTTTAAGGAAAATTTATAAGAATTTTTGTAATTCTGCTTAGCTGAATAGAATTTTCGAAAGGAAATCTATAATTCCGCTCAGCTGAATAGAGGTTTCCATAGGAAATCTATAATTCCGCTCAGCTGAATTATGATTTCTATAGGAAATTTTAAATTCCGCTCAGCTAAATTATGATTTCTATAGGAAATTTTAAATTCCGCTCAGCTAAATTATGATTTCTATAGAAAATCTTAAATTCCGCTCAGCTGAATTATGATTTCTATAGGAAATCTTCAATTCAGCAAAGGAAAATCGCAAGTTAACCCAGCTGGATATGGATTTTTATTATAAATCTTCAAGATCGCCAAGTTAAATCGTAAATCCTCTAAAATATTTTTAATTTTTTCTAGCTGAATTATAAATTTATGAAGAATTTTAAAATTTAACTTAGCTGAATATGGACTTCGACAGTAATTTTAACATTCTGCTTAGCTGAATTGGGTTTTCTTAAAGAAATCTTCAATTCTGTTTAGCTGAATAGTGTTTTCTGAAAGAAATCTTCAATTCTGCTCAGCTGAATTGTATTTTCTGAATGAAATCTTCAATTCTGCTTAGCTGAATTGAGTTTTCTTAAAGAAATATTTAATTTTGCTTAGCTGAATTACGTTTTCTGAAAGAAACCTTCAATTTTGCTCAGCTGAATTACGTTTTCTAAAAGTAATCTTCAATTCTGCTTAGCTGAATAGGGTTTTCTGATATAAATCTTTAATTAGGCTTAGCAGAATAAATTTTCCTGTATGAAATCTTCAATTTAGCATGGCTGAATAGACATTTTTTGGAAAAATGTTTAATTCAGCTAAGGTAAATTACAATTTCCCTACGAAATCTTCAATTTAACTTAGCTGAATAGCGATTTCAACTTAAAAATCAATTCAGCTCAGCTGAATAGCATTTTCAATTGAAAATTTCAATTCAGCTAAGCTGAAAAGAGGTTTCGATTGAAAATCTTCAATTTCACGTTGCTGAATTGTGCTTTCACTTGAAAATCTAAGCTAAGCTGAATTGGTATTTTATTACGAAATCTTCATTTTTACGTAGCTGAATAGGGTTTCCTATGCAAAATATTCAATTTATCTCAGCTGAATAGATGTTTTGCGTGGAAATATTTAATTCAGCTTAGCTGAATATTATTTTCAATTAAAATTTTTCAATTCAGCAAAGATGAATAGAGGTTTTGATGGGAAATATTCAATTTAACTTAGCTGAATTGTAATTTCATTTGAAAATCTTCAATTTCAAGCTATGCTGAATTTGTATTCTATTACAAAATCTTCAATTTCACGTAGCTGAATAGGGGTTCTTTTGCGAAATCTTTAATTCCTTTATGCTGAATAGAGTTTCCTATACTAAATCTTCAATTTATTTCAGCTTAATAGATGTTTTGTGTGGAAATCTTCAATTCAGCTTAGCTGTATAGAGGTTCCCATGGGAAATCTTTAATTCGCAGATATTTTTCTTTAAGAAATTTTGTAATTCAAGAAGAAAAAATGCAATTCAGCCAGCTGAATGAAGACCCAATGTCTTGTGTATCAGGTAGTTTGACTTCCGTTTCAAATCGAGTTCTTAAAAATTATTACAGACATTATCTAATTTTTCGTTCTTTATTTTTTTGAAACATTTTACACAGCATGTAATTTTTTTTCGAAATGCAGCTGTTCCTTCTTAGTTGAATTTATACGCCTCCTGTTCGTAAGAGCCGAACAGCAGCGGCAGCTGTTACTCATTAATGGCGACCTTTTTTCCGCTGAAACAATAGACGACAGGCAACTGCTGCCATCGATCGTAGTCAGTGGATTAGGCTAGACAAACACAAATGGCATGATTGTTCTCGTTGTTGTTGCTGTGGCGGCTTGTAAAAACACAACAACAAGAATAATGGCTACACATTCATAAAATGGGATTAGAAGGGACGACGAGGAAGGACTAAGGTGAACAGATGTAAGGTCGATTTTGTTGAGAGGCTTAAACAAATGTTCGGTATGGCTGTCTGTCTGACAGACTCAAGAGCAATATTTGAAAAAGGAAACTAGGAATTTAGAAAAAAAAGAATCATATTTAGTAGAGCATAATTTTGCCGAGTTGAAAATTATCGGTATGACTCATCTGCATCTAATCAGAATTCCCATTCCTTTTCTTCGCCCCCAAACATAAAAATATGAAACACCGCCTCCATACAAACATAAATCTTGGCGAGTGAATACTCCTTTCCTTTTGAATGTCTAAAAATGTCTTAAAGGAAATCAAAAAGGATATATGTTGCTGCTGCCAGCTATAAGGCCATGAATCATGCTGAAGCACGACACAAAAAGTAATAAATCATCAAAGACGTAGAAGAAAGTATTATAAGAACAGAAAAAAAAGTTTCATTACAAAATCAAATGGAGAGCATTAAAGTTTACTACTATAACCGTTAAAATGGCTCCCCTCTCACACACACGCACACATCACAACACAACAAAGCCAAGAGGCGACAGAGGCGTATGCGTGCGTGTGTGTGCCATTTTAGCAAAACAAAAACAAACAACAACGACCAAAAAGAAGGATCAAAGAGGAACAAATGTATAAATAACGTTCGTGTATACGTTACGCGACAGACGTAGAGACACATAAACACAAACAAAATATATACATATATACAGTCGTATATATTGTATATATGTGTGTGTATCTATACAAGACAAAAGAAACATCATAAGGATAATTTGCTACGCAGAAAACTGTACCCAACCACCACTACCACCCGGTTGTCGGTTGGTTGGTCGTTTCATGACGAATGGCAACGAAAAGGGAGAGGGAGAGAAGAGAAAAAACTGAAATAAATTTAATTTCGCATACAATGCAGAAAATCACAATAGAGAGAGAGAGAGGCAATGAAAGAGACGCAATTATCTGTGATGAAATGAAAATGGGCAACGGAGATAATGAGGTTGCCAGATTGTTTTGATTTGAAATGTGAATTAAAAAAAGGGGGAAACACAACAGAATTAAAATGTTGTGGATTATTTACTAAAGAAAATAGTTTTTGAAAAAAAAATACTATATATATATATTTTAATTAAAGAAAAAAAAATAAAAATAATTAATTTTTTTTTTTTAATTTTTTGCAAAAACCCTATTCAGCTAAGATAAATATAAAATGTCAAACAAAAAATAAAAATCAGCTTAGCTGAATTGCAAAAATTAAAATTTTTTATTGCAAAAACCCTATTCAGCTAAGATAAATATAAACTTTTTAACAGCAAATTAAATTCAGCTTAGCTGAATTGAAGATTTCCTTAAAGAAATACCTATTAAGCTGAGCTAAATAGAAGATTTGCCAACAAAAAATCCAATTCAGCAAAACAGAATGGAAAAATATCAGTAGAAAAACTTATTCAGCTAATTCTAATAACAGATTACATATAATAAGCCATATTCAGCTAAGCTGAATTGGAAAATGTCCATGGAAACCAATATTTAGTCAAGTAGAAAAACGGATTATCAATATCGAAGTCTTTTCCGCCAAGCTTAATTGGAGATTTTCAACAGAAAACACTATTCAGCCAAGCTGAATTGAGAATTTTCAAACGAAAGCTCTATTCAGCTAAGAGATATGGAAATTTTACTATAAAAAATCAAATTCTGCTTTGTTAAATTTGATTTATTTATAATTCAGCTAATTTTATTTAATATTTTTGCGATAATATATCAAGTTCTTGTTAAAAAAACTTGCTTTTATGCAAAAATTGTGTTATTCAGCTCAGCTGAATTAAAATAAAATTGATAGAAATAAAAAACATTTTTGTAATGCTATTCCCTTTAGTATAACTGCAATTCAGCTAAATTAAAATTAAATTCAGCTTTGATAAATTTGATTTATTTATAATTCAGCTAATTTTATTTAATATTTTTGCGATAATATATCAAGTTCTTTTTAAAAAACTTGCTTTTATACAAAAATTATGTTATTCAGCTCAGCTGAATAAAAATAAAATTGTTAGAAATATAAAAAATTTATTGTAATGCTATTCTCTTTAGTATAACTGCAATTCAGCTAAGCTGAATAGATGATTTATTGATGTATTGTGAAGTTTGCATAGTCGAATATGTGTTTCCTGCGATAAAATTGCAATTCAGCTGGTCATGCTTTGTTCAACAAAGTTGAATTTATTTTTTACTCAATAATTTTTCATTTAATATTGTAAAATTGTTTCTCCCATGAGAAATGTGTAATTCTGCTAAGCTGAGTATAGATTTATCATAAAGATTGGCCTTACAGCTAAATTGCATACAGTTTTTTCTTTCAAAATTTGCAATTCAACTAAGCTGAATATAGCTATTTATAAAAAATTTTAAATTTCCTAATGTTAAAATGTCAGTTAAAGAATTTTTTTTCCAATTCAGCTAGCTGAATTTGGAGTTTTGTAACGAAACTTTAATTTTCTGCTGTCAAAATTAAATGCCATTGATAGAAATCTTATTCAGCATGGCAAAGAAATTTATTTATTTCGAAGGTATACCTTCATAATAATATGCTTAAGCAAACAATATTTGTTTCATAAAGAAAAAATTTTAATATTTTTTATTTATTAATATTTATTTTTATTTACTAATATTAGTTTCTTTCTATTTTTATCTACTTTTTATTAATTTTATTTGTTATTAATTTATTATTTTCTTCATATATATTTTTTTTATTAGAGATAAGGTAGTTTTTTTAATTTATTTTTTTTATTTATTTTTTAAATTTTATTTATTTTTTAATTTTTATTTATTTTTTTAATTTTATTTTAATTTTTATTTATTTTTTTAATTTTATTTTAATTTTTATTTATTTATTTTTTTTAATTTTATCTTTTATTTAATTTCTAATTAATTTTCTTATTTTTATTTATTTATTTTTTAATTTTCCTTAAAAAGTCCCAATTTAATCACTCCTGTGCAACTTTGTGTTATCATTCCAACTTGAATTGCACACAAAATGGCAGGCGACATTTGCAAAAAATGACAACACCGTAATGACAACGAGAGCGAAAGAGCGAATAGAATATGGCAACATTGTCATCATCACCACTCATCATCATAGTACGTACACCAAATAACGGTTGGCACATAACCAAACAAAAACAACAAGGAGACGAGTGAGCGAGAGAGAAAGAGAACGAACGAATGACTAACGACGAGAACAAAAGCTACTATTCCACACAATTAATGTAGTAGTACCGTTAGTTGTTATAACAGAAACAGAAAGAAATATATGTATGGATATACAGAAAGGAAATGTCATTTAAATATAGAAATAAAATGGAAAAAAGAAAAAATACTAAACTAAGAATAGAGTAGAGAATAATAATACAAAAAATATATATTAAAAAAACACTCACACAACTTTATTTTTTGGCAGGAAGATGTTGCTTTTTTTGGTTTGAGAGGGGCAAAGATGAAGAAAGATGATTGGTATATCCTTTGGTTTTGTGTGACGACAATCTACGATGTATGTCGTAGTTGTTGTTATTGTTGTTGATGATGCAGTTTTATATAATTGCAATTTTGCTTGTTGTTGCTTGATTATTGCACATTTTCAATTGAAGTGTGTATTTCACTTTGTAAAGAATTTTTTATCTTGATCATTATCATCAATTAAATCAAAGTTTGTATGGCATGGTGTGTATGCGCCATTTTTCTTGGCCAAATTTTTTTAGTTTTTTCTTTCTTTCTAGTTATCCTTTTGTGTGTGTGTTGGGACTCCTTAATAAAGGAGTTGTAAAGTTTTAGGCGAGGTTTAAGAATTTTGTATTGGAAAATTGAGCTTTGTAGTGGCAAGAAGAAGTCAATTTATTGCACCAGGACTATTTTTATTTTTTTGAAATTTCAAATCCTTGTAAAAATTTATTTTTTTCACAATTTTTTTTCAGTTATCCTTGTTTGCTTAAATAAAATTTCTTTGGTTATATTTTTTGTTTTGCAAAATTATTTTTTTTAATTTGTTTGCTCTTCTGCGTTTTGTTTTATCCTTTTGTAATGTTGTCCTGCAACATTTGTAGACATAAATATCCTTTGTTCTTTGGGGTTATAGCTGCTGCTCTCTCTTTGCTTAATTTAATATTTGTGCACTAATTTGTTTTTTTTTTCTTTGGAGGAATATCAAAAATTTCAAATCTACAAGACACGTTTCTAGTAATTTTTTTTCTTCTTAAAAAAAGTTATATTTGCTTTGGTTATGTGTGTGTGTATATATGTGTTTGTTTTTTAATTAAATTTTAGTATTAATTTTTCTTTTTCTTCTTCGTTTTAAAAAAAGTTTATGCGTTACGTGTATTGTAGCGAGGCTACGTGCCTGAGATCTGAGCGTAAACTAAAATTTAAAATCCTGGCGTCACTGTTACAGAGTCCTATGAAGAGCAGCAGCAGCAGCAGCTCCCTATACACACACGCACACACAAATACGTGAATATATACACACACACAGCCACAACCGTTTATGCACACAGGCAGGCAGCCAGGCGGCTGGCTTTTAGTTATGGTATACCTAAATGAACGTACAAAAAGGAAATTGTGATTAAGCAGGCTCTAACACTCTCTTGGTCATTGTCTCTCTCTCCGTAGACACACACACACACAATATGGAGTCTGTCGTCTCTCGTTTGGTTAGTCATGTGCATGGAAAAAACGTAATACAATCGTCTACAACTGATACTACTATTGTTGTTGTTGTTTTTGTTGCTACAAAAAGGACTAAACACAACAAGGTTTTATGGTCATTATCCTTTTGAAACACACACACATACATGTATGTGTGTTTGTACCAGTGTACATACATATAATATGGCATATGCATTAAGCCAGTGATTGAGTATATAAATTCAAGTCGAGAGTTCGCTCTCTCTCCTCATCTTTGGCTCTCTAAATAAAAACACTCTCATAAATTGAATTTAGTCTTGGAGAAAAAAATAACATCTTTTCATCATCAAATAATGTTTTTGTCTTAAATAAAATAAAACAACAGCAAAATCAAACCGAAATATGTAAATAGACGAAAAAGAAGAAACCAACAATAAACACCATCACATTGCTGCTAAATTAAAGTCACGTAAATATTTGCTCATGGAGGCTACTGGCTTTCTTTCAATAATGGTGATCCTTAGAAAAGAGGAGGCAGAACAAAAAAATATGACTTTATTTATTTTAGAATTTGAAGAACAAATAATCAATAAATATAAATTGAAATATCTCAGATTTCAAAGCTAAAAAATGAGAAAAAATTTTCTCAGTACCAAAACAGATTATATTTCAATTTGAAATTAAAAATGTCATATAAAAATCATAAATTAGACAAGATAAATAAAATGTTTGAAATAAAAACCGCTATTCAGCTAAGCAAAATTGAAAATTTCCCACCGAAATTTTAATTCAGCTAAGCTGAATCGAAAAAATTCCCAACGAAACTTTAATTCAACTGGGCTGAATTGAAAATTTCCCATCAAAACCTTAATTCAGCTATGCTGAATTAAAAATTGTCCATAAAAACCCTAATTTAGCAATGCTGAATTGAAAAATTCCCATGGAAATCTTAATTCACCTGGGCTGAATTGACGATTTCCTATAGAAACTTGAATTCAGCTGGGCTGAATTGAAGATTTCCTATAGAAACTTGAATTCAACTGGGCTGAATTAAAGATTTCCTATAGAAACCTTAATTCAGCCAGGCTGAATTGAAGATTTCATATAGAAGCCTTAATTCAGCCAGGCTGAATTGAAGATTTCCTATAGAAACCTTAATTCAGCCAGGCTGAATTGAAGATTTCCTATAGAAACCTTAATTCAGCCAGGCTGAATTGAAGATTTCCTATAGAAACCTTAATTCAGCCAGGCTGAATTGAAGATTTCCTATAGAAACCTTAATTCAGCCAGGCTGAATTGAAGATTTCCTATAGACACCTTAATTCAGCCAGGCTGAATTGAAGATTTCCTATAGAAACCTTAATTCAGCCAGGCTGAATTGAAGATTTCCTATAGAAACCTTAATTCAGCCAGGCTGAATTGAAGATTTCCTATAGAAACCTTAATTCAGCCAGGCTGAATTGAAGATTTCCTATAGAAACCTTAATTCAGCCAGGCTGAATTGAAGATTTCCTATAGAAACCTTAATTCAGCCAGGCTGAATTGAAGATTTCCTATAGAAACCTTAATTCAGCCAGGCTGAATTGAAGATTTCCTATAGAAACCTTAATTCAGCCAGGCTGAATTGAAGATTTCCTATAGAAACCTTAATTCAGCTAAGCAATATTGAAGATTTCACATCAAAACCCTAATTCAGCTAGGCTGAATTGGAGATTTCCCTTATTCAGCTAATCTGCATTTAAGATTTCCTATGGAAACCTTAATTCAGCCGGGCTGAATTGAAGATTTCCTATAGAAACCTTAATTGAAGAATTGAAGATTTCCTATAAAAACCCTAATTCAGCCAGGCTGAATTGAAGATTTCCTATAAAAACCTTAATTCAGCCAGGCTGAATTGAAGATTTCCTATAAAAACCTTAATTCAGCCAGGCTGAATTGAAGATTTCCTATAAAAAC
The DNA here is from genome assembly GCF_032173495.1 of Musca vetustissima. NCBI lineage: Eukaryota > Metazoa > Arthropoda > Insecta > Diptera > Muscidae > Musca > Musca vetustissima. Next base: position 174,946 of record NW_026883164.1, read on the forward strand.
CTTAATTCAGCCGGGCTGAATTGAAGATTTCACATTGAAACCTTAATTCAACCGTTCTATATTAAAGATATCCCATCGAAACCTTAATTCAGCTAATCTAAACTGAAAATTTCCCATCAAAATCACAATTCACCTGAGCTGAATTGAAGATTTCATATAGAAACCTTAATTCAGCTGGGCTGAATTTAAGATTTCCTACTGAAACCTTAATTCAGCCAGGCTGAAGTGAAGATTTCCTTTGGAAACCTTAATTCAGCGCCGCTGAATTGAAGATTTCACATTAAAACCTCAATTCAGCTAGGTTGAATTAAAGATTTCCAATGAAAACCGTAATTCAGCCGGGCTAAATTAAAGATTTCCATTAGGAACCTAAATTCATCCGGTATGATATGAAGATTTCCTATGGAAACCTTAATTCAGCCGGACGGAATTGAAGATTTTCTATAGAAACCTTAATTCAGCCGGGCTGAATTGAAGAATTCGTATGAAAAATTTAATTGAAGATTTTCTATATAAATTTGAATTCAGCAAGGCTAAATTTCAAAAATTACATAGAAATCGTTAGTCAGCTAAGCTGAATTGAAGTTTTTTAGCATAATTGTGTTTTTTGTAGAAAATCTTTAAATTAGCCTTGCTGAATTGCGTTTTCTATATGAAAGCTTCAATTCAGCTTACACTAATTAAATTTTCTATGGAAATTTTCAATGTATACTAGCTGAATTAGGGTTTCTAAGCAATATCTGCAATTCAGCATAGCTGAATTGTTTTTTCTATAGAAATTTTCTTTGCTGAATTGTGTTTTCTATAGAAATTTTTCACTATAGCCTTGCTGAATTGTGTTTTTTAAAGAAATACTTCAATTTTGCTTTGCTGAATTGTGTTTTTAAAGAAATGCTTGAATTTTGCATAGATGAATTGTGTTTCCTATTGAAATTCTTCAATTCAGCTTAGCTGAATTGCTGAAAAATACCTAGAAACCCTAATTCAGCTAAGTGGAATCCCAGTAATTTCATATAAATCCGATACAGTTGATCTAAATTGGATAAATCTCAATGGAATCCTAATTCAGCTAAGCTGAATTGCAGATTTCCTAGAGAAATTGAAATTTAGGGAAACTTAAATGAAGATTTCCTTTTAAAATCGTAATTCAGCTAATCTGAATTGCAAATTTCTTTAAGAAATTAAAATTTCGGGAAACTTTAATGAAGATTTCCTTTAAAAGCCTTAATTCAGCTAAGCAGAATTGCAGATTTCTTTAAGAAATTAAAATTTTGCGTAGCTAAATTGAAGATTTCCTCTAAAAACCTCAATTCAGCTAAGCTGAATTGTAGATTTCATATCGAAATTCTTATTCAGCAAAGGTCAAATTTCAAAAAATCGCATCCAATCATCATTTTTATCTGTGAATTTTTAAATGATGTTTATTATCACATCATTCGATGCATTGCTAAAAAGGTTCCAATACAACTACACACATACACTGAAAGCATTCATATTACACACATACACGGTGCCTTGCAAAACACTACCTGATTAATTTGATTTGTCTCGCAACATCAACATTTTGCCTCGGTTGTTTACATATATCCTCGGCAAGCAAGAATATATCCTTACGCACGAACATTGAGACAAACTGTTTTTGTGCGGCAGGATATTGGGCGGGGTATTGGTGTGAGTGAGAGTATGTGTGTGTGGTGTTGTGTCTGCGACTGAGCCTTTGCATCTGGTCTTGGATTACTACTATTTTCACGCTAATGTATTTACGGTTTGTGAAAAGAAACTCGAAAATACACTCAAAGGAAAATGTTCGTATTATCGACCTCACAATTTTTTTCTCGGGTGTATGATATCCTTTTTTCCATTTCATACTTGTTCTAATGCAGTTGCCTCAGAAATCCCAAGTCAAAACATAAGGTATGGTGTGTGTGCGTGTGAGAGAGTGTGTGTGTGTGTTTGTATGCCTGCATGTTATTCTATCTCTCGTTGGCTGCTCACACACATTTGTTTCTCTTTGCTTGTAGTTGTACTTTTATAGCCCACCTTTTGAAGACCCAGAGAAGGAGGAACTGAAATTTAATGAAATGTTTGCTGTTGTTGTTGTTCCTGCTGCTGGGCTGTGTGCATGGGATTGTGGACTTTGAAGGATTCACTGGGCTATATCGCATTGTGTACGTGTGCGTGCGTGTGTGTGTTCGTGCGTGATTATGTTCTATGGAAAATCCTTAAAAACGAGAGCAGTTGGTGTTGTCTATGACAGCCTTTTATTATCGTTGTTGTTGTTTCTGCTGCAAAAGGACTATTTCACAATATCATCTACCTATGGGAATTATTCTTATTGTTGTTGTTGCTTTGTTGTAATATTATAATTACTACGAAGAGTCCTGTCTGTCCACATATCTTCATACGACACATTTGAAATGGGACATCCTCTAAAGGATAGATCTTCTGCTTTACATATTTATCGCATTCGAAATGCAAATTATTGTCCTACGTCAGTCCGTCCACTCGATGGGCTATTAGGCAAAGGAGGGTAAAACCTTGTCAATAATCTCTACTTTACTTGAATATTAAGTACCAGCAAAATAATATTTTCTATGAAAAATCTTTCTCAAGTAGGATTTAATCGCAAGGCTGTAAGAAAAGGATATCTGACAAGGGGGGAAAATATACAAAATATTATTTAAATAAATTTCTAAGCCTTTAAGAGGATTTTTGGTCAAGGAAAGACTATGGAAAAGGTATAAATCTACAATTCAGCCAAGCTGAATTGCCGAATTTCGATAACAACCCTAATTCAGCTAAGCAAAATTGAAGATTTCCTACAAAAACCCTAATTCCGCTAAGCAATATTGAAGAATTCCTACAAAAACCCTAATTCAGCTAAGCTGAATTATGAATTCCTACAAAAAATTTAATTCAGCTAAGCAAAATTGACGAATTCATACAAAAACGGTAATTTAGCTAAGCTGAATTGAAGATTTAATATAAAAACCCTTAATTCAGCCGGGCTGAATTGAAGATTTCCTATGGAAACCTTAATTCAGCCGGGCTGAATTGAAGATTTCCTATGGAAACCTTAATTCAGCCGGGCTGAATTGAAGATTTCCTATGGAAACCTCATTTCAGCTGGGCTGAATTGAAGATTTCCTTTGGAAACCTTAATACTGCTGGGCTAAATTGAAGATTTTATTCCTGCCCATAATCTCAAGTAGGATAACTTCCTTGGAATTAAATTTATTACTTCAAAAATATGTCATTTAACCGCTGAAGAAGGAGGGGAACTGTCATTGTGGAAATTAACGCCTACCATTTTTTTTCCTCTTCTTCTTCTTGTTAAATATTTGTTTGTGGTCAACCGACAAAGAGACAGAAATATGAAATGTAACAGAGCGTAACGATAGTTACTCTGTCTGTGCTCTTACATTCGGATGTGTGTAACGAACATAAAACGGACATGTTAAGTCAGTCCAACAACAGCAAACGGATAGAAGGATCATTTACATTTCAACATTGGCGGTTTTGAAAAAAAAAAAAAAAAACACCAACAACACCAAGTTAGTACAGGCTTCCGAGTAGTAGAAGAAACCTTCGCATAACCGAACCTAATTGAAGAATATTAACCAACACGAAACCTGTTTTTATGCTACTCGAAATATCGCTGAAGCATAAAATTCCGAATACTTGTGGGGCAGGCTTGGTTCAATGCATCGCTGAATATGTTTATGTGATTATAATTGGAACCGGTGGCAAGAACACACATGGGACAGGCAACAAAGGAAGTGGGAACAATAAAAAACATTAAAGGACTAAATTCAGCTGAATTAAAATTTCTATAGGAAATCTTCAATTCAGCCCAGCTGAATTAAGGTTTCTATAGGAAATCTTCAATTCAGTCCAGCTGAATAAAGGTTTCTATAGGAAATCTTCAATTCAGCCTGGCTGAATTAAGGTTTCTATTCAGCCCAACTGAATTAAGGAAATCTTCAATTCAGCCTGGCTGATTTAAGAAAATCTTCAATTCAGCCCAGCTGAATTAAGGTTTCTATAGGAAATCTTCAATTCAGCCCAGCTGAATTAAGGTTTCTATAGGAAATCTTCAATTCAGCCCAGTTGAATTAAGGTTTCTATAGGAAATCTTCAATTCAGCCCAGCTGAATAAAGGTTTCTATAGAAAATCTTCAATCCAGCCCAGCTGAATTAAGGTTTCTATAGGAAATCTTCAATTCAACCCAGCTGAATTAAGGTTTCTATAGGAAATCTTCAATTCAGCCCAGCTGAATTAAGGTTTCTATAGGAAATCTTCAATTCAGCCCAGCTGAACTAAGGTTTCTATAGGAAATCTTCAATTCAGCCCAGCTGAACTAAGGTTTCTATAGGAAATCTTCAATTCAGCCCACCTGAATTAAGGTTTCTATAGGAAATCTTCAATTCAGCCTAGCTGAATTAAGGTTACTATGGGAAATCTTCAATTCAGCCTGGCTGAATTAAGGTTTCTATAGGTAATCTTCAATTCAGCTTAGCTGAATTACGATTTTTATATTGAATGAGCGTTTTAAAAACAAAACACCATTTTTCGTGGTCATTGACTGAGAAAACAACTGTTTCATCAATCAACACGAACTCGAAACAACAACAATTTGTTGTTGTGCCAGATGAGTTCCCCCTGCTTGGTAGAAATGAAAAGAAAACAAGGAAACCGAGAAATAAGAAACCCAACTGGAAATAATAAAAAAACACACTACCGGCCGCGAGGATAAGCAAAACCGTGGATCATTTGGTTTTGTTGTTGTTGTAGTCAGGATATTATTTTTACGAGTTCGTCCACATTCGTTCAACTTTACGCTACACGTTTGTGTTTCTTGTTCCCTTTTCCGTTACTCGCTCCCTTTCACACACACATACACGAACATATCACCAAACATATAACTTTGCTTTCGAAATAACGATAACTAGGAAGTAGCGGAATAACAATAAAAACAACAATAACAAACGGAGGGAAATATGACATAAACTGCGTCCCTTCCATTTGTGTCAAATTGGACGAGAAGCAAGAAGAAGAAGAGAGGAATAACGTATTATGTAGTAGTTCGTATAACCGAATAGCATTACAAAAATGACGAGGACAATTTTTGCAACAACGAACAGACAGACAGATCACAAATGTTGCCAGTTTTTACACTCACACATATACATAAATACGATTATGTATTATGTATGTGTGTGTTCAGTTAGCAAAGCAAAACAAAATAATGCAAGCATAAATATTAATTTGATTTGGTATTGCGTCAGTGTAATGATACGTGAGGAACAATGTACCATTCACCCGAGCAAAAATGTTAGAAATGTTGATTTGTTCGCAATTCAGCCTGGCTGAATTAAGGTTTCCATAGGAAATCTTCAATTCAGCCTGGCTGAATTAAGGTTTCCATAGGAAATCTTCAATTCAGCCTGGCTGAATTAAGGTTTCCATAGGAAATCTTCAATTCAGCCTGGCTGAATTAAGGTTTCCATAGGAAATCTTCAATTCAGCCTGGCTGAATTAAGGTTTCCATAGGAAATCTTCAATTCAGCCTGGCTGAATTAAGGTTTCCATAGGAAATCTTCAATTCAGCCTGGCTGAATTAAGGTTTCCATTGGAAATCTTCAATTGAGGATTTCCTATGGAAACCTTAATTCAGCCAGGCTGAATTGAAGGTTTCCATAGAATTAAGGTTTCCATAGGGAATCTTCAATTCAGCCTGGCTGAATTAAGGTTTCCATAGGAAATCTTCAATTCAGCCTGGCTGAATTAAGGTTTCCATTGGAAATCTTCAATTCAGCCTGGCTGAATTAAGGTTTCCATTGGAAATCTTCAATTCAGCCTGGCTGAATTAAGGTTTCCATAGGAAATCTTCATCAGCCTGGCTGAATTAAGGTTTCCATAGGAAATCTTCAATTCAGCCTGGCTGAATTAAGGTTTCCATAGGAAATCTTCAATTCAGCCTGGCTGAATTAAGGTTTCCATAGGAAATCTTCAATTCAGCCTGGCTGAATTAAGGTTTCCATAGGAAATCTTCAATTCAGCCTGGCTGAATTAAGGTTTCTATAGGAAATCTTCAATTCAGCCTGGCTGAATTAAGGTTTCTATAGGAAATCTTCAATTCAGCCTGGCTGAATTAAGGTTTCTATAGGAAATCTTCAATTCAGCCTGGCTGAATTAAGGTTTCTATAGGAAATCTTCAATTCAGCCTGGCTGAATTAAGGTTTCCCTATGAAATCTTCAATTCAGCCTGGCTGAATTAAGGTTTCCATAGGAAATCTTCAATTCAGCCTGGCTGAATTAAGGTTTCCATAGGAAATCTTCAATTCAGCCTGGCTGAATTAAGGTTTCCATAGGAAATCTTCAATTCAGCCTGGCTGAATTAAGGTTTCCATAGGAAATCTTCAATTCAGCCTGGCTGAATTAAGGTTTCCATAGGAAATCTTCAATTCAGCCTGGCTGAATTAAGGTTTCCATAGGAAATCTTCAATTCAGCCAGGCTGAATTAAGGTTTCCATAGGAAATCTTCAATTCAGCCTGGCTGAATTAAGGTTTCCATAGGAAATCTTCAATTCAGCCTGGCTGAATTAAGGTTTCCATAGGAAATCTTCAATTCAGCCTGGCTGAATTAAGGTTTCCATAGGAAGTCTTCAATTCAGCGTGGCTGAATTAAGGTTTCCTTAGGAAATTTTTTAATTCAGACTGGCTGAATTTCGTTTTCCTCGAGTGTATATAGTTGTAAAATAATTATAATGTTGGTTTTATTACTCATTTATCCTCTTAGCTATGGTCAGATCTATCCGCCAGTCGGTTCATAAAAAAACAACCGAATGACCCCGCGTCGTACCAGCTAAAGCGGCCACAGTTCAGTGGCAATTACAAAAACAAAACAACAACAGCAATAAAATCATATATTTCAAAATTAAAAGCAGAGACGTCAGACCAAAACATTTTTACTATGCCCGTAATACACACATACACACACACACTCTAATAATAATAGTATATGTGAAATAAGGAATAAAAAGGAAGTAAAAAAGCTGAAAAGGGAGAAAAGCAGTGGAAAAATAACAAAATATGCGTCCCCTTTTTCTGTTCCCGGCGGCAGGCAACAAAACTGGCAGCGACAACTTTCAATTGTTATTTTGTTACTGTTTTCTGGGAGAGAGAAAGGCAGGGAGGCAGGGAGAGAGAGGGAGAGCCAACACATAACTGTCTTGTATGTACCCAGTTGAAATGACAGTAAGCATACGCCATAGAGACCCCCAAAGAATAAATTTAATTTCGCAGTGCTTTTAGAGCGCATGTCACTTTAATTATCCCGAGAGAGCAACTCTCTCTTTCTCACATAGCAAAGTGTGTGGAATTGTAGAAATAGAAGAAGAAGAAGAAGAGGAATAATTATAATCATGTGTAGTATAACGGCTGCCAAACAACTGCAATAATAACAACAACAATATGATACCGTAATAGAGGGAGAGAGAGGGAAAGAGGCAGAGAGAGCGTAAGGAGAAGGAGAGCAACTTAGTTGTTTGTGGATGGGGAGTTGTGCTGTGATGTGGCAATGACGATAACAAATAAATGCTGAAAAGTCTGAGGCGGCCTGTGTGTGCTTTCTAGTCCTGTTCTGTTCTGTCCCCCTCCCCCTTCTCTCTTCCTCTTCCCTTCCTAATGAAATTGACAGCGCGGCAACAGCTATAAAAAAATTGAAATTTATGTTCATATGTTTGTACTGTTGGTTATTCCTGTTTGGCCGTTTTTTTATCAGATGGCGATGATGATGAGTTTTCGTTGTTGTTGTCGCTGCTGACGTTTGGGAAAACATGAAAAGTTTTGTTTCGCCTCACAAACAGAATAAAACAACGACAACAAATGAACAATCTAAAAACAAAATAACAGAAACTGAACTGAAAAACTTGTATTCTCGTCGTTATGTATTGCTCTCTGCTCTCTTCTCTCTTTCGCTGAGATGCATTGCTGACATCCATATATCCTTTTATGCTGCCTGTACATAAGTTTTGTGTTTTGCCTTTGGATATTTTTCATCTGTAGACCGACTATTTGGTATTTTCTGTCATGGCCGCCATTTTGTAGAAAGTTTTTCAAGTTACATATTTTTATTATTTTTTTGGAATGAAATTGATGATATCTATCAATTCACATAAAATAAAGTTGTACACATGTTGGAGATTAATAAATGGTTTCTTTTGGGATTGAGGGAGGAATATTGAATGGAAGAATTTGACATTCTTATTGGGAAATTTATGAGGATTTTTTTTTTGATGGACATAATGAGGAGAGTAGTGTATCAAGGATTTGATAAAAAAATATAATATATAATATATAATCAAATCAATCTCTTTTCAGCATAACATCTCAATTAATATTTTAAAATTTAGAAAGATGAGAAGTTTTAATGCATCCGCCATACAGGATTGTGAAAATCGAATACTAGAATTTTTTGCAAATAGAGAACAGGACTTCTATGAGAGAGGCATTATGAAGTTATCTTATGTCTCATCGAAATATATATGCGAGTGGATAATACGATTTGAACCAAACTTTGTACAAACTATTATATTTACCAAGCCTAGATAAAGTCCACTCCTTCTGGTACCTACTCAGAACAAGCTAAAATATTAATCATGCCTATATATTGATGGGAGATGGGACTTATCAGTCTACTCCTTCTAGTATTTCCCACAAAGGGTCAAATTTTTTGGAGAACTAGTAAGTCTCACATGGAGCGAACGGAATATCCGAAAATCACTCAAACTCTGCACATCGCTATGTTTTTATCTAGCCCAGATAGAATCCACTCCTTCTGGTTCCTACCCCACAAAGGGTCGAAATTTCCAATATTTATAAATTCAATATTAGTCGAATGGAATGTCCGATTTGATATAAACCGTGCACATCGTAACATTACTTTCCAAGTCATATTATGTTCGAACATGGTGAACATTGGTCCACTCATTACGGCATCTCCCCCACAAAATGGTCAAAATTGACCTTAAAAAGCATTGTATAGTATCAAACGAACAGAGTATCCGATTCGAACCAAACTTCGAACAAGCTAACATTTCAATTATGCCTATATATTGCTGGAAGGTGGGACTTATCAGTCCCTCCCACAGAGGGTAAAATTTTGGAAAACTTCGAAATCTCACATGGAGCGAACGGAATATCCAATTCCACCAATTTGGTAAAAATTTTGAAAATTTGTTAACCCAAAATCTAGCTAAAAATCTAATTTGAACCAAACATTGGTCCTGACAATTTTTTTATGGAAATAAATCTCCTCAGGATTATTGAAGACTTTTTTATGGCAAAAACCTTCTCAGTTTCCGGACGATTTTTTTTTCATGGAAAAAATGTCCTCAAGGAACCAGCCGAGCTTTTTTCTGTGGAAAAAAATGTCCTCTGCTTTCTGACGATTTTTTTTCTATGGAAAGAAAAGTCGTCAGTTTTCTGAAGATTTTTTTTCTATGGAAATAATTGTCCTCAAGATTCTGACAATTTCTTTCAGTGGAAAACATTTTCTAAGTTTCCTGAAATATCCTCAGGATCTTGACGAATTTTCTCATATATAAAAATGTTCTCAGTTTCCGAACGATTTTTTTTATTTAAAATTTCGTCAGGGTGTTTAATAAGATCCTGACGACTTGATCCTGACGACTTCTTTCAGTGGAAAAAATGTTCTCAGTTTCCTGAAGATTATTTTCTGTGGAAAAAAATGTCCTCCGGTTCCTGGCGATTTTTTTCTATCGACGATTTTTTGTGGAAAAATGTCCTCATCTCGAAAGTATTTTTTTTTAATATTGGCAAATATGGGCAAATATCGGATGAAAATATATACGGGAGCTATATCTAGATCTGGACCGATTTTCAGGAAACTTGACATACTTCTTTCTAGACCTAACTCAGTGCTAGACCTAACTCAGTTTCGTGCAAATTAAAAGCTTTCCAATAGTGGACTATTTACCTTAAATCGGACGAAAATATATATGGGAGCTATATCTAAATCGGAACCGATTTTCACGAAACTTAGCACACATCTTTCAATACCAAATTAATTACGCTGTGACAAATTTCGTGCAAATCGAAAGATATATAGGGACTTTGGTGGACCATTTACTTTAAATCGGACGAAAATATATATGGGAGCTATATCTAAATCTGAACCGATTTTCAAGAAACTTAACACACATCATTCTAGACTTAATTCATTACGCTATGCCAAATTTCGTGCAAATCGAAAGATATTAAGGGACTTTGGTGCACCATTTATCTTAAATCGGACGAAAATATATATGGGAGTCATATCTAAATCTGAACCGATTTTAACGAAATTTAGCACACATCGATCTAGGCTTAATTCAGTACGCTATGCCAAAATTCGTGCAAATCGAAAGATATTAAGGAATTTTGGTACCCCATTTACATTAAATCGAACGAAAATATATATGGGAGCTATATCTAAATCTGAACCGATTTTTCCCAATTTCAATAGGGTTCTTGACCAAATAAATGACCTATCTCAAATTTCATTAAAATCGGATCATAAATGCGACCTGTACTACTTTGTTCAGAAAAATACATGGACGGACAGACGGACATGCATAAATCGACTCAGAAAGTGATTCTATGCATATTCTCCAAAGGGAACCATGGGTCTATCTCGTTTCCTTTTGCCTGTTACAAACATATGCACAAAGATATAATACCCTGTGGTGTGGTGTGGTGAAGGGTATAAAAACATATTTTCAAAGCCTAGGCTTGGATTTTTTTATAAATGATATTTCAAGGCATAGTTATGGGCGTGAACAAAAAAAAAATAGGTCTATGTGGAGGAGTAGGAATATTATAAATCTTTTAAAAGCATAGTTTTAGGCGTGGATTAAAAAAAATCGAGGCATAGTTAGAGACGTGGATATAGTAAATATTTTCCAAGGCCTAGTTACAAACGGAGATTTACAATGGAATGTCCGATTTGATCTAAACATTGCACATGGTAACATTATATTCGAAGATGGGGAAAATTGGTCCACTCCTTATGGGACTTCCTCCACAAAGTGGTCAAAATTGACCTGAAAAAAAGCATTATATAGTATCAAACGAACAGGGTATCCGATTCGAACAAAACTTCGAACAAGCTAACATTTTAATATTGTCTATATATTGCAGGGAGATGGGACTTATCAGTCCCCTCTTTCTAGTTCATTCCCCACAAGGGGTCAACATTTTTAAAAACTTCACTCAAATTTGCATATCGCAATATTTTTATCTAGCCCAGATCGAATCCACTCCTTCTGGTACCTACCCCACAAAGGGTCGAAAATTCCAATATTTATAAATCCAATATTATTCAAATGAAATATCCGATTTGATCTAAACGGTGCACATCGTTACATTACTTTCCGAATGAAATTATGTTCGGAGATGGGGAAAATTGGTCCACTCATTATGGGATCTCCCCCACAAAATGGTCAAAATTAACCTGAAAAAGCATTGTATAGTATCAAACGAACATAGTATCCGATTCGAACCAAACTTCGAACAAGCTAACATTTTAATTATGCCTATATATTGCTGGAAGGTGGGACTTATCAGTCCCTCCCACAGAGGGTAAAATTTTGGAAAACTTCTAAATCTCATATGGAGCGAACGGAATATCCAATTCCACCAATTTGGTCAAAATTTTGAAAATTTGTTAACCCAAAATCTAGCTAAAAATCTAATTTGAACCAAACATTGCAAATAGTCATATCCTCATGTTCCTGACGATTTTTTAAGGAAAGAAATCTCCTCAGGATTATTGAAGATTTTTTTATGGAAAAAATCTTCTCAGTTTCCGGACGATGTCCTCAAGGAACCAGCCGAGCTTTCTTCTGTGGAAAAATGTCCTCTGGTTTCTGATGATTTTTTTTTATGGAAAGAAAAGTTCTCAGTCTTCTGACGATTTTTTTCTATGGAAAGAAAAGTCGTCAGTTTTCTGAAGTTTTTTTCTATGGAAATAATTGTCCTCAGGATTCTGACGATTTCTTTCAGTGGAAAACATTTTCTAAGTTTCCTGAAATATCCTCAGGATCTTGAGGAATTTTCTTCTATAGATAAAATATTCTCAGTTTCCGAACGATTTTTTTATTTAAAAATGTCCTCAGCGTGTTTAATAAGAAATATATAAAAAATATCCTCAGGAACCAGCCAAACATTCTTCTGTGGAAAAAATGTCCTCTGGTTCCTGACGATTTTTTCTATGGAAACAAAAGTTCTCAGTTTTCTGATGATTTTTTTTTTTTTTTTTTTTTTTTGAAAAGAAATGTCCTCTGGATTCTGACGACTTCTTTCAGTTGAAAAAAATTTCTCAGGTTCCTGAAGATTATTTTCTGTGGAAAAAATGTAATCCGGTTTCTGGCGATTTTTTTCTATCGACGATTTTTTATGGAAAAATGTCCTCATCTCGAAAGTATTTTTTTTCTAAATATTGGCAAATATGGGCAAATATCGGATGAAAATATATACGGGAGCTATATCTAGATCTGGACCGATTTTCAGGAAACTTGACATACTTCTTTCTAGACCTAACTCAGTGCTCTATGCCGAATTTCGTGCAAATTAAAAGCTTTCCAATGACTTTAGTGGACTATTTACCTTAAATCGGACGAAAATATATATGGGAGCTATATCTAAATCTGAACCGACTTTCAAGAAACTTAACACACATCATTCTAGACTTAATTCATTACGCTATGCCAAATTTCGTGCAAATCGAAAGATATATAGGGACTTTGGTGTACCATTTACATAAAATCGGAAGAAATTATATGTGGGAGCTATATATAAATCTGAACAGATTTCCATGAAACTTAGCACACATCATTCTAGACCTAATTCATTACGATGTGCCAAATTTCGTGCAAATCGGGAGATATTTAGGTACTTTGGTACACAATTTACCTTAAATCGGGCGAAAATATATATGGGAGCTATATCTAAATCTAAACAGATTTTCAGGAAACTTAGCACACATTATTCTGGTCTTAATTCAGTGCTCTATGCCAAATTTCGTGCAAATCGAAAGATATTAAGGGACTTTGGTGCTCTTTTAACATAAAATCGGACGAAAATATATATCGGAGCTATGTCTAAATCTGAACCGATTTTCACGAAACTTAGCACACATAATTCTAGACCTAATTCATTATGCTGCGCCAAATTTCGTGCAAATCGAAAGATATATAGGGACTTTGGAGCACCATTTACATTAAATCGGACGAAAATATATATGGGAGCTATATCTAAATCTGAACCGATTTTCTCGAAACTTAGCACACATCATTCTAGACCAAATTCATTACGCTGAGCCAAATTTCGTGCTAATCGAGAGATATATAGGGACTTTGGTACACCATTTACATAAAATCGGATGAAAATATATATGACAGCTATATCTAAATCTGAACCGATTTTTTTTCCAATTTCAATAGGGTTCATCCTTGGGCCAAATAAGTGACTTGTACCAAATTTCATCCAAATCGGACATATGCACAAAGACATAATACCCTTTACCACCACAGTGTGGTGAAGGGTACCTATAAAAATTTCTTATTTTTCTTCTATGATAATAGAAATGTCCCCAGATTCACGACAATTTTTTTTCCTACGGGTTCCTAACGATTTCTTTTTCTTTGGAAGAAAATGTACTCAGGTCCCTGACCATTTTTTTCGATGGAAAAAAAAATTATAAAAAATGAGATATTTTTTTTCTTGAAAAGAAATTCCTGACAATTTCCTCAGATTTTAGACGATTTATTTTTTTATGTGGAAAAAATTTCTCTTTTACAGAATCCGAACGAATTTGCTTCTATGGAAAAAATGTCCTTAGGTTCGTGGCAATTTTTTTTGTTTTTAAATACCACAACACAATGAGCGACTAGATATTTAATCCATCACAATTTCCACCTACTATCCGGCTGATAAAAATACCTTTCCCAATTATAACCTCCCCTAAAGAGTCGATGCTCCCCCCAAAAGATAAAACTTGTTGCTTCATTTTTCAAAAAAAATCGCGAAAAATCTACCCCCTCTAGAAGGTAAACAACACCAACAACAACGACAAAAAGGGCAACAAACCCCTAATTTAGAAATTATCAAGGTCAAACACCTGATCCACAACTCCGAGACCTGACCAACAGCAATACAATAACATACCCCCAAAATACAAAAAAAAAAAATCCGACTAGGCCACCGGCAAAAACAGCGACGACGACAACAACACCACCAACCCCAGAGAAGAGCGCAATCATGAAATTTAACCCTAAGAAATTCTGCCGAGGAGAATTTATGAATGAAAAATTTCAATAGGCAAACAGACAGGGAGGAGGCGGTGGTGGTGTGGATGATGACGGGATGGACGGTGACGTCGATGAAATAGTGGTTGGTGGTGTCAAGGAGCGTCTAAGACATTTGCTAATTTGCAGGACAGAAACAGAAAAGATTTTGGAATTCCATAACAGCTGGAGAAAAAAGAGCCACCTGAAGAAACCTCTGCCAAGGAGGAAGTGTAGGGCAGGTCCTCCTAGAAAAAGGTGTCAAGTGATATACCAATCAGGAAAAAAATAAAGGCAATCAAGATACACCTCCTCCCATCATAGAAATCTAGGAAGCCACCACATGTGTACCCACTTTGTCAAAGGTGGATGATTTTTTTTCCTATCCTGTTTCCTTTATGAATGATTTCCAGAGAAGGTGTAGGAGCAGCTCCTCCTTCCTTATGCGGAAAATAACAAATTCGGGGGGACTGGGTCATGGTTGACTTTTTTTATTTCTCCACTTTTGTTTTGTTTTGGAGCAAAAAAGTGGTTGCATTGAGCCAAGGAAGTGCCGGCCGGCACTTGGTGGCCCTTTCACCTTGGTCACAATGCTGCTGGTGGTGGTGGTTGGAAAAATCCTGAGTCTAGGCTGGTGGAAACAGCAACAACAAAAAACAAGTGGCTCAAGGTCGCCAGACGTCCTTGCACCTAGAAAACATGCGTGTTACTTTTCCACCCCTTTTTGTTATGGCGGCGGATGTGTGTGGTGACACTCGGGGTAGTAGGCACTCTGTTTCGATAAATGAGCCGGCAGCAGGAACCACCACCAAGATGTCAAGAGCAACCCTACAAAACCCCAGCAATACTCCCCCGCAAAAATGGCATTACCTTACCGCATCGCACATGCCATTACTGGATGACTGACTGGCCAACAACAACAACAACCCCACCAACAATCGGTAGCACCACTAGCTGCTGAGCTGAACTGAGTGGCTCTACTGCCGCATTTGGTGGTGGTTGCTTTGGAGCAACCTGCCTTTGGAAATCGTAATCAGAGAAATTTGTTGTGTTCTGTTTGGTGGATGATGACGACACATTGAGTGAGCCAGCCAGCCAGGGCTTCCCTCATATGCATTCACATGCTTGGTGGTGGATGAAGAGTTATAATTCAAGTGTCTCCAGGCCAGAGACTCTTAAGCACGACCATAATCATCAGCCCTGTTTGGAACTATATATACTTGGTGGTAGTTATCCATATTCGGTACTGAGACAAAGAGGAGGTTGGTTCGGTTTGGTGGAGAATATTCAAAACAAAAAAAAAAAAAACTACAACAAAAAAGTGCAAAAAACAAAAATGAGAAAAAAACAAACAACAATCAGCTGGTTCGAGGAATGTAAATAAACAATCAGCTGATTTTTATTTACAAACAAAAATTACAAAAATATTGTTTTTCTATAGAAAAAAAAATAAATAAATAGTGCTGAGGTTCACTTTGGCCCAAGGACGAACCCTATTGAAATTGCGAAAAAATCGGTTCAGATTTAGATATAGCTCCCATATATATTATCGTCCGATTTAAGGTAAATGGTGCACCAAAGTCCCTATATATCTTTCGATTTGCGCGAAATGTGGCATAGATTACTGAATTAAGTCTGGAATGATGTGTGCTAAGTTTCGTGAAAATCGGTTCAAATTTTGATATACCTCCCATATATATTATCGTCGGATTTAAGGTAAATTGTGCACTAAAGTCCCTATATATCTTTCGATTTGCACGAAATTTGGCATAGCGTACTGAATTAAGTCTAGAATGATGTGTACCAAGTTTCGTGAAAATCGGTTCAGATTCAGATGTAGCTCCCATATATATTTTCGTCCGATTTAATTTAAATGATGCTCTAATATCCCTATATATCTCTCGATTTGCACGAAATTTGGCATAGCCTACTGAATTAAGTCTGGAATGATGTGTGCTAAGTTTCGTGAAAATCGGTTCCGATTTAGATATAGCTCCCATATATATTATCGTCCGATTTTAGGTAAATGGTGCAACAAAGTCTCTTTATATCCTTCGATTTGCACGAAATTTGGCATAGGGTACTGAATTAAGTCTAAAATGATGTGTGCTAAGTTTCATGAAAATCGGTTCAGATTTAGATATAGCTCCTATATATATTTTCGTCCGATGTAATGTAAATGGTGCACCAAAGGCGCTATATATCTTTCGATTTGTACGAAATTTGGCACAGCGTACTGAATTAAGTCTGGAATGATGTGTGTTAAGTTTCGTGAAAATCGGTTCCGATTTAGATATAGCTCCCATATATATTATCATCCGATTTTAGGTAAATGGTGCACCAAAGTCTCTGAAAATCATTCAATTCGTACGAAATTTGGCATAGCGTACTGAATGAAGTCTGGAATGATGCGTGCAAAGTTTCGTGAAAATCGGTTCAGATTTAGATATAGCTCTCATATATATTTTCGTCCGATTTTATGTAAATGGTGCAACAAAGACCCTATATATCTTTCGATTTGCAGGAAATTTGGCAAAGCCTTCTGAATTAAGTCTAGAATGGTGTGTGTTAAGTTTCGAGGAAATCGGTTCAGATTTAGATATAGCTCCCATATATATTATCGTCCGATTTTATGTAAATGGTGCAACAAAGACCCTATATATCTTTCGATTTGTAGGAAATTTGGCATGGCGTACTGAATTAAGTCTGGAATGATGTGCGCTAAGTTTCGTGAAAATCGGTTCCGATTTAGATATAGCTCCCACTTTTTTCGATTTTTTTTCCTATAGAAATAAATAGTCCTCAGGTTCTTGACGGTTTTTTTTCTATAGAAAAAAGTGGTCCTCAGATTCCTGACGAATTTTTTTTTTCTATAGAAAAAGTAATCCTCAGGTTCCTGACGAATTTTTTTCTATAGGAAATAAGTAGTCCTCAGGGTCCTGACGATTTTTTTCTATAGAAATTCACGTTATCTGACAATCTTGGAAACATTATCCATTAAAAATAACAAGGTTGGGTTTTTGGAAATTCGTACTAGAACGGTACGAAAAGTACTAAATGTAATACAATTTGTATTTGGCGAACCGGTAGAGCTGGAACTCTTAAATTTTAAATGAGGGTCACTGATGGAGTGTAGTATAGCTATAGCAAAGAGTTTTTGGACATTCGAACTATAAGTATGCCAATAGTACTAAAATGTACTAAATTTGGTACAATTTCGTAGCATGTGAATGGATAGAGCTAAAAACTTGAAATTTGGAATGCGAATAAGGGTTGAGATATAAGGTCTATTTAAGGAGATGGTTTTGAAAGCGTGTGCTCAACCCTACTCACAAATTCTGACCGCAGAAGAAATCTAGCTCAATACAAAATTTGGTGTAATTTTTTACCCTTTGTACTTTTGTAAAATTTCCAAATTTCAAAACAATGATAAATACGAATTTCCAAAACTTCCCACATACCCCAATATCTTAATTCCATATTTCAGGATTCTATCGGTTCACCTAAATCCAATCTGTTTCAAATTTAGTGCCATTTTATACACATAGGTACAAATTTCCATTATTACCTATATCATGCAATCCAATGAACCCAAACGGTGCCAAATCTAGTGCCATTTAGTACACATTAGTAGACATTTTCAAAGCTTCCTACATACCCCATTCGAACACCCCAACAGTGATCCTAACAACCATTTGGTACCATTTAGTACACATTAGTACGAATGTCCGAAACTTTCTACATAGCCCAATCCTACACCCTGACAGTGATCCTAACTTCAAATTTCAAGATTCTAGCTCTATCGGTTTACTCAAATCCATCAAATCAAACTGTAACCCTAACTCCAAATTTCAGGATTCTAGCTGTATTTAGTACAGTAGTACCAATTTCCAAAACTTCTTGCATACCCCAATCCTACCCCCCACACCGATCCTATCACCAAGTTTCAGGATTCCAACTCTATCGGTTCACCCACAATTTAAATTCTACCAAATTTAGTACTCAGTAGTACGAATTTCTAAAACCTCCTTCTTACCACAAACCTACACCCCCATAGTGATCCTAAATCCAAGTTTCAGGATTCCAACTCTATCGGTTCACTCACAATTCAAATTGTACCAAATTTAGTACACAGTAGTACGAATTTCCAAATCTTTTTGCATACCCCAATTATACACATCCGCAGTGATCCTAAATCAAAATTTGAAGATATCAACTCTATCGGTTTACCCATAATTCAAATTGTACCAAATTTAGTACACAGTAGTACCAATTTCCAAAACTTCCTACATAACCCAATCCTACACCCCCACAATGATACTAAATTCATGTTTTAGGATTCCAACTCTTTCGGTTCACCCACAATTCAAATTGTACTAAATTTTGTACATAGTAGTACCAATTTCCAAAACATTTTGCATACCCCAATCCTAACCCACACACTGATCCTAAATCCAAGTTTCTGGATTCCAACTCTATCGGTTGACTCACAATTCAAATTGTACCAAATATAGTACACAGTAGTACGAATTTCCAAATCTTTCTACATACCCCAATCCTACACCTCCACAGTGTTCCTAAATCAAAATTTTCGGTTCACCCGCAAATCAAATCGTACTAAATTTAGTACATAGTAGTACCAATTTCCAAATCTTCCTACACCTCCATAGTGATCATAAACCAAAAATTTCAGGATTCCAACTCTATCGCTTCACCCACAATTTAAATTGTACCAAATTTAGTACACTTAGTACAAAATTCTAAAACTTCCTACACACCCCAAAACCTACACCCCCACATTGATCCCAAATCCTAGTTTCAGGATTCCAACTCTATCGGTTGACTCACAATTCAAATTGTAACAAATTTAGTACACATTAGTTCTAATTTCTAAAACTTCCTACATATTTCAATCTTACACCTCAACAGTGATCCCAATTTCATGATTTTAGCTCTATTGGGTTCACCTAAAATTCAAATTGTACAAAATTTAGTACCATTTAGTACCCATAAGTATTATTTTCTTACATTGAAACCTGACCCAAATCCCACACCCCTACAGTGATCCTAACTTCAAATTTCATTGTTCCCTCTCTATCGGTTCACCCAAATCCAAAGTGTACCAATTTTAGTACTTTTCGTACACACAAGTAACAAATTTCCAAAACTACGTTCATATCCCAATCCTACACTCGGGCGGTACTTTTAATTTCAAATTTCAGAATTCCAGCTCGATTTGTATCTCCAAATTAAATTTGTACCAAATATAGTATCAAATAGTACTTTTCGTACACATGAGTACACGCTTTCCACACCATATCCTTAAATGGACCCTACCTCTAAAGCATAATTCACACTCCAATTTTCAAGTTCTTAGCGCTATCCGTTTAAAAGCTAAAGAATTGTACCAAATTTAGTACATTTTCGTACTTTTCGGATAGTTTTAGTTCGAATTTCCAAAAATCCTTTGGTACATCTATCCTCCACTCCATCAACGATCACCAATCCAAATTTCAGAGTTCTAGCTCTACCGGTTCGTCAAATACAAATGGTATCACATTTAGTACTTCTCGTACCGTTCTAGTACGAATTTCCAAAAACCCAGCCTTATCTGTCACCTTTGGACCAAGAGTGATCCTCACCCAAAATTTCAAGATTCTATCTTCAGCCGTTTCGTCTGGGCGTTGATGAATCGTTAAATCAGTCAGTCGGTCAATCACCTTACTCTTTTATTAGTATAGATTAAATTTGTACCAAATATAGTACCATATAGTACTTTTCGTACACATGAGTACACGCTTTCAAAACCATCTTCTTAAATAGACTCTACATCTCGACCTAATTCGTATTCCATATTTCAAGATTCTAGCTCTATCCATTCACATGCTACGAATTTGTACGAAATTAAGTACATTTTAGTACTTTTCGGATAGTTATAGTTCGAATTTCCAAAAACCCTTTGCTACACCTACATCCTACATTCCATCAGCGACCACCAATCCAAATTTCAGAATTCTAGCTCTATCGGTTCGCCAAATACAAATGGAATCACATTTAGTACTTTTTAGTACTTTTCGTACCGTTCTAGTACGAATTTCCAAAAACCCAACTTTATCTGTCACTTTTGGACCAGCATTTCCAATAGAAATCTCATGGTAAAGGTGCATCCTTTATTCGATTATTCTCTTTAAAAGAATATTTTTCTGTTTCACTTCTTCATCGTTCATTTCTATTATCCTTTGAAGAGCAGTTGTTGTGAGTTGTATATTTTTCGTTTCGCTGAAGAGCAGTTCCCGAAAAAAATAATACAATTGAATGCACTGTCTGTCGTCCAGCGTCATTGACTGGCAGACTAACAGACCCAAATACACACTCACACACACATAGAGCCCCCTTTAACAAACATTGAGACCAAATTCATCAGCCTTGTGAAACCGACATCTGAATTTTTATTTAAACATCTGGCCGTTTTTATTATTTTCTGGTGTTGTTGTTGTTTTTTCTTGTTGTTGTTGTTGTGCAGCAGTGTTGATCGTTTCCTTCAGCAGGATATATTTCTCTTGTGTCAATGTTGTGGATGTATGTGTGCGTGTTTGTGTGCTTAACTGTCAGGCGGCTAAGTGTTTCGTAGAGGCAATGTGTGTTTGTGTGTGTGTGTGAGTGAGTGTATGTGTGCATTTGTTCGTCTGCACAACAAAAGCCGAGGACAACGCCTGCCACTGGGTTTTTGTGTTTCATCGATTCTTTTTTGCTTTCCTTTCCTTTTTTCAATTCACATTTTTTCGTTGTTCTGTCGATGGCTTGGTTGGTTGGGTATTCGTGCTACAGAAGAATAGTTTTTAGGTCGCTGACATTTATTACTTTTATGGCTGGTTGTTGGTTGTTGGTTTTTTTTTTTTTTTTTTTTTTTGTATAAGGATATACGCTATGAAGGATATACGGTGTGTGTATGTGTTTGATTGTGCATCCGAGCGGCTGGTTCGTCTGTATTATTGTTTCTATGGCATTCAATTGAATACGAGTTTTGTATGTCGTCGTCCTCGGCCCGGTGCAATGAATTCCGAATGCTGGCTTGCCTTGCCACACACAACATAATTTCTTTTTATTACTACTACTTCGTGATCCGCAAAATCATTATCCTTGTGATGTTTATTTTTAATATTTTTTTCCTTGGTGTTTTGCAAAAAAAAAAATACGAAGTGAATCTCTGTTAAGCTGTCATTCAATATTATTTTTATTTGTATTTTTACTTTTTATATGAATGGTGAATGGTCGGAACAGAGAACTGACATGCAGCTCTAGCCTACCTTTTCTATTCCTTCATCTCACCTTTTCCTTGGCCTATCCACAGCTGCTTGGGTTTTTTTTATGTTTTATCGTCATGCCACATGCAATACCCTGTATGGCAGGTGTTGCCTGCCGCCTTCACTGGATTTTGAGAGAACGAACAGTTGTTTGAAATTTCATTGTTTTTTTTGTTGTTGTTGGCGATGTAATTCTTCAAATAAAAATTTTGTTATTGATTCGAAAATAATTTGTCGTAGAACCAGCTGATGAAGGTAGGAATTTATTGTTTTTTATTTGAGGAAAAAAAATCAGCTGACTATAAAAAAATACTTAGGGAATAAAATGTTCGTGCATTAAATGCATCTAGATAATGTAGATACCTTAAAATGTGGTGTAGATAACGTAGATAAATTACACACTTGATATAGATAACATACATTGAAAACATTATATAAAACATAACATTTAGATAAATTATCCACGTTATCTAGATAAATTATCCACGTTATCTAGATAAATTATCCACGTTATCTAGATAATGAAAATGATTTATCCGCAAAATAGATCTTATCTGAAAAATGATAATGTAGATGATTTATCCTCATGACATAGATACATTATCCACGTTATCTGGATAGTATAGTATGATTATCCGCCTTATCTTTATAACGTAGATACATTATCCGCGTTATCTGGGTAACGTAGATACATTTTCCAAGTTATCTGGATAACGTAGATACATACATTACATTATCTAAGTTTTCTGAATAGCTTAGATACATTATCCACGTTATCTAGAAAATGTAGATGATATATCCTCATGTCTAGATAACGTCGATACATTATCAACGTTATCTGAATAACATAGATACTTCATATACGTTATCTGGATGACATAGATACAATATCCACGTTATCTGGATAGTATAGAATAATTATCCGCTTTATCTTTGTAATGTAGATACATTATCCGCGTTATCTGGGTATCGTAGATACATTATCCGCGTTATCTGGATAACGTAGATATATTATCCGCGTTATCTGGATAACGTAGATACATTATCCGCGTTGTCTGATTGACGTTGATACTTTCTCCACGATATCCAGATATCGTGGAGAAAGTATGGAGATGCATTATCCAAGTTATCTGGATAACATTAAGACATTACAGATCTTATCTGAATAATGTAGATACATTATACACGTTATTTGAATAACGAAAATACATTATCTAAGGTTGCTGGATAGTTTACAAACATTATCCACGTTATCTAGATAATGTAGATGATTTATTCTCATTATCAACGTCATCTGAATAACATAGATACTTCATCTACGATATCTGGATATCATAGATACATTATCCACGTTCAGAAATAATGTAGATACATTATTTATAACGTCGATAAATTATCTGAATAACGTAGATGCATTATCTTCATTATGTAGCTATCCACGTTATCTGAAAAGCATAGAAACATTATTCACGTTACATAGTTAACGTAGATACATTATTTACATTATCTAGACAACATATGCATTATTATTAACGTAGATAAATTATCTGAATGACGTAGATGCATTATCTTCCTAATGTAGTTAACATAGATGCATTGTGAACGTTGTCAGGATAACATAGATACATTATTCCCGTTATCTGAGCACCTAGATAAATTATCCACATTATCTGGAAATGTATCAAAATTATCTCGATCTTAAATGGGAATATTTTTATACGACCAAAAGAGAGATTGTGTTATATTTTGCATCTAAACAATTATAAAGGTTTTTTCTTCTAAAGCAATAAATGGCGCCCAACGTGGGGCAATACAAATTAATTTTATTATTGAATTCATTTTTTTCCAAAGTATGGCGCCCAACGATTTAACGAGTTTTTAATATTTTGAAAATTCATGGAAACTATAAAAAAGTTTCATAAAAACCAAATTAAGAAGGTAACAATCCTATATTCAAATTGGAAATAGTTTTTAAAATAATTGGCGCCCAACGTAAGGCAAAGTCAAATTATTTTAATATGAAAGAAAATAATGGGTACTGATTTATTATAGAGACACAACATATCGATTCCAAAAGGACAGATATTTATACGCTACACAACTATGTTGTCAGGGTATTATAGCTTTGTGCAGCCTCAAGAGTTTGTAACGCCGCGAAATATTGGTCATAGACCCACCTTTAAGTATAGCGATCGTTATATCTCGACTAGCTGAGTCGATCTAGACATGTGTTTCCGTCCGTCCGTCTGTCCATTATAATTTGTAAACACGATACAGGCCACAGTTATGAACCAATCTTCACGAAAATTTTCATGTAGGATGGGTTCTGGCCCATGTAGACACCTTTTGGTAAAGATCGTATAATATTTAGGGGATGATATGGACCAAATACTTAATTTTTGTCGGTTTTTCTGATCGCTTCAGAGACCGCAATTATGGCCCGAACATCACGAAATGGAGAAGGGGATCGGGGCAAAGAATGGAGAGGTGGATGGGATCAAGGAATGAGCATGCCTGGTCATTATTTAGCGGGTCAAATGGTCCCCGACTTTTGTGTGAAAAGTGGCAAAATTTGTATTCTATGGCGAATATATTTAATCCTGAAGGATATAGATCCGAGAAGTTGATAGTATATGCAAGAGGACTGGTTGGCCTTTAAATTCATACCAATTCTATCGTCGTATGTACTCGGATGTGGAAGCTACACTTAAATATTTACAGGTGCTTACGTATTCATATATTATTTAGTAACCCATTACCACACTAGCGGGCGGAACTCTAGCACTCATCTCTTGGAAATTTTCCATGAAGTTCCAGTTATGGTCAAGGACAACGTCTATAATTTTTGGTGATGATGAGATAAAAAGTATGTGATGAAGTGGACCGAAAACTTAATTTTTTGTGCTATTTTGAGTCGATCTATAGGCCACGATTGAAAGCCGAAAATCACAATACAACCCACGGTGAAAATATTCTGGACAAGTAATTAGATGGGCTGTACTGAAAATTAGTAATATTCTGAAAATATGTCTGTGTAAGAAAGAGGTGCTGTTGACCTCTAATCGGGCCAGATTGAGCAAATATCACGAAATATTGCCCAGGCTTGGAATAAACATCCGTAGAAAGTTATTGTTTCGTGGTAGTTGTGTAGAGTATCGTATGGTCGGCTCCGTCCGACTATATTGCTCCTATAACTATATTGGGTTATGAAAATCGAAATTATTAATTTTGAAAGATTTTTTGGAAATAAAAACCCAATGAAACATGGGTCTCAAATCAATACTTCGACGTGGTACATTGTTGATATATCAAAGTGGAACAGAACGAATTTAAATGGCGCCCAACAGTGTGAAACCATAATTATATTTTTTTTTTTATTAATTTCTCTTTCGAGATGAGCTACATGATCGGAGTTGCAATGAAAAGGAAAGCCAAAGAGATATCTACATTTCCACCACTATGCGACGCGTTTCGCCGTTGGTTAAGCGGCTCATCAGGCATATTGGGCAATGTGGCTTACAAATGTTTTTACTTGATAAGTTGTATTTATGTCGACTATTGTTGCGAAATTGCATCTACGAATTAAATTCAACCGTGTCAAGGTTCTGACATTTGGCATCACACCAGAACATTCCTTTTCAGAGCAGATTTTTTTTTTTTTTTTTTTTTTTTTTGTAGTGACCGATTTTTTTTCCATACTGACTACAATATTTTTTCTTCAATGGTATGCAACTGCATATTGTGCAACCTTAGGAATATAAGGAGGTGGCTTTGAACGCTAAGGCGCCCGGACATCAACAGATGCCATTGGAACCAGGGTTCAAATCCCAGCCGGGATCAAGCTGAATTTTTGAATTTTGTTGTAGCGGAAAATTGGTCATATAGTTCGGAAATATTATTTTATTGAGTGAAAAAAAAAATTAATCTAAAAAATCAAAAAAATACTTTTGTTTTAAATATAAATTGGTGTTGGGCGCCATTAATATTAAAAATTTAAAAAATATATATATCTCCTACTCAGATATTCTTTTTTTGGCATGGAACTTGAAGAAATATCATCAGGGATCATTCTGACATGAATGATCAAATCTTCAAACACCATGTGAGTTCTTCCTCACTTCGTGACACTATCGCAATTCATTAAAGTCTAATGTCTAATAACATCTGCTTGATATCTTTTCAAATCATCAAAAAATTTGATATTAGATACCTTAAATACCTTCAAGATAGTAAATAAAATTTGACAGGTTTATCTACATCAAGAAAACCTCAATGTAATCTACTCTCTCTCTCTCTCTCTTTCTTTCTTCCACACATGACTTATTTTTTATTTCTCTATTTAGTCTATTTTATTCTTTGTTTTTGCTGTCAAAAGAAACCATAGAAAAAAAACGTCTCTAATCACTCGAATGACAGATGTTTGTCATGACGCTACGACAACACAATGGTCGGTTGCGTCCAGTCGGTCGGCTGGTTGGTCTCCTCATCATCAACATTACAAATGTCAGTTGAAACACCTTTCGTTTGTTTTTATCGTCAGGACGGACATGGTCGATTGTCTAGCACAGCAAATGGTTCGAAAAAGCAACAGCTGATGATTGTCCCCGAAAGGAAAGAAGGCTAAAATACGCTAGACAAACGTAGTGATCGATCCGACCACCAACCGTTTGTTGGTAATAGTATAGAGTGGTGAGCATGTGTGTAAAGGATCACAAAGAGGAAAAAAAAGAGGAATTAATTGTTAACTATGATGATGGCCATAAAAACCGCCTAGATCGTAAACATCTAGACATGACGTAAATAAGCCAAATTACATTCCCTGGCACGAACATACACGCACACACATTTTATGGCCCGAGAGTTAAAAAGTTTTTTTTTGGGTGTTACTCTTTATCTGCTAAAGGCAGTTGTTAGAGGTGGTTTTATAGCGCAGATGGGATGGTGTATTGATTTTTGCCGTCGTCCTTATGGAAAGTCATTGCGGCATTAAGATTAAGAAAAAAACCTTTTAAAGAATGCCTACAGATCGTCTATATTGGATCCTAACAGACTACCTGTAACTGTCCTTCCTATAATGAGCCTGAAAATATAGACCCAATTCTGATCGCCTACAAAAAATCCCATTTTCTATCAAGATTCAATATTAGTAGACCCAAAATATGAAAAGCAGTCACGTTGGGCGCCATTAGGTATTGAGAAAATATGGAAGGATTCCTACGACAAAAGACAGTAATAAATAATCAAAAAATACTATGGAATAATTCTACGGCTGTAGAACCTTAAAATCAACAAGTTTGTCAATTGGCGCCCAACGTGGGTCACCCGATTATTTCATTTTTCATATGATCTGAAATTCATTGTTTTGTAAAATTTACATTATTTTGCGATGTTTTTTGTTGCATTTTTTTTTTTTTTTTTTGTAAAATTAAAGTGGCGCCCAATATGGAACTACAATTACTCTTTTTGTATAAGTAGGAAAGTAACAAGAAATCCGAAGGTTTAATTACAGTGGCTCCAGCTTATGTCTTAGACCCAAACTAAGTCTAGAAATGAAAATAATCTGTGTTATATATGCGTAGCCACACTCTCAAACAAAAATAGAATAGGATTCTACGTCTGTAGGTCGTCATAATCTCCTAGTTTGTCTATTGGCGCCCAACGTTTTTCTTATGATCTAAAAAAATAATAATTTTATAAAAAGTCATTATTTTCCGTTTTTTTTTTTGCTTTATATAAGAATTAAGTGGCGCCCAACATGGAACAACTATTTTCGTAGAAAGAGAGAAGTAAACAAAAACCAGTGAGTGGAGCAGTATCGTCGGACGCGGCCAACCATATGATACCCTACACAACTTTCTGCGGTTCTAACTTTCTGCTGTTCTGTATTCGGGGACATATTTCGCGATTTTTGCACTCTTGACCCACTAGAGGTCAACAAATATTACTAATATTCAGTACAGTCCTTCTAATTACGTGTCCAGATTCCCTTCAACGTGGGTTGTGTTGTGATGTCCGGCTATCAATTGTGGCCACTAGATCGTATCGAAAAACACAAAAAAAATTAAGTTTTCGGTCCACTTCATCCCAAAACTATTATTATAGGCGTTGTCCTTGACCACAACTGGAATCTCATGGAAAATTTCAAAGGGATCAGCGCTATATTACCGCCCGCTAGTGTGGTAATGAGTTACTAAATAATATCTGAATGCGTAAGCACCTGTAAATATTTAAGTGTAACTCCCACATCCGAGTACATACGACGATAGAATTGGTATCAATTTAAAGGTCAGCCACTCCACTTGGATATGCTTTCAACTTCTCGGATCAATGTCCTTCAGGAACAAATATATACGCCAAAGAATACAAATTTTGTAATTTTTCACACAAAAGTCAGGGTTCATTAGACCCGCTAAATATTGACAGATCTTTATCAAAACAGGCATGCTTATTCTCTGGCCCGATTCCTTCTCCGTGTAAAAAATCGCGATGTGTGTGCCATAATTGTCACATTTGGTACATTTCCTTCTTTAAATATTAACCGATTTTTACAAAAAAACAATAGGGGTCTTCATTGGACAAAACCCATCCTACATGCAACATTTCGTGAAGATTGGTCCATAACTGTGGCCTGTATCGTGTTTACAGACTGATGATGGGACACATATATCTAGATCGACTCAGCTAGTCGAGATATGACGATTGGTATACTTAAGAGTGGGTCTATGACCAATATTTCGCGGCGTTACAAACTCTTGGAGCTGCACAAAGCTATAATACCCTGACAACGTAGTTGTGTAGGGTATAACAAACACGTTGGGCGCTATAATATATTACTGAACGATATGCAAATAATAATCTGTGCCACATATTGGGCGCCACTTAAAGACACGCCATATAAGTAGAAAACACGTTGGGCGCCATAAGGTATTATAGGAAAAAAATAATAATTTTGAATCAAATGAAAATTATAATCTGTGGCACATTTTGGGCGCCACTTTATGAATAACTTAAAGAATCTCCGCTCACCGAAAGACCATAATAAGTACTGAAACAATAATACGGAAGGATTCCTATAACAAAAGGTATTAATAAATAATCAAGCAAGAATACGGCTGTCATAATCAATAGGAGTGGGCGCCCAACGTGGGTCACCCGATTATTGTTTTCCATATGATCTGAAATCCAGTTGTTTTGTAAAGAAGTCATTATTTTCCCTGGTTTTTGCTTCATATAAAATTTAAGTGGCGCCCAATATGGGACTACAATTACTATTTTTATATAAAGAACTTATGTCTTAGACACAAACTAAATATAGAGATGAAAATAATTTACGTGGGTCGCCACTCTCCGAGAGACATTAATAAGGATGAAACGCCCTAACAAATATTCAAACAAGGATAGAAAAGGATTCTACGTCTGTAGGTCGTCATAATGTCCTAGTTTGTCTATTGGCGCCCATGTTTTCCAACATGGAACAAACCTAGGGTTTTAATTATTGTAGCTCCAGCTATGAGTCAGGCGGAAACTTTTCAATTTACCTGATAGATCTAGATCTAGATGGAAATCACCAAGAGACCATAATAAGGATTCTGTAACAAAATACCCCAATAAATATTCAAGCACGGTTACAGAAGGATTTTACGCCTGTAGAACCCAACATGAGTAACTCGATTATTGTTTTCCAAATGATTTGAAAGGAAATTTGCCTGTTAATAATCTATGTCACAAGTTTGTCGCCACTCCCCGAGAAACTTTAATAAGGATTCTGTAATAAATGATCCTAAAAAATACTCAAGCAAGATTGCCGAAGGATTCTACGGATTTTATTTGCCGTTATATATGTTGGGCGCCATTCGCCGAGGGTCCTTAATAAGGATTCTATAACAAAAGGCTCTGGCATATACTCAAGCAAGGTTAGGGAAGAATTTTACAGCTTTAGAACCTCATAATTGCGAAGTTTGTCAATTGGCGCCCAATGTGGGTCACCCGATTATTGTTTTCCAC
The DNA here is from genome assembly GCF_032173495.1 of Musca vetustissima. Taxonomy (NCBI): domain Eukaryota; kingdom Metazoa; phylum Arthropoda; class Insecta; order Diptera; family Muscidae; genus Musca; species Musca vetustissima. Next base: position 204,606 of record NW_026883164.1, read on the forward strand.
ATGATTTGAAATCCAGTTATTTGGTAAAATAGTCATTATTTTCTGTTAATATTATTGCTTCATATAAGACTCAAGTGGCGCCCAACATGGTAACCAAAAAAACTCTTTTTATGTGTTGGGCGGAAAATTTACCTGTTAATAATCTATGCCACAAGAATTTGTAATACAAGATCCTTAAAAACACTCAAAGTTAGGGAAGGACTCTACGGCTGTATAATAACCCAGTTTGTGTATTGGCGCCCAACGTAGGTCACCGGTTTATTGTTTTCCATAAGCCGACGAGAGTCGACCGATGATTGTTTTCCATATGATCTGAAATCCAGTTGTTTTGTAAAATAACCATTATTTCGCCTTGGTTTTTGTTTCATATAATACTTAAGTGGTGCCCATAATGGGGCTACAATTACAGCTATGTGTCAGGTGCAAACTTTTCAATTTACCTGTTAGGTCTAGAGCTGAAAATAATAATTTGTGGTCATTCTCTGAGAGACTTTAATAAAGATTCTATAACAAAATATCCTTGTAAATACTCAAGCAATGTCATTTTGCGCCCAAGGTGGTACACCTGATACAATTACAATTTTTGTATAAGGAGAGTAGTGACTTAAGCCCGCAAGGATTTTCATTATGGTAGCTCAATCTATGTGTCAGGTGGAAACTTTTAAATTTATATATTGAGCCTAGAAATGAAAATAATAATCAGTGCCACATGTTGGGCGCCACTTAACGAACTTCCACTCTTCAGAAAAATGAATATGAATCAGTGTAGGCCCGTAATTGTAATCCAGCTTGAAGATTGATATGTACGTCAGCAACAAATTAAGCCTGGAAGATTATCAAAATAATTAAAAAAAAAAAAATACTTATGCCTCGCATTGGGCGCCATTAATCTATTAGGCATTAAAAACCAAATAATTTCATTTCTAGATTTAAAATATATACTCAAACACTGCAATCTTCATATTAAATTGCTACCTTGGGTTAATATAGCACATCTTTATCATAGAAACACCCTGTGTCCCGCATTGGGCGCCAATAGTCATTCTGGAAGTGTTCTTTTGATTATAGATTTATTTTTGTATACAAAAGAATGGTATAATGGATTGACATTATTTGATGACATTAAACACTTCGTGTTTAATGTCATCAAATAATCACATTAAATTTTGAAATAATAAAATATCACACATTATATATAAAATAAACTAACTTGCTGACCCACATTTCCAAGGTGAAAAGTAGAGATTTGGGTTTTCAATGATTAGGATACCTATAGTAATCTAATATATTCATAGGTCTGCCATGGATAGAGGATCTATGCAGCTCGTGCATTTTTTCTATACGTTTAAATGTTCTTTGGGTCGAATAAATGTTCTCAATCACCTCTTCATTTTTACGAAACTCTCTTTCTGTTACGAACGCAAAATACACATAGTATCAAAAGAAAACGACGGAACGGAAGCTCTACAATATCAGACATAAAAAAATGAGGACAGGTTTTTTGTTTTGTTTAAAGGAATTTGTAACATAATATCTTCACACGCAAGCTTGAGACTATTACGTGGCCTTAGCCAGCCAATAATAGGGACTTTTAAAAGGAAAACAAAAACTGACATGCTTCAAGTTGAGTAGCTACTCTCAACGATGTGTTAAAGAGAGAAAGAAATGTAGTGAAGTGTCAGAAGTAGGAAATCAATAATTAATCATGGTTCACAGGAATACATAAGAGAAACAATGATCGTTTGCTCTAAAGACTCTCCTGCCAGTTTGTCATGTCTGACAACAAAATGACACACTATGTGTCATCACTTTTGCGATGACAGGAAGTGATTCGTTGTTGCAAAAAAACGACAATTTGATCGAAGAGGTTGTCGCAAGGCTCAGACCTTATTAAAAAAGGGAATTCAATAAGCGAATGATGAAGGAATGGAAAAGTGAACAATGAAATATTTGTAAGATTTCCTTAATGGGCCTCAAAAAAGAAATGCAAAGGATATGGCTTTGTAGTTCGGCAATATTGACAAGATATAATATTTCATTTGACTAAAGTGCTGAAGATCCTTTATTTGTTTGGTAGGAAAGGTAGGTAAAAAAGGTAGGCAAATATTGATACACAATTTTAATGGAATGGAAATGGAGGATCAATACAGCTGGATTTTATGAATGGAATGGAATTTGATACGCTTTGCTGCTCATTTGATTAGTTTTTTTAGGGAAAGGCATAAGAAGGAGTTCATTGACACTGAAGAACTATATGAATTATTCTCACGGAAGATAACAAAGTATTCAAGACTAGAAGATCGTCGAATCTCTGTAGAAAACAGAGATAGAACTACGATTAATATTTTTATGTAAAGAGAGATGTAACTAAGAACCTCCATTTATGTGTTAGGCGGAAACTTTTATATTCACCTGTTAATAATCTATGGCACAAGTTGGGCGCCACTCCCCGAGAGTCTCTACTAAGGATTCTGTAATAAAAGCTTAAGCTTAAAATACTCATGCAAGATTATCGAAGGATTCCACGGATTTTATTTTTCCGTTATATATGTTGGGCGCCATTCGCCGATGTTCCTTAATAAGGATTATATAACAAAAGACTCTAATATATACTCAAGCTAGGTTAGGGAAGGATTTCACGGCAATAGAACCTCATAATCAGCCAGTTTGTAAATTGGCGCCCATTATGGGCCACCCGATTATTGTTTTCCATATGATCTGTAAAATAGCGGGAACTTTTCATTTTACTTGTTAGGTTTAGAGATGAATATAATAATCACCGAGAGCTTTTAATAAGGGTTCTATAACAAAATACACTAATAAATACTAAAGCAAGCATACGGAAGGATTCTACGGCTTTAGAATCTCATAATAACCAAGTTTGTCATTTGGCGCCCAACGTGGGTCATCCGATTATAGTTTTCCATATGATCTGAAATCTAATGTTTTGTACACAATTTTTACTTTTGAAGGAGTATAGGTATTATTCTTACGGAAGATAACAAGGTGTTCAAGACTAGAAGATCGTGGAATCTCTGTAGAAAAGTTTTTTTTTTTGGCCAAAGAGAGAAAAATATGACCCAGTAGAGAAGTTCTATAGGTTTTCTATGGGAATAACTAAACTATGGGAAAATGTCAATATAGATCTTCTATAAATGTCTCAGCTTTTCTGTGGGTAGGCCTGTGAGGAAAATAAATGTTATTTCCTTAAAATTGATGCATGTATTCTCCTCACTGAAGTGCTATAGGCCTTAAGCTCTACAGATCTTCTCACCGAAGACCCATGGGCCATTCTGTCATAGAAGATCCACTAGGCATACAGGTCATATTTTTATAGAATAATTCTATAGATCTTCTATCCAATGAAGACCTCTATAGCCATTCCTATTGAAGACATATACTTCTGATAGAAGATCTCTAAAGGTCTACCTCTCACAGAAGAGCTATATATATGACCTAAGCATTAAACCTCCTTAAAAGGTATGCAGATTGAGGATACATTGTTGGTTTTTCCTCAAAAAAATAGTTTTTCTAGGCCAAAAACGATATTTTTTTTAAATTACGTCCTTAAGAAAAATTAAAAAAAAAATCTGCGCATTGAAAAAATTAAAAATCTACGTCTTAAAAAACATCTACATCGTGAAGAAATATTATTATTTTTTTTTTAATTCGAAGCCGTTTTTTTTAAATTCGACGCCTTGAAAAAATTAAAAAAAAAAACCTCTTAATAACTCAGTTTGTCAATTGGCGCCCAACGTGACAAACTAGGGAGAGTGATTAAAAATCTACGTCTTAAAAAAAATCTACATCTTGAAGAAATATATATATATATATTTTTTTAAAATTCGAAGCCGTAGAAAAATATTTTTTATTTCGACGCCTTGAAAAAACTAAAAAGCCTCTTAATAATCCACTTTATCAATTGGCGCCATGTCAGGCGTCTTAGGCGGCGCTTCCAAAGAGCCAGGCGTGTCAATGCGGAAGATTTAGCGCAGCGTAAATCCGAGTTCCTTGCTGATCTTAGTACGTACAAAGACGAGCTGTCTAGGAGTAAAGAAGACAATTGAAGGAGATTTGTACGGGACAATGGAGATGATTCATGGGGTATAGTATACCGTGTGTGCCGGCATGGTGGGTCTAAGAGACAGGTTGACCTACAGGGGTTGCGTAGCAGCTCTGCGACAACCACCTCGGGGTGGGGGGAGAGCGTAGGGCTTTTGTTGGGAACATTCTTTCCGGATTCGGAGACTTCATCATTTCCTCCGGTTGTTGAAGAAATGAGGGAGCCTCCGGGTTTGGATCGTAAAGAACTTGTGGACAGTATCTGCCGGGTTAGAAGTAGAAAATCGCCAGGTATTGATGGTATGACTGGAAGGATGGTGAAAGCCATTTGGAAGGTTATGCCGGAGTATATCGAGTCCGTTTTCTCCAGCTGCATTCGTCATGGATACTTCCCGCGTACTTGGAAGTGTGCTCGAGTTGTGGTCTTGCTTAAGTCGCCTGATCGGGTTAGGAGTGATCCTCGCTCGTATCGGGGCATAAGCCTTCTTCCAGTGCTTGGAAAAGTGCTGGAGAGGATTATGGTGGCACGGCTTAAGGATTGCTACAGCGAAAATACGTCCTTGTATCAGTTCGGTTTTACCGAGGGTTGAGGTACTGTGGACGCGTGGCGGCATGTGCAAGATAGCCTGAGCGGGTCAAATTCCAAATATGTCCTTGGCATATTTGTAGATTTTAAAGGCGCATTTGACTTCCTTTTATGGGATAGCGTGCTCACAAGGTTGTCAGAGGTCGGGTGTAGGGAAATTGCTCTTTGGGCAAGTTATTTCCGGGACAGGAAGGCTTGTGTCGTGGGAGCCAGTGCTTCGGTCTGGAGGGACGTGCAGCGGGGTTGCCCACAGGGTTCCATTTGTGGTCCATGTATATGGAACCTCATGATGGATCCCCTGTTGCGGGAGTTGGCTGCTTCCTTCAAGGTTTGCGCATATGCGGATGACTTGCTCATCATGATTGAAGGGGATAGTCGCCTTGAACTGGAAAATCGTGGTGAGCAAGCTATGCAGATTGTGCAGGCTTGGAGTGAAGTGGCTACTGAGAAGACGGTGCTGATGCTGTTGAAAGGCAGGTTGGCACGCAGTCGTCCTCCCTGCATTCGAGCTGGTGAACGCGGCATAAGGTATTCGTGTACTGTTAAATATCTCGGAGTAAAGGTGTCAGAGCGTTTGAATTTTCTTCCACAATTTGATCGGTTGAAAGATAAGCTGACAACGGTCGTTGGGGCCATCAGGCGTGTTTTGCGGACTGATTGGGGCTTGATTAGGCGCTCTGTACGTATCATATATGGTGGGCTTTTTGTTGCCTGCGCAACATATGGTGCACCTATATGGTACAGAACTGCCTCCTCTGTCTTCGGGCAGAGAAAGCTCCTTTCGTGTCAGCGGGTCGTCATGTTAGCGTGCTTGCCAGTGTGTCGCACTGTTTCAACAGAGGCGTTGCAAGTGCTGCTTGGCGCCGCGCCGCTTGATCTTGAAGTGAGATGTAGGGCTACTTTGTATAAGCTTAAGCGTGGTTTGCAGTTGGATGAGGATGATTGGCTCAGGCCTTCTGATTTAGTGGATGGGGAGAGTAGGCGGTACAGCACTATCCTTCGGGACTGTGTTGTTGATAGGTGGAGGACTAGGTGGACGAACAGTGACAAAGGGAGGGTGACGTACGAATTTATTCGTGACGCAACGTTCGTAGTGGACCGGCCAGACTTTCGCTTCGGCTTAAGTACTGGTTTCTTACTGACGGGGCATGGCTCTCTTAATGCTTTTCTGCATAAAAGAGGCCTTGCCCAGACGGATTTATGTGGGTGCGGGATGACCGAGGACTGGAAGCATATACTGACGGAATGCTGTTACTATGATGACATTAGAGATTTCGCAAGTATGGGTATATCGAATAGAGGGGCGGGGTGGGATTTCAGTAGGGCACTTGAAGACGATCGGACCTTTAGTTGTTTAGGTAGTTTTGCTCGTGAAGCATTTAGGAGAAGGACAGTACTTAGTGGAGGTGGTCCTCGTACATAGCCCCCTTGGAGTTGGGTGGTTTGGTTGCACCGGGTGGTGGTGGGTAGGTGCACCGGTTGGCGGTGCTGGTCTTGATGCGGTTATCGGCGGCTGTTGGCAGTTGTAGGTGGTGTATGGTCTGCCTGCGGTTGTATGTGCTTTTCCGCCTGTGGCTCAGCCTCTGTGAGGTAGGCCTATTGGCAGGAACTCACATAATACTCTTCAAGATACTGTCCTTGTCTCATATGAAACTCAAGTGGCGCCCAACATGAGGCTACAATTATTATTTTGAATAGGAGGAGAAGTAACTAAAACCCGATAGAAGAGGCTTCGGTCTCGAGCCTGAGCGGAGGTTTTCCGTACCGCGGGTGTCAGGTGCCCCTGGATCTGTAGATCCAGCCTGACAGTTGGTGTGGCCCCCTGGGGAGCATCGCGGGGGTTGTGGTTTCGCCCCTCACCAAGGGGGAGAGTGTGCCTTCTGCATGCTCTCCAATTGGTACAGTACTTCGGTGCTGGAGCGCTGGTGGGCGCTTTTCCGCCTATGGCTCAGCCTCTGTGAGGTAGGCCTATTGGCAGGAACTCACATAATACTCTTCAAGATACTGTCCTTGTCTCATATAAAACTCAAGTGGCGCCCAACATGAGGCTACAATTATTATTTTGAATAGGAGGAGAAGTAACTAAAACCCGATAGGTTTTTTATTATAGTAGCTCTATCTATGTGTCAGGTGGAAACCTTTCAAATTACCTGTTGGGTTTAGAGATGAAAATAGTAATCGATGCCACATATTGGGCGCCACTTAACGAATATCCACTCTTTAAGGGGGTGAGTATGAATCCGTGTAGGCCTGTTATTTCAATTCTGCTACAGGATTGATACGTACGTCAGCAAAATAATTAAGCCTGAAAGGCTATTTAAATAATTAAAAAATAATTTACTTATGCCTCGCATTGGGCGCCATCTTTAAATCTAAACCATAAAAATATATATTTTTTTAATCTAAGGCTTGAAAAAAATATTTTTTGAAAGAATTATTTTTTGAATATACGCCTTAAAAAGTATACAATTTTTTAAATCTACTTTCGTTTTTTTAACGTTGGGCGCCATTTATACATTAAATAATAACCAGGGGCAAACGAATTCATTAAACACTAGAACAAAAGCTTCATATTATGTCTATATAAAATGAAATAATGCTAGTCCTACGGAAAAATGTAATAGTGATAGCCCCACGTTGGGCGCCATTCATAGAATTAAGATCGAGGGTAACATATGTTATAAAAAATTGGTTTTCTGAATGTTACCAGAATGTCACAGAGATATTTTACATATTAAAATGCCTTACGGCTAATTTAACGGAAGTTCTCTAAGATCTTTACACCGGTCAAAGGCTACATAGGTATTCTTTTTTTATTTACAGAAATCAATAAGAAACAGGGTTAAGAGAGTTTATGAAATCCTAAAAACAACCTACATATTATTTCTATATCAAATTGTAACAATGATAGTCCCATGTTGGGCGCCATTTATAGAATCAATGTGAATGAGAGTTTATGATAGTCCTACATTGGGCGCCATTTATATTGTCATGTACAATTTCTGCTATAAATTGATTTTTCAGGGGAGATAAACGTCTTGAAAAAAATATTCTTTAAAAATTTTACGCCATGAAAAAAATATCCTTTGAAAATTCCGCGACTTGAAAAATATTTTTTTTTTTTTAGCATTGAAAAATTATTTTTCCTAAAAAATCAAGCCTTGGGACACTAAAAATTATTTTTTGAAAATCAATATCTTTGGCCCCTGCTTGTATTTCAGAATAAATAAGCCGTTAGTCTCGGATATTAAAAAAAATATTTTCCATTTCTCTCCAAAAACAAAATAAATAAAACAAAATTTAAACCATCCTCTCAAATTTTTTGGAACGAGCACTGCAACATATGTTCACCTCCAGAGAACAGAGAACAGATGTTACCTTTACAAATTAAATTAAGTCATTAAAATTCCTCAGCGAACCAACGAATTAAAACTAAATATTGAAAAGAAAAACCTCCATTCATTTGTCCGCATTATCACTAAAATGTAGTAATGTAACATAGGTCAGGATCGAATCATAAAACCGGACAGAAGAAGAAGACAATTTTACCACAACGTGTGTTTATTTATTTTATTTGGGCAAAACAACAAAAGGATCTCTAAAGAGTTATGTGACGACCATCATTGTCTTCATCATTGTCGGTAGTGTCCCATAAAAAAAAAGGTGGCTGCGCTTCTTCGTAGATGTGTGAATCACTTTTTCAAATTCAATTTTAAAACGTGTGCCCATTATCCTGCTTTAGGGGTTGTTTTTAACAGATTCCGATCCTTTTTCGAAGATTATCTTTTGAAATGTAAACATGAAAATTAAATTTATTATTTTTCGGGAGATTCCAGATGTGAAACGACATCAGACATCAGTGGGCATAAATTTTTATTATGCAAATTTTTAATTGCTTTTTCCTTAGGCAAATAGAATTTTTTCTCACACAGGATAGAGGATTTAGTGTTTTTTTTTTTTTAATATTTTATATAATGGTGGGAATAAAGAAGAATCTTTAAAGTAATATTATTCTTTATCAAATGCGATAATGACAGCCCCAAGTTGGAGGCCATTTAAAGTTTTAAAGAAAATAAGTTGTCTGAGATACATGACAGGATAATGATCATGTGTAAATGCATGTTAACATATTTATTGTGAATGGTGAAAATTGTTCTTCGATGGCCGATAATTTAATTATTTATTTATTTCTTAAATTATTAATTAATTTACGAAAACTATATTGAAAATAAAAATGCAAAATAATTCCCTAATACAGCAATAAAATAAACTTATCATAAATGAAAATGCTTATAATGTATATCTATGTTAATGTGATTATTGTGAATTGTCGAATGTCAGATAGCCGCTAATTTTGCAAACTTATATTTCTGGTATGTGTGTGTGTTTTTTTTATAAAATTTTGAAGGAATTTGTGTAATAACTATTAAAATTATTTATTTAAGTGTTATAACACTTTAAAAATAAATAAAAAAGGTAAAATGCCATTGAATTTATTATTGCATTCCCATTGCCGAGTTATCTTTGTTTACATTTTTCTCTGAGAGATAGAGCATTTGCCTCAGTGAGAGAAACAGCTGCTATGTGCAAAACGTATGTCAAAGAAAACAGCGCCAAAATGTGTAAGATATCAGACAAGTAGTCTGAAGTAATGCAATTAATGTTTCATAAAGCAGCAATAAAAATAAAAATATTATAAAAATAAAAAATATTGTGAAAATAAAGAAAATATTATTTAAATAATAACAAATAAAATCAATTAAACATAAGTAAAACATACTAACAAAAGTATACCCATAATGCAAATCAATGTTAATGTGTCTATTGTGAATTGTCAATTGCCAGACAGCCGTTTATTTTGCAATTTGATACTTTTTGTGTGTTTTTTGATAAATTGGAGTGCTAATTAATAGAATAATAAAAATAAATAATTAATTATATGTTACAACAGTTAAAATATGTAAAAATATAATGGAATAGGGAATTTATAAAATAATGTCCATTGCCATGTTTTGTTTGTTTACATTTTTTTCTGAGAGAGATAGAGCAGTTGTCTCAGTGAGAGAAACAGCAAAACGAAATGGCACAAAATGCCGCCATAATGTCTAAGATGTCAGACCACAATTATGTTACGATTAAAGGGAATTAAAACTAATTATACAAATTAAAATCAAAAACTAATAATACAAAATATTGCTTTTAAGTAAAAATAAAATAAATTAAACCTCAGTGGATATGTTAATGAAAGTAAACGTGCAAAAGAATGTCAAAATGTCTATTGTGAATTATAGAGAGCAAGACAGCCGCTCATTGAACAAATAGAAATTTCTATTAATTTTTTAAAATGTGAAATTAAAATCAATGAGAGGAGCAGTATAGTCGGACGTGGCCGACCATACGGACGGACAGACACACATGTCAAGATCGATTCAGCTAGTCGAGATATGACGATCGGTATACTTAAAGGTGGGTCTAGAACCAATATTTCGCGGCGGTTTCGCGACAACATAGTTGTGTAGGGTATAATGAATAGGAAAAAACTATTATAAACATTTCCTCCACTATTTTATCTTTTGTAAAATTAGCAAAGACATAAAATTTAAATAAATTAGATAATAATGAGATTTTTCTCGGAGAGATACAGGCTGTGTTACAGTGAAAGAATAAAATGCCGCCAAAATGTGCAAGATATCAATCAAGACGTTTATTTCACTTCAAGAAACAATTCTTTAAAAAAATAAATAAATATATATTTAAAAAAAACAACAATAATGTAATAATACAAAAATTCTAATAAATGTATGCAATTTAAAACAAGGAAAAGAGCTCACAGACATAATTTTATCATATCTATTGTGAATTACCATATATTGCATCATTGCATTTAGAATAGATTAAATTTTTATTAATTAAATTCAAATTACAATTGTATATATATTCAAAAAATACAAACGCCAAACTATTTTTGTTTACATTTCACTCAGAGAGTAACATGACATGTCTTTTGAGAAGAACAGCTGTTGTGCTCTTATGAGCAACACCTATGAAGAACAACAGGCAGTCATATGACAGTTAATACGGAATTGTTAACAAAACACCAACAGCAAATCAAAAAATTTAAATATCAATTGAATATTTAAAATATCTAAAATTAAATGCTTATTACTATTGTTAATTAACCATTTGCAATAAATAAATAAAAACTATCTATGAAATCTAGGTTTATTACACTGCTTAACAAATCTATTGTGAATTAAGAAATAATAATAGAGAATTTAAATTTGTAATTAGATATTTCCTATTTGTTTATCTTCCTCCCTTTATTCCAACGATCTAATTATAGAAAACAAAATCTTATTAGAAAACTCAACGATCTGAAAGGTTTGCGCTATTGTGAATGAATCTAACAAATTTTATGAAAACCAATTGCCAATAACACTTATCTTTGTTTACATTTTACTCAGAGACTAACAAGATATGTCCCAATGAGAGAAACAGCTGTTGTCCTTGTCTTATGCAAATAAGAGACTAATAGTAGCTATTAAAGAAAATTAATTCAAAGAGTTTTTTTTTATATAAAACAACAACAAATAATTATATAAAAATTATTAATTTCATAAATTCAATGATCCAATTTTGCGTTCAACGAAAATCATTTTATTGTGAATGCCGTTAACAAATGTAAAGGACACATGCAAAACATGCAAGTTATCTTTGTTTACATTTAACATGGAGCCTGCCATGACATGTTTCAATGAGAAGAACAGCTGTTTTGTTGCTCTAAGCAAAATCTATGCAGAACAACAGGCAGAAGGCAGTTATAAAAGAAACAAAAATTCAAGAAGTTCTTTATAAAAAAGAACAACAAAAAGAACAAAATAAATTATTATAGAAAATTTAAAACAAACAAAATTTTATTGGGAATGCCTATTACAAATGTAAAAGACGCATGGAAAACATGAATGTTATCTTTGTTTACATTTTACATAGAGCCTGCCATGACATGTTTCAATGAAGAGAACAGCTGTTTTGTTGTTCTATGCAAAATGTATGCAAAAGAACAGGCAGAACGCAATTATAAAAGAAACAAAAATTCAAGAAGTTCTTTATAAAAAAGAACAACAACAAATAACCATGAAAATAAATGATTACAGAAAATTCAAAACAAAGCAAATTTTATTGTGAACGCCTAGTACAAATGTAAAGGCCGCATGCAAAGCATAAGTTATCTTTGTTTACATTTTACATGGAGCCTGCCATGACATGTCTTAATGAGAAAGAACAGCTGTGATAGAAAGTGAATGCGAGGAGTATTTTTTTTATAAAACAAAACATGAATGGAAAAAATTATTTACCTTCAACGAACATTATTATTGTGAATGACTCTTGCAAATGCAGAAAACAACAAATTAAAGAAGATGTAATTCAAATGCAGACTTGTCTTTGTTTACATTTTATAGAGAGAGAATAATAATAATGACGTCACAATGAGAATAACAGCTGTTCTATGCAAAACAAACGAAAGGCGGCAATTACTAAAGAAAAATTATTCGGGGAATTTTGTTATAAAAACACAACAACAAATAATAAATTATGTCAAAAAATGTCAAATGAAATTTAATAGACGTCTATTGTGAATTAATAACCAATTGGAATGAAAATAATGTTATTGGAAATTCTATTATCCAATTTGCTTGCAACAAAATCCCTCATTATTGTGAATGATTGAAATTAGCACTTGTCGAAAAAAAGCCGGCAGCGGGGCAACCCTTTAATAAAGCAAAAGAAAACAACTAAAAAATTGGAAATTATTATAATTTCGAGAATTTTATTAGATCAATATTCAGAAATTTATTAATTTTTTAATAATTTTTGGCAAAAAAATTTATTTACTGTATTTATTGGCAACAACCACATACGAATTGGTATTTTGTGATTTTGGCAAATATTTCCAAATATATGGCAATTACAACAAGCAGCACTCCAGTCCTTTACATATATAAATAAATTTAAAAGGTGACCTGAATGAAGAAAGGAGGCATTAAAAATTACGGATGAAGGGATGATGAGTGGAAGGCAAACAATTTATATGTAATATACACTGATGGACAGGGTTGGCATATAAAGGGGAAGAAGGTTACGACAACAGCCAGCTAGCTGGCTATCTAATAAGAAAATGTATGGCAAAAAACAAACAAAAAGTACAATAAAATAGAATGTCGCTATAATGAGATTATATTGAAACGAAATTTGTAACAAAATGAACGTCATATAGAAAAAACAGCAACAGAACACTCAACGAGTAAGTGTATTAAAACAGCAAAGAATAACAAACAAAAATAGAAAATAAAATCCCCCCATGGATTGGTAAAAAATCAATAATTCGTTTTATTAAAAAAAATCACACTATTTTTATTTTCCAGGCAATAAAAAAACATTTTCGTTTGGTCTCCGTAATTAATATTTTGTGTATTACATATCAATTTTCGGTTATGCTTCATTTAATATTTGCTATATGATGAAGCTTGTGTCGCAGGGGGGTCAGGTCACACACAAAAAAAGAAGAAACACACTGTTCATATTTGCAACACACTGCTGTGCTGCAGACCAGCATCGATGTACTTACCCCAAGCTAGCAAATCTGTTTTATGTTGTTTTTTTTCAGCTTGTCTTCATCAGCTTTGTAGAACAAGTTTTCTGCTTCCTTCCTTTTTGCTGCTGCTCTCCTCTGTGTGTTTCCACAAAAACATTCACTTTTTTCTGATTGTTACATAGCACTTAAGACAACAAACAGTACAGTAAACAAAAACAACACTTTAACTTTTGTTGTCGTTTTTTTATAAATTAAAAAATAATTAACATGAAGTTTTCTTTATTTAATTACAAATTTTTGCATTGTTTTCCTTGCGAAATTAAAGGAAAAACACACTCTTCGCTGTGTTTGGTTTGGTTGGTGTACGTGACGAGAAAATTATCCATTCACAATAATGCTACCAGATTGGTTGAAACGTCGTCGTTGTCGTCGTCCTATGACTTTTCTTGCTTTCTGTCTTTGCAACAAAACGCAACACGCACTCACTATGAACTAATAGCCCGTCTCTTTTTAGCAAAGCAAATTACACACAAATACACTTTACACGAACAATAATAATTTTCATTGACATTTTTCTATTAGAATTCCCGATTTATTGGATGATACTTCACTTTTAGCATTGTTGTTGGACATTTTCTATTATTTTACAATAGTTTTTGTTGTGATTTTCACGTGTTAACACAATAATTTTTACAATTTTTCTCGCTCGATATAACTTTTTTTGTTGACTTTTCTTTTTAGTAGCCTTTAAGTGGTAGGGTTATGTAGATCGACTTTGGGTATTATCGACTTGTCAGTTGTTGGCAAATGGAATTATCGATATGTTCGTAATCGATTGGCTTTTTGGGTGCTGATTGGGAAAAAAATTATTTAATGCACGAAAACTAATAAAAATCTTCAAATTTTTAAAAGAAAAATTTATAAAATTGTAGATTTGTTAATGTTCTTAAACATAGCATAAATAAATGAGCTGGTTCATTATTTATATAAAAAAAAAACTAAAAAAGAAAACACTGATGGAAAAATCATAGCAAAATTATTTGACTTATATTTTCGAAAAAAGAATAAAGTATTTTTTAATTATAATTACGTTTTTAACCGTTTATTTATTTTGAGTTTTGTAGTTTCCAAATTATTTTAAAATTTCCAAGTCCTTTAAAAATATTAAAAAAATGTATATAAGTTTTAAAAATATGGTATTTTCCATAAAATGCACAGTGTTTACTACGATAAAATAGTAATAGCATTTAAGAAATATTTTTAAAAAATGGAAATGTAAGAAATGTCTTAAAAATATATATGTATTTATTTTATTAATAAATCCACCCCATATATCTTTAAAAAATATTTTAAAAACGCAACGTCTTATGAAGTCGCAACAAATATTCTTTAAAATTGTAAGCCTTCAATAAAGTTAACAAAATTGTCTTAAAAATGCTGCGCCTTATATTGTCGCACCAAAAAATCTTGCAAATTAAAAATAAAATATCCACCCCTTAAAATTCGTAGAACAATAAATGTGTATAAATTTTACTCCTAAAGTAAAACTGTCCTCCATTTATACAAGAAATTTAATTAAATTATATATATAAATGATAAAAAAATGTACGATTAATTTTTTTTTAATAAAAAAACTATCTTAATGATGTTTTGTTCCATAAAAAAACATTTAAAATTTTTTCTTACATTTTTACTGAATTCAAATTATTGGCAACTCTATGCTTAAATTGTTATTTTTTTTATTATTCTAGATATTTTAATTAAGTACAATTCCAAAAATTAAGTCAAATTTCAGAAATCATCGTTTAATGTAATAGAAATGCCCCGTTGGCTCATTTCACTGAATCGTTTCATTGCAGTTTTATGTATTTTCTGTTCATGTATTTTCTGTTCATCGGGGGCAATTTTTTACTTGTATCAGCTTATTTTCCCATATATCCAACTCACACTTATTCGTAAACACATTAGAATATAGAAATCGCTTTATTTTTTGTTTTTACATTATCGGCTGTATATTTTATCAGAGTTCCGTTAGCTCATTTAATTGAATTGTTAAATTGAACATGTGTCCCTCAAACGAAAGCCACCTTTTGTATCCCTTGCATCCCCTAATATTATCAGCTGATTTTCACATATTCTTACCACCTCACACTCATTCGTAAACACAAACAAGTAGAACAACCCTTTATCATTCGTTGCCTTTCCGTTACATATTTTCCTATCACAATTCCATTGGTTCATTTCACTGAATCATTGCATTGAACACTCGTTCGATTGCTTTCTTCATTGGCCGTGGGAAATGAGTTACTAGTCCACATTGTTCATTTTAGTGAATAGTTCAAAAAAACCTCTTCGACCAAATTAAATTAACTTTCATAACGCTCGTTTCGTTTTAAGGAGATAGAAAAAGGAGAATAAGAAGACAAAATTAAAGGAAAAGGAAACTGTGTAATCTTGTTTGGACAGAATATTATAGAAAACGGATATTCAATTGAAAACTTAAATTGAAGTCGATTTTGTTATCCCCTTTTTAACCCCTAATTTTGTCAGCTGATTTTTGCACAAATCCATCTCACACTCATTCGTAAACACACGGGAGTATTACAACCCCATTTATTGTCTGGTTCTATGTTATCATTTGTTGCCTTTTGATTGCATCTTTCCCACATCACAGTTCCATTGGTTCATCTCAGTGAATCAGTCTAACTGAACTAGTGTTATGATTTTTTTCCTACGTTCGCCGGCAAAAGACGAAGACACTGCACACAGAGGGTATTTTTTTTCTTCATTACAAAATAGAAAAAAAAAATAGTAACTAAGCAATAATGTAAGTGTGTAATCATTTAGAGAAATTATTTACAATTTTTAAACGATTTTAATTGCAGAGAAAGAGATAAGAAAAGACAAATTTAGAGTAATGACCGAAAAGGTAACAAAATTGGCATTGGCCAGCCGTGTCATTGTAATGCTGTTACAATTGGTGGCTAACAAATTGATACCAGATCACAAGGCAGATGTTTTTCGTGCCCCCCTGGATGTGGATGTAAAGGACACCTGGCTGGATAAAACAGTAGCGTTTTTGTTAAACGGCTTTCGTCACTGGGATGGTGAATATTTCCTGCACATTGCCGAATATGGTTATACCTATGAGAATACCCTGGCCTTTTATCCTCTATACCCAATGATGGTCAAGTCTGGAGCAGTGGCATTACATTTTGCACTTGGCAATGTCATGAATATGCGATCATGCTGTTTGTTGGTGGGTGTGGTTTTAAATGTGGCATTATTTTGCAAGGCAGCTAATATTTTGTATGCGCTGACTCAACGTATTTTTAATGACCTAAACAAAAGTTGGAATGTTGCTTTGCTGTTCTGCTTCAATCCGGCTTCGATATTTTTTACGGCCGCCTATTCTGAGACAATATTCTGCTTGCTTTCGCTGTATGTAATGCTCGAGTGTTCGTGTCAAATAAGGGTGGTGCGTGCTGCCATGACGTTGGCCCTGAATGTGGCGGCGCGTTCAAATGGCTTGGTGAATTTAGGCTTTCCCATATATTTTGTGGTGAGAAAATTCGTCCTGAAACAAACCTCAATGTTGGGTGGTTTGGCCAAGGTGGCCCTGTGCATTGTGGTGTCCGTTGTGCCGTTGACATTTTTCAATTTCTATGCCTTTCGGCAATTTTGTGCCGTGGACAAGCCCAGCAATCATAGTGAGGCAATTTTGAATTATGCCCGCGAACGTAAATATGTTTTGGCCGGCTATCGTTATGACGAACAGTCGCCATGGTGCGATGACAACTTCCCCTTTCCCTATTCGTATATACAATCGCATTATTGGCATGTGGGTTTTTTGAAATACTACGAATGGAAACAACTGCCGAACTTTATGTTGGCCTCACCAATTCTTGTCTTTATGCTGTGGCATTGCACCAAGTATTTATACAACTTCTTGGCTACCCTGCTACCCAAATATCCTCTGTTCTATTTGATTAAGGAATATAAAACTTTGCCCTATACCATTCATGCCTTTGCCTTGACACTGTTTTGTATATTCTTTGTGCACATACAAATTTCGACAAGGTTGCTATGTTCCGCCACACCGTGTGTATATTGGTTCGCCTCCGATTATATGCCCAAGTCATTGGAGAATTTACAATTACGTTCTAAGGCGGGTTTAATATTTTTATGGTTTGCCTCGTATGTTTTGGTGGGAACAATAATGTTTAGCAATAATTTGCCATGGACGTAAATTGGGGAATGAGAGAGAGGGAATTTGATTTTTTCCCCAAAATACGAATTTAAACGCACCAAATCCACGAAAACGAAAAAAGAAATGAAGCTAATCTGGAGTCTATTGTATACCAACATTTTTATTTGTTTTTAAGTCAATACCAAATTGATTGCTGTAGTAGTTAATTAATCAAAGAGACTGTAAAATTGTATTGAATTTATTATTTTGTTTTTTAAATTTGTTTCTCATTTTTCTATAATTATTATTATATTTATAATAATTTGTTGAAATCCCAAAATTTCCCATAACATTGCTCCGCTCCGCCCGTATTAAATCTCAACGTAAATAATAATTTGTGCTGTGTATATGAATTATTTTTGTTGAATTAGTTAAATTTTTTATTTTTAAATTAGTTTTAATTATTTGTAAAAACAAAATCAAAAAATATCCCCTACTACTAATGCGTTGTTAATACGTGTGTGTGTGTGTAAAAATAAAATTTTTGCCAAGATGTGTAAATAAATTTCCCATTTAATCAAAAAAACAAGAAATGGTTTTTTATTACTATAGTCAGGAAATAAGAATTACGACCTTATAAGGCGGTATTTATTTGGGATCTCAGCTTTTTATACAAATTTCATGTTGAATTTTTTTTTTAATTTTATTGGGATTTTATTTTTTTAATTTTTAGCGCCTTCAAAAGGCATTAACATTAGCACTTTTTGCCGGGTTAACCTTCTCTATGAGGATTTATTTGACATATATGTAATGAAATTGACAAGTTAGATCCACTGGGTTTAATAAATCCGGTACAATGTAAACGTACTATTCGACTACTACATCAACTCGATTTCAAATGTCAATTCCATGGATTATGTTTGACGTATATGCTATGGAACTGTCATTTGAGATCAAGTGGAATTCGTAAATCTAAACGTACTTCAATCTTACTGATGTTCGGATTTTTTATTTGGATGTCGATAAAAATTTGGCCCAAAATGTTTTAATCCTTTTAATCTTTTTTCGACCGCACTAATTTCTTGCTCAAATGTTTTTATTTTTGTTAAAAATGTGTCTAAATTTTTGAAAGACATTTTTAAGTATTTAATTGAAAGTTTTACTTAATATTTCAATACTTTTAATTTATTTTATAGACATTTTTTTAAAGAAAATCTAATGTTTTTAGCCATGTACTAATATTGCCATGTAATTAACGCCGTTGTGACGCCAAACGTTTGACGACGAAACGTCAACCTATAGTGTGTACTCCCCTTAAGAGATTAGCAATGAGCGTAAATGTGAACATTCATTAACATTTCTATAATTGTTTTTATCAGCTATTATTCTTAAAAAATTAATATTTAATTCAAAATGTTATTTATTTTTCCCATACTTTTTTATTTTTTCTATTGATTTCTTAAAAAAATCTAATGTTTAACCATGCACCAACATTGCCATTAAACTAACGCCGTTGTGACGCCAAACGCTTGGCATTGCAACGTCAATGTCGTTCGGCGTCACACAACATGATTGTGTTCTCCATTCAACACACATTTTGACAGCCGCCAAAAGTGAAGTTTGCTCTGTGTGTGTGTTTTACTAGTGTGGTGGTGGAATAAACGTCGTCAGCCATTTTTTCTATAATCGGATAAAAGAAGCATCGTCTCCGTTTTTATTCTTCTTACGTGAACTTTTTTAATTTTAGTGTTTAGTTGAATTTAAATAATAATAATAATAAAAAACATATAAAATACATAACATTGAAGTAGTGAAATAACAGAAATATTTATTTAATGAATAAAGACTGATTTTTTGAACAGCTTTTTTGTAAATTTAAGGTAAGTTTAGAGAAAACGTTCGAAAAAAAGGTCATACGATCGATGTGTGTATTTTTCTTTTTTTGCTTTAATGTGATGACGAATACCAGAATGTGTGGTTTTTCCCCAAAAGAAAATAATATATACAAGTAATGCCAATTTAAAGAAATATAGATAATTTATTGTGAAATGTGATAGATTGTAATGGAAAATTGTGTGACATTGTGAAAAATGAAATGGAAAATTTTTAACTGGCATGTTCCATGAAAAAACGTCGGGTGAAAAAAAGGTGTACAAATGTTTGCCAATAACACACACACACGTACCATATACCTACATAAATGTGTATATATGTATATTGATATTTTTGTATAATAATGATGATGATGATATGAAGTTGTATTTGTATGTGCGCGAATCTGTACCCTTTGTTGCGTGAGGTTGGTTGAGTGTGTCCAAATGTGTTTAGTTTTGTTGTGTTGGTTTCATCGTTGTTGTGTTTACATTTGTATTTGGTGGGAATTTCGAAATATATGCACCATTCCATATTGTTTTTATGAAAAAACACGTTAATAGAATATCAAATTTTATTTAATTGTTTACAGTGAAACCTATCAATAGTACCACCTGTCATAAAGTGTTCGTATTTTGTTTTCCACCACACTTACAATGTCAATTCAATGTTTCACCATGGTGACAACTGCTGTCGCCATGCCATATGTTGTCAATATCTATCCACAAAGGCCTCATGTTATTTGTGTTAAATTTATTAGTGCTTTCGTTGTTAATTATTTTTAGTAACAATTGTGAGAAATTTTGTTTTTATAATTTGTGTAGTTTTTGCAATTTGGTTGGTGATTAAATCTCTAAAATAAATAAAAATCTTTCAATATAACAATGTCGTGTGTCTCTCAATTTCCCGCTCAAAGACTAATTGCTGTCAAAACATTAACAAAATGAAGGAGATTAGTGTCATTGAGTGTCTGTCATATGTTGTCAATGTCTCTCTCGAAATGATAATTCTTTTTATTATTTTTTGTTAAATTTATTCGTGATATTGGTGTAATTTACTTGCTGGTTTAATTGTAATTTTTTTCCAAAAATTTTGGCATATTACCTTTCTTTGACGGTAAATAATTATATTTTTTGTTTGTGATTAATTATCCAATGTAATAAGTCATCGTGGACGTCTCTCAATCTCCCGCTCAAAGACTAATTTTGATGTATCAAAATATTAAAAGCATGAGATTAGTGTCATTGATTGTCTGTCATATGTTGTCAATTCCTTTGAAAGGCCTTTTGTGTTGTCTCTCAAGATGATTATTATTATTTTTAGAGTTAATTTTATTAGTGATATCGGTTTAATTTCGTTGCTGGATTTATTGTGATAATTTGGTATTATATTTTTTTTTTAATTTGTGTTATTTTACCTTCATATAAGGGTAAATAATTGTCTTTTTTGTTTGTGATTAAATCTCTCCCTGTCAATCTCCTCCTGCTCTTTTTGGTTGTCAAAACGTTAACACAATGAAGAGAATGTAAACGTCAAAGGGGAATGGCGATTTGTGTCATTAATAACCTATAGACGTTGAGGATTTTAAACAATTTAAATGCTAGATAATTATTAGCAATTAAAATAACAATAATTAATAATAATAAAATAAAAAAAGAACATTTTGTTTATCGTATGAGGTCAGTTGTTTTAGTGCACAAAGGCTAATTGCTGCTCTCACAAATTTCTTACTTGACAAGAATTCTCTTTGCTTGATTTTGTTTTTGCATGAAATCAACATCAGCTGTTGACGTTTTAAAAATACGGATTTTTAAGCATTGAATTACAAATAAATTTAATTATAAATCTAAAATATAAACTCAAACTCGTTCCAAAACAACATTTTATAACAGACAATTTTATTCGATACAATTTTAATAGCCTATGTTTAAAACTGCAGATCTTTGTTAAAGAAGGTTTTCCTCATGGCAGGCCAGAAGATCATTCCTTAGAAGAACAAAAGGTAAGCCTTTTGGAAGAACAGAAGGTAATCCTTTTGTAAGAACAGAAGGTACTCATCTTATGAAAGTAGACCGAATCTAATAAACAAACCTTTTTTAGTGTTTTGTTGTAGCATCCGAAGTTGCTTTTTGAGAAGACTTGGAGAGGTCATCCATTAGAAGAATATATCAAATAACTCCTAAACAACTCTGTGGGGATTCATGCAGAATCCAGAACGGCAATATTTAATGCAATATTAGTTTTGTAGAGAAGGTGACATGTTTTGTTGTTGACTGCTTGGGCATTTGGTGAATACCGATGAGAGGAGACAAATGTTTGTTTCTTGATTATCAAACTCTTCAATATTGACATCAATTTTCTGTAGACACGTTGATTTTCACCTTAACGAAGCCAATATCGATGCTGATGTAAATATATTGGCATTCTATGTGAACCAACTCCTCCACCATTATATTTATACTCCCCTGATTCCGGTCTGGAGAGACTTCTTTTGTCATGTCGATTTATTTCAAATCACATGATTTACTGAACAAGAAACTGGCTAAAGATGATTTTCTTCTGAATGCTCAATTTCAAGGGCATCTCTATATAGCATTTTACGAATGCTGATTGTTCGATCATATCTGTTTTATCCGGACATAGTGTGAGGAATATAATCGATTTTTAAATTCCGCATTTAATGATAATGTCGAAAAAGATTACAATGAACCCTTTGTATCAAAACATTTACGGTCTCATTCTTTATCGCAGCCTCACATTTTTTAGATGTCAGAATGACCAGGATGGAAAGGAAGAACATTTTTGGAAATATTTCTTTATACGATTTCATTCTTTGTTCGGGCTGCTGCTTTTGTAAATGACCAGGTTGTCGAATTTATAGAAGACCAGATAAAACATGCTAATAGATTAGAGAAATTTTCTTTGTATAGGAGATCAAAAAAAAATATATATATGACATAGAAAACCTATATACCAATATGCTTTCTAGATGAGAGGACGGACCAGAACTTTTCATAAAAGCCCAGAAGATCACCCACCTATTCATGGAAGACCTGAAGGACATCTTTAAAGGATAATACCTTCTTATAGATAACTTAAAAGATTTTTGAGATGACCTTATAGAATAATAGAAATTTTCATAGAATATCAGGATCATATCTGTTTTATCTCAAAGTCAATTTTTATAGAAGTCCAGAAGGTATCCCATAAAAAGTATTTTTTTATAAGATCAGAAGGAATACTTCATAGAAGACCAAAAGGAATACTTCTTAGAAGACCAGAAGACCAAAAGGACTACTTCATAATTGCCCAAATGTACTGCATCGCCGTTGACCAGAAGTTCTTCAATATAGAAAATCGGATGATTTTGTTTTTTAAGGGAACTACAAAAAGAGTACAATAATTTAGTTTTTTTGGATGTTTTGGAAATTTGTTTGAAATCGCACACTCGAAAATTAGACCTAAAATATTAAAAGACCTACAGGGGAACAAGTCCAGATTAGGACCCGGTCTCAGATAGTTTTAGAATTTTTGCCATAGGTAGTCCTTTAAGCCCTTTATATAAATTACTTCTTGCGGCAATCCGTATTTCTACATATATGGGTTTCCAATGGCTATCATTTTAATGCGGTTGAAGTACTAATTACAAAAATGTAACTTCTTGAGATATGGGCTTCGAAAATTCCGCAGGGACCTTTTAAAATTCTTAAAAGAATCTTCTTGGATAGCCATATCTCAAGAACTATGGACGTCTTCAATAAAGAAATTAAATTTTTTAATCGAGATTTCAAACGCTTTAAATTGATACCCATATTGCTTTAGGAAAATTTAAAAATCATGAGAAAATACAAGGGTCCGAGAGGAACTTTGGAGGTCCATATCTTCGGAAATACGAATTTTCCTAAAAATAGGAAATTACTTTTTCTAAATCATGATTACAAACCCTTTAAATTGATACCCATATTGCCTTGGGGAATTTTAAAAATCATGAAAATTATAAAAGACTCGAGCGGAACTTTGGAGGTCCATATCTTCGAAAATACGTATACCGTTGTAATCAGGGCCCCAAGGACTGCGCATATGGTAAACATTTCAAAACGATTCGCGATTCTGAAGTATATTTTCATTATGGACCCCGATTTTCCTAGCTGAAATTTGGAAGCCCCCTTAAATTCGGAAAAACGTATTTTCACAAAATAATAATAATATACCGTTGTAATCAGGGCCTCAAGGTATGCATATGCTAAACATTTCAAAACGAACTGCGATTGTAAAGAATATTTTCCTAAAGGACTAAAATTTTTCGAATGGACCGGCATTTTAAATCCCTTTTTATTTACAATATTTAATATTATTATTAAAATATATTTGAATTACCTCAATTAACAAACAATCCTTTTTTCCCTTTTTCTCCTTTCAGTTTCCGATTTTGCAAAAGAGAAAAAAAGGCACCACCTACAGAAGAAACAAAAAACAGCGTAGCCATCATGGATATAGCTACGAAAACCCAACGAGAATGTGAAGAACGTGTTGCCGAAGAATATCTATCCAGTCTATCGGATTTGAATTGCAATAGTAAACCGCTTATAAACATGCTTACCATGTTGGCCGAAGAAAATATCGAATATGCTGGCGTTATTGTTAAAGTCGTTGAACAACATATAGCAAAGGTGGTTAATAGTAGTCAAATAAAAAAAGTGTATTTTAAAATTAGCTAGTATTAGTATGTAAGATAAGGGGCGGCAATAATTTGAGTGTTGAAGGTTTGAAAACCCAACGATCATACGGACCAAAACCTTAAAGGCCAAAGTGTTATAAATTAAGAAAATCCAAATCAATTTTCTCTTTTGAAATGTTATTGGAAATTTAATAAAGTTGTAATCACTTTTTGAAATATTCAGAATACTACAAACAGTTTTGAAATGTAATTGGAAATTGAAAAAAGTATTAAACACACTTTATGTTTCTAATACAATTCAAATATGGTTGATTTGTAGAACAAACAAAAAACCCAAAGGAAGGGCTCCTCTCCAAGAGTTTGGCATTTTCGAAGATATAAATTTTTTGTATTATGAAAAAAAAGAAAAGAAAGTGCTCGCTCTCTCTCTCACTCTCTTTTTTAAGAACTGCAATAAATCGTAGAAAATCGCATGCAGTCAATTAGATACCAACTATACAAAATAAATTATATTGAAAACCAAATAAACAATTATCCCAAAACAATTGTAGTTAATTGTTTTATTTCACAAACAAAATTTAAAGAAAACAAAATACAAAAAAAATAAATAAACACAGTGTTTTAGAGTCTCTTTTAAAGTAAACCACACCCTCCCCCCAAAACAAATATTTTATGTAATTTTTTACTTCCCATATTAAAACAAAACAGGTTCCACCCGAATTTAAATTGCCCATATTGTATTTAATCGATTCAATTGTTAAAAATGTCAAAGGCACCTATGTGCAATTATTCAGCCAATGTATTGTCAGTCTATTTTGTGGAGTTTTTGAAAAGGTAAGTCCATGGCAAATCCGCAAAATATCTCTTTAAATAATTTTATTAACAAAATCCCTATTTTTTCTATTTTCAAACAAAAAAGGTCAATGAAAAGATCCGCGAAAGAATGTATGCCCTGAGGCAAACATGGAATGAGGTATTTTCCGCTCAAAAACTCTATGCCCTGGATGTCAAAGTGAAACGCTTGGACAATAATTGGCCCATTACCGCCAAACAGCCATCGATACATGTGAATCCCAATTTTTTGAAAACGGTAAGAAATATATATATTTTTTTTGTATACCCTTCACCATACTGTGGTACAGTTTATTATGTCATTGTGCATATGTTTGTAACAGGCAAAAGGAAACGAGAACCGTTTCCTTCTCCTTTTAAGAATATGCATAGAATCACTTTCTGAATCGATTTATGCATGTCCGTCCGTGATCCGATTTGGATGAAATTTGGCACAGCACATTTGTTTGGCCCAAGGACGAACCCTATTGAAATATGAGAAAATCGGTTCAGATTTCGATATAGCTCCCATATATATTTTCGTCCGATTTTACGTAAATGGTAAACCAATGTCCCTATATATCATTCGATTTGCACGAAATTTGTTACAGCGTAATGCACTAGGTCTAGAATGATGTGTGTCAAGATTCCTGAAAATCGGGCCAGATTTAGATACTGCTCCCATATATAGTTTCGTTCGATTTAAGGTAAATGGTGCAACAAAGTCCCTATATCTCTTTTGATTTGCACGAATTTTGGCATAGCGTACTAAATTAAGTCCAGAATGATGTGTGCTAAGTTTCGTGAAAATCGGTTCAGATTTAGATATACCTCCCATATATAGTTTCGTTCGATTTAAGGTAAATGGTGCAACAAAGTCCCTATATCTCTTTCGATTTGCACGAAATTTGTCATATCTTACTGAATTGAGTATAGAATTATGAGTGGTGAGTTTCGGGAAAATCGGTTCAGATTTAGATATAGCTCCCATATATATTTTCGTCCGATTTCATGTAAATGGTGCACCAAAGACCCTATATATCTTTCGATTTGCACGAAATTTGGTATAGCGCACTGAATAGAGTCTAGAATTTCACATGTTAAGTTTCGTGGTAATCGGTTCAGATTTAGATATAGCTCCCATATATAGTTTTGGCCGATTTTCAGTAAATGGTGCAAAAAAAAAGCCCCAAAATATGGCCAATAGATACACAATTCTGCACAACGTACTGAAGTTACAATGGCATAATGTGTGCCAAGTTTTGTTGAAATCGATTCAGATTTCGATATAGCTCCCATATATAGTTTTGTCCGATTTTTAGTAAAGAGTGCACCAATGCTCCAAAAAAAAAAAATGGCCGATTGGCACAACATTTTGCAGAACGTACTGAAGTTTGTATAATCAACTGTGTGGAAAGTTTTTCTGAAATCGGTTCAGATATAGATAAAGCTCCAATATATAGTTTCATACGATTTTTGTGAAAGATTGGGTCAAATTGGGACAGAGTACTGCGAAGTTTTATTAAAATCGGTTCAGATTGAATCCCATATATAGTTTCGTCCTTTTTTTTTAATGATACACCAAACTCCCAACATTTTTCCGATTGGGAAAAAATTCCAAAGTAGTGAAGGGTATCATATAGTCGGCCCCATCCGACTTTTAAACTTTGCTTACTGATTGTAATTGGATTTATTTTTCTAATTTTTATTCCTCTGTTTTTATTTTCTTATTCCAGGCCAATCAAGCCATACCAACAGAAATGGAACAAATCCTTAAGGATAAAACCCGCGAATTATTGGAATTGAAAAAACGTAAACTTGAATTGGAATTGGAGGCCACGAAAAAACATTTGGAGGAGCAAGAGAAACAATTTTCCAAAACGGCCGAAGGTGTACTGCCACCGGTGGATGCTGCTTTGGTTGTGGCCAATGCCTTCAGTCAATCGGTGGGCATACGGCCAACAACCAGTGCTGCCATGGCTGCAGCAGCTGCTGCTGCTCAAGTTATACCAGGTGGTGTTATGGCTCCAGGTGGTTTTATGGCCACTCCTGGTGTGGCCATTAATCCGCTGAGACCACCCATGTATCATCACAATATCAGAGGGTTTCCACCAAATCTTCATCATCCTGGCATGATAAATGAAAATACACAACAGGTACATACATATACGATACATAGATTCCGATAAAGAATAGTTTAACAATTTCTTTTATTTATCAGAATATACCACCCATGGGAAATATGCCTCCTGGCGCCGCCTCGGCTGCCTCTGCAAATAGTTCCAACAAACCCCGAGTTCATCCCGTAAATTCGGCATTAATAAGTTCCGTGCGTCAGCGTGATCCACGTTTACTGCGCCAACAACAACAGCAGCAGCAACAACAACAACAACCGCCATCATCTACAGCTAGTCAATCCTCATCACACACTGACTCTTCGGATAAACAAACTGGCCGCAATGAACGCGGCGGCCACAAACCAAGTCGCAGTAAATCACCCACAAGATCCAGTTCCACATCATCAGCCACGGCCAGTGGTAGTGGTCGGTCATCCTCAACACGTTCCAGCAGCAAAAGTTCCAGTCGTGACAAAGAAAGGGAACGTAAACGTTCCGAATCAAAAGGTTCATCTTCCGCGTCATCATCATCAAATACTGAACGTAAAAAGTCATCATATTCCTCCTCCGGCTCCTATGGCTCGTCGAAATCCGACAGCAAATCATCGGCAAAATGCGATAAAGATGCCTTTGAAATTGCACCGCTATCCAGTGCATTCAAACGGAAATCATCATCACCCAGTTCCTCACCCAGTAAATCAACACGCGACTCAAAACGTTCAAATAAATCATCATCCCGGTCCGGGCGCAGTAAAACAAGTTCACGCAGCCCCTCTCCAGAATCGTCAGCCGAAAGTTATAAAGATAATCATGGTTCGGGTGTGGGATCACGTAGAATGTCTACAACATCTTCATCATCTTCGATGTTGGCATCATCACCCGAAAAACAACGTCTACCCAAAATTGCTGCTGATATTGAAACGACGATGGACAGTGCCGCTGTAAAAACAAAGAATGTAGACCCAGCTGCTGCAACTGCCGCTGCTTCAGCGTCTGCATCAAATACAGACAAAAGTAAGACATGTCACCTTCACTACAAAAATACTACTATTGTTGCCTTAACTATATTAATAATTATTTGTCAGATCCGAAAGTTGTTATTACATTTTTATCGTAATATCCTTCTACTACTTTTGCTTCATCGTCGTAAAATAATAACCCCAAAGAGTTTTGTTGTTAGGTTTAGGATGAGTGTGAAATGGTTCTCCTTTAGTGTGTAGGGAAGGGGCGGTGGTAATGCTATTTTTGTCCCCCTCTCCGCCCATTAGTTGTGGCCTCCATTATTTTTTATAGGTGGTGTATTTTTTTGGAAAATCGTTTCATTTTGCTTGACAATTTAAAAGTTGGTGTTTTTTTTTAATATTAAAGCTAATGGAAATTCCGCTAATCATATTTTAAAAATAATTGTAAAAGGACGTTATTTAGATATAGGACCCTTCAATTGCGGGCTTCAAATGTAATTTCAAAGTCTCTTTTATAAATTGATAAACCTCCAACGGGGGATTGAAGAGTCTCTTTTATAAATTGGACACCCTACAACGGGTATTTTATAGATGAAAGAACTTTAAAGGCAGTTTCTTAATGTATCTTCTAATTAAAATTTAAGACCCAACATTGTGATCATTTTGATATAAAATATGGAATAACTTTGAAAGGAGGGATTCTAAGCAATCAAACCTTTTTGAATTGTCTTAGGTCTACATATAATAGCCTTTTTAATGTATTGTCATAGACATGACCGAGGATTTTTTCATCTATGTTTATATTATATTATTTATATTTATATTATATGATTTGTATAGTATCAAACCAACATTTAAAAGGCCTTAAGGCATACATTTTTTTAAGATTTTTTATTGACCTTTAAAAGGCCTTAAGGTGTGGACTTTTTAAAGATTTTTTTTAGGCCTTAAGGCGTCAATTTTTTAAAGAATTTTTTAGGCCTCAAGGTGTGGATTTTTAAAGAATTTTTTAGGCCGGTGATTGTGTTGAAAGCATTTTTTTTAAGGAGACTGCGGAAGGCAGCAGACTGTCAGCTGTAACGGTCCAAGAGATACCAGTGAATTTTTAAATAATTTTTAGCCCTTAAGGCGTGGACTTTTTAAAGATTTTTTTAAGGACTTAAGGCGTGGACTTTTTAAAGAATTTTATAGACCTTTAAAAGGCCTTAAGGCATGGATTTTTAAAGAATTTTATAGACCTTTAACAGGCCTTAAGGCGTGGACTTTTTAAAGTTTTTCTAAGGCTTCAAGGCGTGGACTTTTTAGAGACCATTAAAAGGCCTTAAGGCGTGGATTTTTTAAAGAATTTTTATAGACCTTTAAAAGGCCTTAAGGCGTGGATTTTTTAAAGAATTTTTATAGATCTTTAAAAGGCCTTAAGGCGTGAATTTTTTCGAGAATTTTTAAAGACCTTTAAAAGGCCTTAAGGCGTGAATTTTTTAGAGAATTTTTATAGATCTTGAAAAGGCCTTAAGGCGTGAATTTTTTCGAGAATTTTTAAAGACCTTTAAAAGGCCTTAAGGCGTGAATTTTTTAGAGAATTTTTAAAGACCTCTAAAAAGCAAAAATCGTGGATTTTTTAAAGAATTTGTATAGACCTCTAAAAAGCAAAAAGGCGTGGATTTTTTTAAAGAATTTGTATAGACCTCTAAAAAGCAAAAATCGTGGATTTTTTAAAGAATTTGTATAGACCTCTAAAAAGCAAAAAGGCGTGGATTTTTTAAAGAATTTGTATAGACCTCTAAAAAGCAAAAATCGTGGATTTTTTAAAGAATTTGTATAGACCTCTAAAAAGCAAAAAGGCGTGGATTTTTTTAAGAATTTGTATAGACCTCTAAAAAGCAAAAATCGTGGATTTTTTAAAGAATTTGTATAGACCTCTAAAAAGCAAAAAGGCGTGGATTTTTTAAAGAATTTGTATAGATAAAAAGCAAAAATCGTGGATTTTTTAAAGAATTTGTATAGACCTCTAAAAAGCAAAAAGGCGTGGATTTTTTTAAGAATATTTTTCGAGGACGATCTCCGCAAAAGGCGTGGATTTTTTTAAGAATTTGTATAGACCTCTAAAAAGCAAAAATCGTGGATTTTTTAAAGAATTTGTATAGACCTCTAAAAAGCAAAAAGGCGTGGATTTTTTTAAGAATTTGTATAGACCTCTAAAAAGCAAAAAGGCGTGGATTTTTTAAAGAATTTGTATAGACCTCTAAAAAGCCAAAAATCGTGGATTTTTTAAAGAATTTGTATAGACCTCTAAAAAGCAAAAAGGCGTGGATTTTTTTAAGAATTTGTATAGACCTCTAAAAAGCAAAAAGGCGTGGATTTTTTTAAGAATTTGTATAGACCTCTAAAAAGCAAAAATCGTGGATTTTTTAAAGAATTTGTATAGACCTCTAAAAAGCAAAAAGGCGTGGATTTTTTTAAGAATTTGTATAGACCTCTAAAAAGCAAAAAGGCGTGGATTTTTTTAAGAATTTGTATAGACCTCTAAAAAGCAAAAAGGCGTGGATTTTTTTAAGAATTTGTATAGACCTCTAAAAAGCAAAAATCGTGGATTTTTTAAAGAATTTGTATAGACCTCTAAAAAGCAAAAAGGCGTGGATTTTTTTAAGAATTTGTATAGACCTCTAAAAAGCAAAAAGGCGTGGATTTTTTTAAGAATTTGTATAGACCTCTAAAAAGCAAAAATCGTGGATTTTTTAAAGAATTTGTATAGACCTCTAAAAAGCAAAAAGGCGTGGATTTTTTTAAGAATTTGTATAGACCTCTAAAAAGCAAAAAGGCGTGGATTTTTTTAAGAATTTGTATAGACCTCTAAAAAGCAAAAAGGCGTGGATTTTTTTAAGAATTTGTATAGACCTCTAAAAAGCAAAAATCGTGGATTTTTTAAAGAATTTGTATAGACCTCTAAAAAGCAAAAAGGCGTGGATTTTTTTAAGAATTTGTATAGACCTCTAAAAAGCAAAAAGGCGTGGATTTTTTAAAGAATTTGTATAGACTTCTAAAAGGCCTTAAGATGAGAATTTTTATAGACCTTTAAAAGGCCTTGAAGCGGCGATTTTAAAGGAATTTTTATAGACCTCTAAAAGGCCATATGGTGTGGATTTTTAAATAATTTTATAGACCTCCTATAGACCATCGAATGAGGATTTTTCTATGAATTTTTATAGGCATTTAAAAGGCCATCGGGTGTGGATTTGTTAACGATTTTTTCCAGACCTATTTTTTTGTACGTACGTTCCCACGCCTCACTTTCCCACCCCTGCCGACTTTCCCACGTAGCAATAGGGTATGGATTTTTTAAAATAATTTTTATAGACCCCTAAAAGGCCTTAAGCTCTGTTAGAACCCTAAAATGCCATATGACCTGTTATTTAAAGAATTTTTTTATTGGCCACTAAACATTTTCTCTACCAATAGAGTGGGGGTTTAAAAAAATTGTATAGACATCTAAAAAATTTTTCTATACCAATAGAGTGTGGGGTTTTTAAAGAATTTTTATAAACCTCCTATAGACGACTATCGAATGTGAAGTTTTCTTATAATTTGTATAGGCTTTTTAAAGAATTTTTCCAGACCTCTAAAGTAGGTAATTTTTCTGTCCCAATATAAGACCTAAAGCCTGGATTTTTTAATGAATTTTTATAGACCTTCAAAATGCCATAAGCCGTAGGGTTTTTTTAGAACCCTTAAAGGCCATATGACCAGTTTTTTAATAATTTTATAGACCTCTAAAAGGCCGTAAAGCATGGATTTTTTAAATAATTTTTACAATCACAAGGCGTGGATATTTAAGAAATAATTTCTACAACCTTACATTACTACCTAGCCCCTATAAATTTCGAATATTTCAGGATATATTGTTTCAATCGAATTTAAAATAATTTACTAACTAAAATTCCCTTTAGAAAATATATCACAAACAATTTTAAACTGCATAAATTTCTAAAGTCCAGAAGTCGTCATACAAATTAAAACAACGATAAAAATATAACCTCAAACAATAAGCTATTATCAACCTAACCTCAACTTGTTTATAGAGAGTGATTTTTTTCCTTTGGGCATCTATTAAAAATTTTGTAAATTCTTATTAAAATTTAGATATTTATTTTAAACATGACATGGGCAAACAGATACTATACTTTAAAGGGTATTTTTAAATGAGAGGAGGTATCACTGAGGAGGAGAAGAGCCGAGCCCTGTGGTAATGGATAACAACGTAATTGGTAATTATTGTTGTGATTCACATGGATGGATGGGTAAATAAAAAAATAAGCATTTGCAAGCAAAATAAACGATTCTTCCCCTCGCCGCACATAGGCTGATAATTTGTTAGGCGTTGGTGTTCGTTCGTTCGTTAGTTCTACAAATCTGTGATCTAAAAAAACTGTGATATTTTATTTTTTACTTCAGGCAAGGTTGGTAGGGAGAAATATATATTTTTTTATTTTAAAATATACCTTGCAAGAAGAGAAACTATATTTTTTTCATTAATTATGCTATTAAGTAAACAAAACCAAAAACAAAAAAACAATCAATTTATAATTAGTATTAAATTATTTTAATACTTGGAAAAGAAAAAAATAAACAAAAGACAAATAAACTGCTTAAAAAATTGCCCTTCGTTGTTTTAATTGTCCCCAAAAAGAATTTTTTTTTTATTGTTGTTCTCACCAAAAACAAAACTCTTTAATCAATTCTCTCTGTGGTCAACTCTTTGGGGTTCAATTGTTAATGTGTGATATTTATTATTAATATAAGTTATCGACAAATAACTGTAATAAAGAAAAACATATTTTGTTGTTGTTTAGATGAAAACATTATTCCCATCATATATAAATCTATATATATAAAGAAAATACAAAATACATGTATATTAAAAAAAAAATGAAAGAAAATGTTTTCTGTCTCTGTTTAGAAGAAAAAAAATATATATTATTAAAAACCCAAATGAAAACAAAATAAAAGAAAGAACAAAATGACACATTAAAAAAAACAATAATAACTTGTAAATTTTAAAAAAATTATCAGACTCTTTAGAATATTTAGATTTGTTTTTTTTTATTAATTATTTTTATATTTTTTATTTATTATTCTTATTTTTTTTTTGTTTGTTTTATTTTTAAGTAGTTTTATTGTGTAGTTCTAAAAAAACATAACTATGTTGCAATGTGTGTGTGTTAAGGAAAGATGTATTTTCGTTAAAATTTAACTAAAGGATAATTTGTATATCGAAATTTTTACAATTGATGATTTACTGTTGTCAGGCCAAGGAAGTCATTAAGTAGGGGATACAATTATTTATAATTTAAATTTAAGTAGTATCTACTGTTGTGTGAAATATTTACTCATTAGATTTTCCTAAAGTGAACAGTTTTGTTTTACTGTTAGTTTTGATGTAAGTGCGTCTTATTTCCGGCTCTTTTGAAGGAAGAGCGTCTTGTTCCGGCTCATGGCTGTTTTTAAAAATTGTGAAGTTAGTGCTTGTTTTTTAACAGATGGCTTTATAATGGAATCCATGATTTTATTTATATTTTGGAAAAGTAGAAAAACGAATTTTCGTGTTCAAAAAAGTGTTGAAGAATAGATTCTCTTTTTTTTTTGTAAATGGATTTTTTCCTTAAAAAAATGCCGGATGCTGCAGTTCTTACAATTGAAAATATCAACTCCATCTCAAATTTAAAGAATAATCTCAGCTTATAAAATTCATATAAATATGAAAACATTAATATAAAACAATAAAATATAAGTAATATAAAAATTTATATATAAAATAATATAAAAAAATAAATATATAATATAAATCATAAAAACAATTAAATATAAAGAGAAAAATAAACATATATAAATATATAAATATATATATAAATATAAATACAAAACTATTTTTCTATAAAAAATATTTAAATATAAATAAGATAATAATATAAATATATAATATATAATATATATAATATATAAATATATATAATATAAATATAAATAATATAAATATATATTATATATAAATATATATAATATATATATAATATATAATATAAAAATATATTATATATAATATAGAATATAATATAAATATAATATATTTTCAATAAAATATAAAAATATAAAATGTATAGAAATATATATAAATTAAATTTTCTAAAAAGAAGCCAATTTCAAGAAAATGCTTAAAATGCATAAGTGATGTAAAGAAAGTCGAAGTTTAAAGTAAACGAAATTTTTGAGGACATAATCTCACAAGAAAATAAAAACCATAACACAAAGCTCATACAAACGCAATGTCGGAAGCTGCAAATGTCAAATATATTTCAACGAGAATATGCAAATCTAAAAGGAATCGAAATTTACCTCATAGAAATAGAAATTACCATCACAGATTAAAGTGCATAATAGTTATGTAGGATACCCATATTAGGATCCGATATTAACACAATCAACAAATGCGGATATAACCTCAAAAATGTTTCCCAACATTTACCAAGACTCAAAGATGACATCAAGTGATAAAAATGTTAATTATTCATACGATGGAGAGCTAGAATTAAAGCATTCGGAATATATACAGCCAAAATATAACCTCAAAAAATGTTTCCTAATATTTACCAAGACCCAAAGATGGCATCAAGTGATACAAATGTTAATTATTCATACGATGGAGATTTAGATTTCAAGCATTCGGAATATATACACCCAAAATATGGATGCAGCTACAATGAAACGCAACATAACCTTAACTTAACCACAAACACAAGCCCAAATTTTATTTGTACGCGATGGATGGAAATACTCTTGGGTGGAATGAATTCGTTTTTTTTTTTTGTAAAACGCAACATAACCTCAAAATGAACGCACTGCAAACATGTAGAACATTTTACGCTGAAAATCAATCAACCTCAAAATGAACGCACTGCTAATATTTCCACAATTGATGGATATACATATATAAAAGTATTCGAAATTTACATGATTAAAAAACATAATCTAAAAAATAGAAATTAGAATCCAAGATTAATATGAAGGAAACCCAAGCCTACGAAGGAATCCTAAAATTAAAGCATTCGGAATTTATGCAAACCCCAGCCTCGAAGAAACGCAACAAAATATTACATAACCTTAAATTAACCTGTAAATCGTGCCTATATTTTATTGTACGCGATGCCTGGAAATACTCTTGGGTGAATTTAATGTTTTTTTGTACGCTGCAAATCATCCAACCTCAACATAACCTCAAAATTGAAGAACAGCAAATTATTCAACAATTGATGAAAATTTGTCATAGAAACGTTGGAGAAAGTTATTTTGGCAAAAAATGCAACCATCACCTGCAGCAATATCGTGTGAATACCATAATCGGCAACCACCCCCATCCATCCATCGCAGCAGAGGAGAAGCAGCTTCCCAGGCAAACACGAGTAGTCTTAGCTCAATTAAGATCGTGATGGTGCAACCGTCCCAATTGATATTGGGCAATAATTCGATACCTGACACATGATCTGTATGTGGACTAGGACCACACGAAACGTTGCACCTCGTCAACTGCCCAGTCAAGCCAACTTATCTATCGCCGAATTCCCTGTGGACGCAACCCGTTCAAGTTACAGCATTCTTAAATTTGGAGGTAGAAGAAGCAGAACCAGACAACGAATGACCAATGACCATCACCTGCACAAGGACGATCATCATAATATTCCGCCCTAGGTATATACAATTCCGATCACCAAAAAAAAAAAAACTCAGTTTACATTCGACAGCTTAACCTAATTCATCAAGTCCTCAATTCGCTCGTCGGCAACACTTGGAGCGCTATTGACCTCTTACAAAGCAAAAGGTCGGTCAGTGTTAAGCTATGCGGCGTGAAAGAATATTCAAACCTGCCAAAACGACGCCCTGGGAACTATAATAATGTATTTCCTCATAACATCAGCGGACCATTTAAGTAAGGAGGAGATCATATCCTTCCATCCGCATAACAAAACTCCTGTCATAGTCTTATGGATTTCTCCGACACATTCACATGAGGAGAGGAATATAGACATATCCGCCATATCCTACAATTCTAACTCTCCCGCACATGCACATTAGAAGGGATCTTCCTGATACATAGAGAGAGATGTATTTCAACAATTGATTGAAATATTTCATAGATAATTTGAAGGAAGTTTTGTGGACAAAAAAAAAAAAAAAAAAAAACGGCTTGGTGTTATTCCTACCAGGAATATACAATTCCACTCATCACCTTGAACATATTCTCAGTTTACATTCGACAGCATAACCTCAATTCATCAAGTCCTCAATTCGCTCGTTGGCAGCACTTGGAGCGCTATTGACCTCTTACAAAGAAAAAGGTTGGTAAGTGTTAAGCCATGCGATGTGGAAGAAAGTCCAAACTTTGCAGAACAACGCCCTGGCAACATCCTCGTAGCAAAAGGGGATCATGTATGCGAGGAGAAGATCATATCCTTTCATCCGGCAGCTACAATACTAATTCTCCCACACATCTACTTGAGGAGGGATCTTCCTGATATATCGAGAGTGATGTCCAAAAGGATCAGAAACGAGTCGAGTTCTCTTCGGTCATCGAGTCATGCTCGTCCCATTGTTAAAAAAAAAAAACAGTAGAAGAAATGTTAACAATTTGTTAAGACATTTTGATGACCGAATACTGATTCGAACTGATTCTTTTGAAAAACTGATTCTAGAAAAATGTTAAAAATTTGTGAAGGCCTTTTGATGACTTAAACTGATTTTTTTGTCTTCCATCTACAAAAAAAAATCTTTTGACTTTAAAAGTCTTGAAAATGTCTTCTACTTATGGGAGGTTTTTTCGAAATACTTCCATCTATTGATTGTCATTTAGAAAGCCTTCTATCTCTATACCGATCAAGTGGTCTTTTTGTAAAGAATGTGTTTTCTATGTAGGCCAAGGGTTTTTATAGAAAGTATTTTAAAACTTCCACCTTTTATGGAAGATCAATGGTAGGTATTCAATCTATGGATGGCATTTTCTGCCCTTTTTAAAGGTCTTTTTAAACGATCATCTATCACTGGAAGGCCTGTGGGACCTTCTGAAACATGGAAAATTATATTTTCTAATTTTTTAATCTAAATTGATTAGAAAAAACATTTATATCCTTTAATATAATTTTAACGAAAACACATTTCAATACCATTACAGCACACACACACACACATTCAACATTTTATTTAATTTTTTTATTTATTTTAATTTTAAGAAATCTTTTTTTTTTTTGCGGTCCAGATTTACATTCGGCAATTTTACTTAAGGCAATCCCAAAGGTTATTTGTTTGAGAGAGAGAGAGAGAGAGAGTTGTCATTTATCTCTCACCCTTAATCTCTTGGTAATTGCTGCAAAAAAAGTCATTAAAAATTGCCCAATGTAAATCGGGACCCTTTTTTTCTGTGGTGATGATGTCGGCTTGGTTGTTGTTGTTTTTTTTGTATTTTTTTTTTAATTTCAATTTTTATTTTTTTTAATTAGAGTTGGTCTTTTTTAGTTTCCTTTTTGTGGGTTTCTTTTTACCAAAGAAATTCTTTAGTTTCCCCTAGATTTTTTCTTTTTTATTTTTTTTTCTATATGTCCCCCTTTCTCTCTCTCTGACTCACTCTCACTTTCTATTCAATTTTTTAAAATCATAATATTTGTAAAAATTTCCGCAAATTCCCCCTTATTAGCATTGCCTTCGTCGTTCTTAAGTTTGTCGACAACAGAACTATCATCATCGGGTGGTACTACTTCGACAGGTTGTTTAATGGACATAGATTTGAGGCCCCAATTATTGTTGCCACCACAACAAGCACAATCACAGTTACAACAACAAAATACTGCGACGACAACAACAACAACAATTTCCGCTTTAGATTCTAAATTGTGTACAAAGACCAACTTTATTAGGAATCTTGAGGATATTTCTCATTTGCCAACCACGACGACGATATCGTCATCATCAGCATCATCGACCATATCATCTTCGCTATTAACAAAAACAACAACAACAAAAGTTTGCTTCAAAATTCACAAAAATGTTAATAAATTAGAAAAATCTACAGAAAAACTACTCTCCGATGATCATGATTCCTCGTCCTCCTCTGCCTCCGCCTGCAATGACACCAAGTCCAAGGACAACGGCCAGAAGCCTGCGATGATGATGGTGGATGGTGATCATGTAAGTAAAGATCATCATCATCAGCAGCATGATGAAGATGCCAAGAAGCGTCCGCTGGCTCCCATCAAGGATGAAGAAGAACCCTTGGCTAAAAAGAGTAAACCCACGAAAATTGATAAGTAAGTGGAACCGCACACACCCACACCCACCTAACCTTAATTGGGGAAAATTAATTATTTTTTTTTCTTCTATTTTTTCTAGTCTATTTGGTTCGGAGGATGTGGATTTAAGGCAATTAATGCCAGCCATTGCCGCAGGCTCCGAAGAAACGGCTCCACCTCCACCCTCGTTTAATGTGGCCACGGCCAATGAAACCAATGAGAATTGGGATAATGTCAAGGTAAGGGTATTGAAAGTAGTAACGGAAATATTTAATGAACTGTTTTTATTGTTATTGCAGACTGATGTGGGTTCCAAACAATCTTCCGGCGGCCTCAAGAAGTCCAGCCTGGATGATGTCAGGGCCAAATTGGCCAAAACGGCCAAGTTAAATAAAATGCTTAAGCTGGCAGGTAGGTCATAGATGTCTACTTTACACTCTCTCAAATTATAACACTCTCTCCCTCTCTCTTTCCCTCTTTCTCTCCCTCTCTCTTCCTTTATCAGATAAATCCAATCGTGACCACGATCAACGCAACAAATTGGCCGAATTGCAAATGAACGAAGACACCCAAGAGGCAAATGATGAAAAAATCCGCACCATGATTGCCCAGGCCCAAGAGCTATTGGAATCGAAATCCATAAACCAGGATCAATATAAGAATCTGGTGAAAACGGTCATGTCCATTAATGAGGATAACAAACTGAAGGAGGCCAAGCGTCGTGAATCGCTGAACACCTTTAAGGATAAAATCAACAAAAGCAATGAAGATGATATCATGGATTCGGAACGTAATGCCGCCCGTGATGCTGTGCTACGTAAACGTATACCGAAAATAACTAAAACTGCTACTGCCGCTAATGATTTAACCAATTCCAACGATTCGCCCCTGAGTGGTGGTGAAAGTAATGCTGCCGATGAACCACCACCACCAGCAATTCGAGCTGGCGATGTGGAAAAACACAACACCGATTCGAATGAGGAACAAAATATGCGTGGCGGAACCTCCTCCACTAATAGAAGGGAAAAACGTGGCAATAAAATCTCCAAATGGGGTGATCGGGTCACAGAGCCACCAGCAAATGTTATGATGCCAGGTGGCGGTCCACAACGTGGTCCTTGGAACAATATGATGCCACAAAATAAACGAGGTAATGGTCCGCCCTCCGGTGGACCTGGTCCCATGGGATTCCGACCAAATATGCCACCCAATAATGCAAGACCTCCCTGGCCAATGGGTGGCGGCGGTGGTAACAATATGCCTCCACACTTTAACAAAGGTGGTGGCAATAACAACATGGGCGGTCCCATGGGTGGCCCCATGCGTGGCGGCATGCCACCAATGGGCGGTGGTGTCCCACCCCCAGCCATACCATCCTCCATGATACCCAAACCCTGCAATTCCATTGACAATCCCCAGGAAGACATTGTGCGCACCATCACCATTGACGGTTGTGCCAAGGAGATTCGTTTCTACGATGACATTGCCATCGTTTTCATGGAAGTTGATCAGCCACGGGAAATTGGTTTTCAAAATGGCCAGCGCACCATATTCATCGATAATCACGA
Source organism: Musca vetustissima (assembly GCF_032173495.1). NCBI lineage: Eukaryota > Metazoa > Arthropoda > Insecta > Diptera > Muscidae > Musca > Musca vetustissima. The sequence goes on from NW_026883164.1 coordinate 244,389, forward strand.
ACCCATTACGCTGCAATTTAATCACGACTACAAACCGGTGACCATCGATGGTGAAACGTTTAATTTACGCTTCGGCTCACCCTCTCGTGAGTTGTTCATCGATGAACATTGGTATGAAATTTACTTCGGAGGTCCCCCCATCACCGTGCCGATACGCAATAAAATGCACATGCTCAAGGCTGAGGGTCCACCACCCCAGGTTAACATTGGCCCACTGCGCAGAGATTTGGTTGTGGGTAAAATCAATATGATTGTGGATGCCCATAATGTTATACCCCTATTCCTCGATGCTCGAGTACAAACTTTCCGTTTGGGCGAGGTGGAACACACAGTGCAATTTGCCGATAATCTATTGACGGTACTACTTGATGGTACTCCCACCCGTGTGGAATATGGTGGCCTACCCAAAAGTCTCTATTTGGGTTCGAATAAATATTTCATACGTTTTGGAGCCCTGCCGCAGGGTGTGGTGGCTGGCAAAGTACAAATCAAGGATATGATTTATGTGGAAACAAAGCCACCAGTTAGCAGTGAAATGATGGCCATCAGCCACACAATTCCACCACTGACCACAGAGGCCTCTCTGCAGTCCCAGCAAGCGGAGTTGCAGAAACCCACAGAGCCCACAGTGCCCATTTTACCAGCTGCAGCCTTAAGTAATCTCAACATCGACGAATTGTTCCAGAAATTGGTATCAACGGGTATTTTGGGTGGTGCCAGTGGTATATTACCGGCTCTGAATCCCACAGCAACAACCACACAAGCAGCAACCACAACAACACCAGCTGTTACAGATCCCCTTACCACTTCCGCAACGGGCGTAAATAAAACATCCGCCGCCGCTACACAACAGGATGTTGAAGAAGTTCCTTCAGCCAGCACCTCAACCTCGTCATCGCAACAAACACCCCCCGTCGAAACAATAAAACCCATTGATCTTAGCAAACCCGAATCCATTAAAACCCGACAATCGGCCATTGTCAACACCCTATTCTCGGGCATGCAATGCAGCAGCTGTGGTGTACGCTTCCCACCCGAACAAACCATCAAGTATAGCCAACATTTAGATTGGCATTTCCGACAAAATCGTCGTGAACGTGATTCATCACGTAAGGCCCATGCCCGTAAATGGTATTACGAACTCAACGATTGGATCCAGTATGAAGAAATTGAAGATTTGGATGAACGGGAAAAGAATTTCTTTGAAACGCCACAAGCGGATTTGGAAATTATGGATGAAACATCCAATCAACGTTCCACAAATTCCCCAATACAAAGTTGCCCCGCTGGGCCGGATGATGTTGATCGTGCCTGTGATATGTGCCAGGAAAAATTTGAACAATTCTATAATGAAGAATTGGAAGAATGGCATTTACGGTGTGCCATCCGGGTGGAGGATAAAACCTATCATCCATTGTGTTATGAGGATTATAAGGTGGGTTCGAAGAGCTTTTCCAAAGGAAATTAAATTATTTAAATGTTGTGTTTTGTTTCTTTCCTTTTACAGGCCTCATTGAATCCCCCCACACCACCTGCCAAGGAAATGGATACAAATGACACAGATATTGCCGAGGAGCCTTCGTTAATACAAATCGATGATGATAATGCTGTCGATATTGTTATTAAGGTCGAGGAAGATGATAGCAAAGAAAGTATGTTGGAAACAATTTTGAATTTCCTATTTTTTATTTATACAAAAGTTATCTCAATGGTCGTCGCGAGGTTCACTGTGGGGATATTACTACAAAAGGGGGCATTAAGGAAGAAGGTTTTTTAAGATTAAATAATCTCCTAATGGGTTTTCTATGAAAAAAACAGCTCTAGGTAGGTCTCTAGAGGCCAGAAGACTTCTCAAGCGATTTAGAAGATTTCTCCGTGGAGTTTGCAAAAAAACCACCTCTTTAAAAATACCTCTAAAGCGATTATTGAGGCCATAAGGTTTTCGGAAAACTGGAAGACTTCTCAGTGGGGGTTCCAAAAACACACCTCTTTAAAAATACCTATACGTCGGAATCTCGTGGCCCATTGAATTTTCTGAAAACTAGAAGATCTCTCAATGTTGTTTCCAAAAAAGCACCTCTTCAAACGCCTCTTGAGTCAAAGGACTAGAATACTTCTCTGTGGGGTTTCTAAAAAACACCTCTTTAAAAATACCTCTACTTAGGATTCTTGAGGCCTTGTAAGGGGGTTTCTAAAAAAACCTCTCAAACTCCTCTTGACGCCAGACAAAGGGGTTTTTTTTTATGTATATAGGACCTCAAAAGGCCTCTCACATGGTATGTCAGACTTCCCAAAGGATGTTCTAAAAACTAGAAGACCTTAGACCTCAGAGGGGTTTCAAAAATAAAAACACCTCAACAAAGGCCTCTGGAGGGCAGGAAAATTCTAGAAGATCTCTCAAAGGTGCCTCTAAAAACTAAAAGACCTCTCAAAAGACTAAAGACTAGAAGACTTCTAAAAGTTCCAAAGTTAGAGCACTTTGGGATAGAAGACCTCTCAGAAGAGTTCCTAAAGAAAAAAATATTTCTCTGAAGTTATTTTAAGGATATAAGAAATATCAGAGGCCCCTTAGGTCTCAAAAGGTCTTTTAAAAACTAGAAGACTTCTTAGAGGTATTTCCAAAAGAAGAAGACTACTCAGGAGGTTTTATAAAAAATAGAAGTCCAAAATAGGGAAATCTCGGAGGACGCTTTCTTCTGTAAATAGAAGAAATCTTTATGAAGACCTTTCTGAGGTCTTCTAAAGATAGAAGAAATCTTAGAGGACGTTTTAAGAAAACCTCATATCTTTACGAAGACATATCAGAGGGGTTTCCAAAATAAAAACACCTCTACAAAAGGCCTCCTGAGTCCAGGAGACTACTAAAGGGCCTCTCAAAGGGTCTTCCAAAAATTAGAAGATATCTCAGAGGGATTTCCAAAAATATAAGTCCACCAAAAGATACATCTCAAGGGATCTTCATTATATAGAAGAAATCTGAAAGGGTCTTCTGCAGTTCAAAGACATCTCAGAAAGGGGGTTTTTACTCGAGAAAATTATATTAGGGCCTGATGTAGCCAGAGGTAGAAAAATCTCTAATAGGTTTCTTCTACATATTGAAGCTGCCTAAATATAGAAGGCCTCTCTGAGGGTCTTCTGTGTATAGAAGGCCTTCAGGAGGGTCTTCAACAGATATTGGCCCCCAAAAGGGCCTCATGTAGCCATAGGTAGAAGATCTCTAAGAGGTCTCTTCTACATATTGACGCTGCCTAAATAAAGAAGACCTCTCGGAGGTTCTTCTATGTGTAGAAAGCCTTTCGGAGGATGGTTCTGTGTTTGAAATGGGAGGGTATTCTATGTATAGAAGGCCTTCAGGAGGCTTTTCTATGCATAGAAGACATTTCGTAGGGTCTTTTTTATTTTTTGTGTAAAGAAGGCTTCGCGTAGGCTCTTTTGTATATAGAAGACCTCTCGCAGGGTATTTTACGTATAAAAGACCTTCAGGAGTATCTTCTATGTGTAGAAGACCTTTCAAATGGTATTATCTTTACCAATTGGTCGGTCTCTAGACTTTTGGTCGATCTCTATGCCGACCAAATGGTCCTTATGAAAACCAGTGTTATGTTTCTATGCAGACCAGATGGTCGGTCTTTAAAAAGCCTTGTGCCCGCTTTTTACACAGACCAATTGGTCTTTTTAAAGACCTGTATTTTTTAAAGATACATTGGTCTTAGTAGGACTTCTGTAGGTTAGAAGGCTATTTAGAAGTGGATTTAGGTTAGGTCTCCATTGTTGATTTCTATAAAGCCCAGTGGCCGGGTCACTACACAGACCAATTGGTCTTTACAAACACTTTTAGTTTTTATACGGACTTCTGTAGGTTATAAGACTATTTAGAAGGGAATTTAGGTTAGATACTAGGTCTCTATTGTCGATTTTTATAAAGCCCTGTGGTTGGGTCAGTACACAGACCAATTGATCTTTATAAAGTACCGTTAGTCTTCTGTAGGTTGAAAGTCTCTTTGGAAGAGGATTTTTAGGTTAGGTTAGGTCTCTATTGTCGGTCTCTATAAAACCCTGTGGCCGGGTCACTACATAGAACAATTGGTCTTTAGTTGGACCTGTAGTTTTTAAAGAGACATTGGTCGTACAAGATCTTCTGTAGGTTGGGAGCATGGTTGCAAGGCTATTTAGAAGGGGATTGAGGTTAGGTTAGGTCTTCGATTTTATAACCAAAATTAAATCATTTTTTTTTTGCTTTCCCAAAAATTGTGTTTCCCCAGAACCTACCACAACGAAATCAAATCCTGATGCTAACGCTGCTGCTAATGACGATGACGACGATGATGTAATCGTTTTGCCCAATGAAGAACCATCGGTTACGGAAATTGATGATGATGACGACGACGATGATGATGAATATGTGCCGGCTAATGTAACCCGCGAACAAATGGGCAATATACATGGTGAAGATGATGATGATTTGAATGAAACCACCGAATCTGATGTTGAAATACAAGAACCGCATATACCCTTTACCGATTTGGATACATACGAGGAAAAGGAACTACCTGAACCGGATGAATTTACGAGGGCGGCATTTATGAACATTAAAATCAAACAGGAACCAAATGCCGATGAAGAGGATGAAGATGATGGTTTCGAGGATGTGGGTACGGTGTTAATTGCACCCGAGGAGATTTCCATACACAGTAGTGGTGAGTAGTGAGGAAGGGGGTTAATTTTTTAGGGATTTGAAATAATTGATTTTTTTTTTTTGAAATTTTACAGAAGAAACACAAACCCAAACCATTGAATCCTCTACCTCAGCCGCCATGTCACCCGGCCAGCAGGAACGTCCCGCCTCAACCCCAGCCTCGGTTTTGAATGAGGAAATGAACGAAACAACCACAGATCATTTGCCGGCCACCGATTTAAACATTTCCATGGATGGTAATATGGAAACAGGCGATGAACATAACCTGTCCGCAGTTGGTTTAGCACCCGCAATGCCCTTGGCTAGTTTAGTTAATAAGATCAAAATAAATATTACCAAGAATAATGTAAATCATGCCAATAGTTCTGGTGGTAGTGGTAGTAGCTCAGCAGCAAATTCGAAAGCTCATAATTTGGGAGAACAAATGGGTGGTAATTTAGGTGCGGGTGGTGGGACGGCATCATCGTCCTGCTCCACCTCTGCCACAACAACATCATCCTCCGCCTCCTCCTCCTTTAATCACATACCAACCATATCAACGATACCTGTTTTGTGTGGTGGCGGAACAACAATTTGTAGTACCCAAAGCACAACAACAAGTGGTGGTGGGAATATGTTTGAAGAGCACACCTCCAATCCAATACCCTCGATTGGTGGTGGTGCTGGTGGTGCCACTGAGAACAACAGTGTCAGCACAATATCCGTCATTGGCAGTATGTATGGTAATAATGGCCCGACGGCTACCGTTAGTCGCACCATACACCCGCCAGCAAATGTTGTCCAACCCGCCAAACCTCCAGCCGCCACTGCACCAACACCTCCACCGGTTGAAGAAACCATAACCTATGAATTGAAACCGGCCCTGCAAAAAGCCACTCTAAGGAAAAAGGAGAAGGTGATTTGTGGCAATGAAACCTCGGGACTGTGTTCCATAATGTAAACTGGTTGATATTCAACAACTTTACAAACACCTAGCCCGCGCGACCCTTTCCCTAACCTAAAAAAAGAAACACAACAGAAAAAATCAAGGGTTGTGTTTTTTTATTTGTTGTTGTTGTCACATGCCGCCGACCCATGTGACTCATACAACCAACCTGTAGAATTCCAATTGTATATATATTTTTTTTTTAAAAAACTTGTTGTTGTTAAAAGAAAAGAAGAAGAAGAAAAACAAACACTTTTAATAATTTCTTAAATTAATTAATTTTCTTTAAAATTAATTTCAATTCGTTGATTAGTATTTAGTGTCACACATACATATGTTTTTTTATTATTACTATTTTGAAAAAAAAAAACACACACACACAAACATATATCGATGTAGTAATACTTGGTCCAACCAACCAATCAAACCAAACCGGGAGGGTCCAGGTACTTTGAATTATTTATCATCAGCAGCCAATGCAACATTTAATAATTTAAATTTACATATTTAATTTAATTTTATTAATTACATTTTTTATTTATATAACGACTTTTTTATTAGTCATCAATTTAAAAAAAAACAATAATTTAGTAATTTTTATTTATGAAAAAATACAAAACAAAAAACAAATTTTGTTTGCTGTGTGGGTGTTGGGGGGGAAAAAGGCAGCCCTCGCACCTTGAAATGTTATAAATGAAATCGTCATAGGATTTCTTCGTCCGCCCTCCCCCGCCCGGCCCTCTGTTAGGTACTCAACAAACAAATAATAATACATTTTTCGTATTTACTTATATTTTATTACAATAAAAAACACCACCCACACACACAACAATCACAAATGAAAAAATATCAAAAAAAAAACATAAATAAATAAAATAATAAAAAAAATCTATTAAAAAAAATAAACAAACAAAAAAAATATTTTAATAAATAAAATAAAATATTATATAAAAAAAAATTAAGTTCTGTTTTTTGTCGATTCATTTTTTTTATTTTTATTGTAGTATAACCACCACCATTCAAATACATATATATAATATAATTAAATAAAATATAAATAAATATAAACAATTTTTAAATAGCTTGCAATACAAAAAAAAAAACATGTTTTTTATTTAAAATAATAATGGTTTGTATTGATTAAAAAAAAATTAAAATACAAAGATGTACTAATTTTTATGACAAAGAATTTATGGACGAATTCTACATTGATTCAGTACAGAGACTAGATATTGTGGTGTTCCGTATTGACAATCATCGACAATCATATTTATAACCGTTCACAAAAAAAAAAAATAATTTTCAAAAATAGATAAAAAATGATGAGGATTCTTGTGTTAAAAAATTTGTATTTCTAGATAATTTTTTTGACCTTGTAGATCTCTTCTATAATTTTTAAGACCCTATAGATTGTTCTATCATTATTCTAAATCTCGTAGATCAAAAATTTAATTTTTCCGGACCTTGTGAATTTTTTTTAAATATTTGTATACCCTTCACCATACTGTGGTCTTTGTGCATATGTTTGTAACAGGCAAAAATAATCGAGATAGACCCATGGGTCCTTTAGAGAATAGCCATAGAATCACTTTCTGAGTCGATTTATGTATGTCCGTCCGTCTGTTGGTATTAAATTGTAAACAAAGTGCAGGTCATTTGTTTGGCCCACGGACGAACTCTATTGAAATTGGGGAAAATCGGTTCAGATTTAGCTATAGCTCCCATATATATATATATATATTCGTCCGATTTTATGTAAATGGTGTATCAAGTCCATATATATCTTTCGATTTGCACGAAATTTGGCACAGCGTACGGAATTAAGTCTAAAATTATGTGTGCAAAGTTTCGTGAAACTCGGTTCAGATTTAGGTATAGCTCATATATATATTTTCGTTCGATTTTATTTAAATGCTGTCCCATATATAGTTTCGTCCGATTTTATGTAAATGGTGCACCAAAATCCCTATATATCCGTCGATTTGCACGAAATTTTAATTTCTCATATTAAATAATTTTAAGGCCTTCTTCTTATTGACGTCGTAATTCGATATCGTGAATTTTTTAAATATTTTTTTCGACCTCGTGGATTTTTTAAATAATTTTAAAGGTCTTGTTTTTTTTTTGACATCGTAATTCGATATTGTGATTTTTTTTTAATTTTTTTGACCTCGTGGATATTTTAAATATTTTTTATTTCGACCTCGTGGATTTTTTAAATATTTGTTTACCTATTTTTAATGAATTTTTTTTATTAATTTTAATTTGATGCGCCAGTTTGAAGAATAATTGTACGACTGAAGTATGCAAAATAATAATATTTAAATATTTAAATAAATATATCAAATTCTTCATAAATGTTCAATAAGTATTTTAATAAAGAAAAAAGTCCCTCTTTATCGAATCTTAAGCTCATTGACTTATTTGTTTATCTTCCGGACAATGTGATAATTTCTCAACGTCTTTTTTTTTTCTATTCAATTGTTTGTTTTTGTTGTCCATCTCTGTCATTATGCAATTTATTTATTTGCATATTTAATTTTGCCCCGAAAAAAAATATTCAAAAAATATTTCTTGTTTATTTATTTTCTTTTTTGTTAATTCATATTCAAATAAATTTCTATGTTAACGACAGGTGTTACATTTTTTTCATTAGAAAATTCCCAAAGATCAATATCAACACAAAGGAAGCCAAAAAAATAAATTAAGGTGTTTACGAGGTCTAGTATAATTATTTAAGAAGTGATCTAGGAGGGAAACTTATTTTAAGAATCTACGACGTCGGAAAATATTATTTAAATAATCTATGAGGTCGGGGAAAACATATCCACAAGGTCTGCCTAATTAGAAACAACACAATATGTCTTTGTAATTCTGCTAAAAGTTAAAAACACGATTTAATTTATTTCACTATGACTAATTGGTGTTTTTCCATTAATTTAAAAAAGTATTTGCAATTCCAAAGCCGTTACAATTTCCTGTTCATATGTCATTTCTGGCAATTCTCTTCTCCGCACTGAGAGCAATCATATGGCAATGCCATGTCATGTGATAACGTTCACATCATTCACTGAGTAATGATAACAGCACGGCGTTAAAAACTGACGCCTTTGTATATAAATAAAAACGACGTCGTAGCAAATAAGACGTTGAACGAATAGCGGTATTTCAAAAATAATTCAACAATTTAAAGGCAAGTTTCGACTATACCATGGCACAATGAATAGGTAGTCCATTTAGAGCAGCTGATGTCTTGATTAACTGTCAAAGTGGGTAATTTTTTTTTCCAATTAACTCCTCTCCTCCTTGGCTCACGTCCTATTTGGTGTTAGAATGTTCAGAGCCATGTCTCCATGTGTAGCTTAAGCTACAAATTTGACTTTATCCATAGATGGTGGTTTGTGGTTTACAGGTTGACTTCGATCTTCTTTAAGAATTTGACCACAATGTTCAGACTTCCTAAGCCTTGTGTATCAGTGAACTCTTCTACTGTGAAGGAGTCACATAGTTGCGGGAAGCATCTTCTTTTGTTACTAAATTTACGAAATCTAAAAATTACATGCGCAGCTGTTTGGATTCTATTGAACGACTCGGACTTTACAGGTTATCCGTATTTAAAAACACACGTGTTAGTTAAGCGAACGCTTAACAACCGCCATTTTGTAAAAATCTATTTTTAAGCCCGTGGGCGTATAATACTCATTTAAATTTTTTTAGGTCACGTCTTTCTTGTGAGCCGTCCGAGGACGAACTCGAGGTGGGTAATTTCTACTTGAATTCGACGTGCAGTGTTGCCAACCATTTGAAATATTATATGAAAAAAAATTGACAGATAATCGAGACAAAAACAAAGGTTTTTGTTTTGATACATCACCTTATTATTGCATCATGGTCAAAACCTACTAAATTAAGTCGATTTCGGATTAAACATTTACAATAATTTAAACGTATATCAATTGGCAATTCTCTTCTCCACACAGCGAGCAATCATATGGCAATGCCATGTCATGTGATAAAGCTCAAGTCAATCACTGGGAAATGATAACAGGGCGGCGTAAAACAACTGACGCCGTCGTAGTTAAAAGAAAAGCGACATCGTAGTAAATAAGACATTGAACGAATAACGGTAATTTAAAAAATAAATTATACATTTAAAGGCACGTTTAAAGTCGATTTCTAATTTCAAATTTTATTAGAAAACTAAGTATTTTGAATTTTTACGGCTTTTTAATTTGAAATAATTTTTTTCTAAACCTTGTAAATCTCTTCAATAAATTTTCTAAACATTGTGAATGCCTTAAATCATATTTTCTAGACATCGTAGCTCATTTACATATTTTAACATTTTTAATTCTTACTATTTTATTTTCATTTAAAACGAAAATCTATTTACCTTTTGTTATTACGTGCTATAGACGTCACAACTAAATTAAATTGAAATAATCCACATTTTTTCTTAAAATTACGATTGACATTGGTTTGAATTGTGAAACTAAATTGAATCTTTTTCAACACTTGCAAGTGATTATGATTGCTTTTTTTAAAATCGCATTACACTACTTTGCGTGATATCACTACAGATCTCGACTTGTCGTTGTTCTGGTTGTTCTTAATTTAGCATTGATATTATCGAATTGATTTATGTGTGCAGCATTTTGAAACCAGAAAAAAACAGTGAAGTAAAATGTCCAGATAAGTTGGTTGTTGGTATTTTCAATTAAGATTTCCGGCTTTGGAGCATGCTTGAGGCTTTAGCACACAAATATGCAGGCCAGAGTCAACGTCAGCCAGACATACAGACGCTCAACCTACTGGCCAGTTGACTCAATCAGCATCATGTATTAAGTGAGAAATAAGCATGTAATTTAATTAAATTATACTGCATGTCAACAATTTTTTGAAAAAAAAAAATAAACAATTTTGTTTGTAATGCAGTAAAGGGTGGCTAATACATACATATGTGGGTGTGTGAATGCATAATTATTGTTATGATCATTTCAAATTTTCGAATACATTGTATGTTCTCATGGTAGCATATGCGTGTTGTGAGTTGCAAAGAGGGGTGACTGCCCATCGTATCTTATTTCTGTTAACCACCTTGCCAATGAGATCCAGATCCGGAGTCGCAACAGGTTGAGTGTCATCACGTTCACCGTCGATGGTACCCATATTTTTGCAACCTGGGAAATGAGTCTCAACTAGGAATTTAGGAGTCTCAGAACCTCAGTCCGTCCACGCTCCACCCTGCTTCTTGATTCTTCCGATGGACTTCGGGTCATTGGATAGTAGTCTTCGAAACCTAGCAGCTTCGTTGAGTCCTTCTATCGACTCACAGAAATTTATCCATTTTATCCGTTTTATCTCTCTTGTATTTGTTGAAACTAGCTCTATAGGAGTTCCATATCGAGTTAAGATTTATGCGCCCTGTTGAACAGTCGTCTGGTCGCTTTTCTGAGCTCAACAAGTTCCTTGTTCCACCACACTGGCTGAGATTTCTTCCCAGGTTATGTGAGCGGACAGGATTCCTTATGGCATCTAAGGAGAACGTCTGTTAGATTGTTCACGGCCCCATTCAATTCCACAGCTGTTCCTAAGTTTGTATTAAGAGTCAGCTGGGAGTTCGTTAGCTCCGTGAATTTCTCCCAGTTTGTTCTCCTTGGATTCTGATAAGGCTTTTGTTTACCTCCGTCAAAAGAGATCTCGAAGAAAATCTTTAAATGATCCAAAAAGGAACATTCATCAGATACCCTCCAATTTCTGATGACGGAGTCATCTAGATTTGAGAGGGTTAAGTCAATGACCTCCTCTCTATCCCTAGTTTTAAAGGTCGGATTACTAGCCCTATTACTTATACGTAAATTATAGGATAGAATGAAATCGAAAATGGACTCACCTCGTTTATTTCTTGCTATCCCATTGAAAATGGTGAGCATTTGCGTCGCATCCCAGGATAACGTTCTTGGTGCTCGTCATTTCATCGAACATCTTTCGTACACAGGTGTTGGGTGGGTGGATGCAGTTCCACAAAAGGCATGTAGACTGAGGAGAGCAGGGTGGCCTTCCCAGTCGAATGCTCCAGCCTTACGGTGGGCATGTCACCATTGCTGTAATTAGATAGAAAGATTAGATTTAAACTCTTCTTACCTACTATACATGTTCTCACCTTGTCCCCCATGGACGCGGCGAAAATATCAAAGTTGAGATTCCTTAATCCTGAAACCATATTTTTATAAATATAGAGCTCCTGAACCAAGGCGATGTCCACTTCAGAGTTCGTGAGGGACAGGAGTAGTTCGGCGGCTGCGGACTTGCAAAGATGCAGATTGATCTGCAGGATGGGCACCCTATGCCGCTTCCCTACTCCTACTGAGTTTCAGTGGATGTGCTCAGTCGAAACCGAACCCATCCTGAACCGAAGTTCAATTTCCCCTCACGCTCCCTAAGATACTCCTCCCCTGGTGGGTCAACCGCAACCATTCCACCATCCTCGTTATAGGGAGTTAGACTGACAACAGTCCAGCTCGATGTAGTGAGGCTGGGGTTTTGCAGCGCCAGCATTTTCAGCAGGAGCTCCTTGTCCACTGAAGGGGGGGTTAACCCAGGCTGAAAGGACCCATCTGGTTGGGATTTCAGATAGGGAGACCGCAGCAAGGTTCCCAGAGCGCGCCAAAGACGCTAACGGTTTTCACAAGGAAATCCTTAGATTCCTTGTTTAGACAGTTGATGACTTTAGCACTGACGATCCCCTTGGTCCGATCCACAGACGATCGCCGACCGAAGGGTTCCTTCAAAGAGCAACCAATGACTATCACTGATTCTACCATGACGAACAGATTTGTCAATGATTGCCACTAGAAGGGCTTCTTCAGCGGCTACCTTGGTTGGTCTGTCATATGCCTTACGCTGTCTTTGGCTACGAACTTTGGAGTTCGCCTTTCCAGAGGAGGTTGATGGCTTCTCTGTACATAGCTGTTTCTCCGTCGTTTGTTGTCCAGCGACAGCCGCATACGAGGAAGGAATAACGACGTCTAAAATCACGTTTGACTTTGATATTCCTTGATAAATTGACATTTCATACAATGACAACGTAACGGGTCGAGCCTTGTGTTTCCCCCTTTATTCCAATTAGAATGCATTTTTACAGTCCGAGAGAGAGAGAGAGTATCAGCTGTTTTTCCTGTTTGACATTTTAAACCAAAAAATATCCCCATTGAAAGCATTTCAAATTATTTTAATGATATGGTAACACTGTCACCATATCAGTGAGTGATTCATAGTTGTTTTTTTATATTTTCTAGTAGTTTTTTTATTGCAAATAATTACATTTCATGAAATTGCTGAGTATGTATGTATGTAACAGATGGTTTTGTATAAATATACATACACAATTGCATCAGATTATTGACTGGAATTTAATTAAGGACATTTATGAAAAAACCAGTTTTGTTGCATTCATTTGCAATTGACATGACACGTGAGCACGTGACAGAAAAAAAAACGACACGAGGTTTAGTGGTGGTTTTCTTAAAAAAAATACCGGGGAGTTTAGAAAAATAATCCACAAGACCTAGAAATATGGTTTTACGGATTTTCGAATGGTTAAAACATGATTTTAAAAATCCATGAGGTTTGAAAAATTATTTAAAAACTCCACGATGTGAAAAAAAATATTTTAAAGATTTTTCGAGGACTTGAGATTTCATTTTTAAAATCTATGAAATTCAGAGAAATTAATTAAAAATCAAACAAGTCTAGAAAAATACTTCAAAATTCCATGAGGTCTAAAAATATGATTTTAAATATGTTCGAGGCCTAAAAAGTGTGTGTTTTAAAAATCCACGAGGTTTTGAAAAATTATATAAAAAATTTTCGAAGTCTTGAAAAAATCTTTTAATATTTCTCGAGGTCTAGAAACAATATTTTAATATTCCTCGAGGTGGTTGTCCGAAGCATTGAAAACTCGTTGAGTCTTAGAAAAATTACCTACAAAAAGCTTCGGATGGCTAGAAAATCTGAAGTGTTGCAACATCAGTACCGGTGTGAGTAAATTGTGGGCAACGGTTAAGTCGCTCTCGAACCCTGGAAAGAAGGTGGATCGGACTTGTGTCTCATTTAACGGCGTCAAGGTGACAGATCCGTAGAGGTGCGCGTGTTATTTCAACCGGCAGTTTATAGAGAACCCCGAGAGTGACCGGGCGAAGAGAAGAGTACTGCGCCGTATACGATCTCTTCAGGTGGAAGAGGAACCACCACAATTTACGTTGGAGGATGTTGCAAAAGTCATCAGGAACGTGAAATCATCCAAAGCGCTTGGTCCAGATGGTATCTCCATGGTGATGTTGAAGCAGCTTGATGAGCCAGGAGTAGATTATCTTACTTATCGTTATCTACCCTTGTAGTTCCCGATGCCTGGAAAATGGGCAGGGTGGTCCCGCTACTGAAGCCGGGCAAGGATGCCAGCAAAGGTGATCTCACTTTTGTAGCCAGTAGCCAAGACACTTGAGGCTTTACTACTCCCTAGCATTCGTGAATGCTACTCAGTTGCTGATCAGCATGGTTTCCGGAAGCAGTACAGCACAACAACAGCTTTGCACGCCATTTCCGCACACATAGCAGAAGGACTCAACCAGAACAGGCCGTGTAACAGGACAGTCATGGTGGCGCTGGACCTATCAAAGGCATTTGATACCGTCAGTCACGCCAAGCTGTTCGAGGACGTCGAGAGAACAACCCTCCAGCCAAGTTTGAAACGTTGGATCGTAAACTATATGTGTGGACGCCAGTCGTACGTGGAATTCAGAGACAGGAAATCGAAGGCTCGTAGAGTTAAACAGGGAGTTTAACTCTACAGTTCCCCAAGAAGGGGTGATATCTTCGGAACTGTTTAACCTCTACCTCTCTGGAATTCCATGCCCACCGGACGGCATAAAGATCGCGACATATGCGGATGATTGCACGAGTATGGCATCAGGACCTAAAATTGATGACATTTGCGAGAGGCTGAACCACTATCTCGTGGATATAGCTGACTTTTTCCGGTCGAGGAATATGAAAATATCCGCCACTAAGTCAACGGCCACACTGTTTACCACATGGACAGCGGAGATGCGGCTATCTTTGGATGTGCAGGTCGAGGGGTCCACAATTCCGACCACTAATTACCCCAAGGTTCTAGGGATCACATTTGATAGTCTATATAAGTCGTCCGCGCATACGACAGCTATTTGCGATAAAGTCAGGAGCAGAAACAAGGTTCTCAAGTCGCTAGCCGGCAGCACTTGGGGAGCTGACAAGGAAACCTTGTTAACGACTTATAAAGCAATAGGCCGGTCTGTGGTAAACTATGCGGCGCCAGAGTGGTCCGCTAACGTCAGTGCAACGCAGTCTTCAGTCTTCCTGCCAGAATGCCGCCCTGAGGACTGACACAGGGTGTCTCCTCATGACTCCAATAGACCACTTACATGAGGAGACGAAGATCCTTCCTGTGCGTCAACACAACAAGATGTTGTCGATGCAATACCGGCGTGGGTGTTATAGAAGCAGCCATCCAAACCGCTACATAATGGATAGGCACCCACCACCCAGGCATGTAAGGAAGGATCTCCATGATCTGGAGAGAGAGGTCCAGAGGTATAAAAGGGAGCCTCTAGATCAACAGGCCTATCAAGCAGGATTAAAAGTGTTCACACGGACGCAGTTGAGGAATCAGTTCAAGAATATCGTGTGAATACCATCCTCGGAGACCACCCGCCTTTGATAGCTGCAGAAGAGCAGCATCTACCTCGACAAACTAGAGTGGTCTTGGCACAACTGAGATCTGAATGGTGTAGCCGCCTCAATTCATATGGGACACGAATTGATGGAGAGGTCGACAATGTCTGCCCGGCATGTGGTAACGGACCACATGACACGCTACATCTGTTCAACTGGCCAGCCAAACCCACTCACCTAACCCCATCTTCCCTTTGGACTGACCCATTACAGGTCGCAGCAACAACTAAAAGCTTCAGAAAAATTATATAATTTTTCTATATATTTTTTCCAATTTTTGTTATTCAATATCATCGATTGGGTTTAGCACTACATGACACGAGTTTTGTATAGTTTTGCTGTTATTTACACGGTATCCATTACATTTCGATAATTATCCTCAAATTATTTTGTGGTATTGTAAATGATCGTTCGATCGATATATTACACGAAGTGTTACCAGTTTTGCGCAAATTCCAGATTTTGTTTTGTGGTCTAGTAATTAGTAGCAGTAAAGCAGTATTAAATTACATGATTTTGATGATGATATGAACGATTAGAGGTCATTTGTAAATAAAGGGCACTAATCCGAATAACAAGCTGTGCAGTTAGGTATCAAAGGGGATTGGTTGTTATATTTTGGGAAGACGGTAACATCGGGAATTTTTAGAAACCTTTGGGATTTTTGAAATAATTTTTCTTGATTTTTAAAATAAGTTTACTAGACTTCTTGGATTAAAAAAAACTGAGACATTGTGAACTTTCAAAAAAAATTTTTTCTCGATTTAGTAGATTTTTTAAATAATTTGTTTAAATCTCCTACATTTTTATAACAATTTTTTTTCTTGGATAGAAAAAAAAATTCTGGCATTTTTTAAAAAATTTTTCTAGACCTCCCGATTTTTTTTTTTTAAATAATTTTTCTTGACCTACCGAATTTTTTACATAATTTTTCTAGACCTTATGTATGTTTAAAATATTTTATTCAGATTTCATAAACTTTTAAAATAATTTTCTAGACCTTTTGGATTTTTTAAATAATTTCTCTAGATAACCTGGATTTTTTATAAATTTTTGGACCTTTCAAATTTAAAAAAAAAAAAAAATCTAGACCTTCAGGATTTTTTAAAAAATTTTTGGGCCTCGAATATTTTTATACTAATTTCTTTGACCTTATGAATTTTTTAAACAATTTTCTAGACCTCCCAATTTTTTTTTAATAATTTTTCTAGACCTCCTGAATTTTTTACATAATTTTTGTAGACCCTGTCGATATTTAAATATTTTTTTTCTAGACCTTATGTATATTTAAAATATTTTTTGCAGACCTCGTAAATTTTTAAAATAATTTTCTAGACCTCATTGATTTTTAAAATAACTTTTCTAGATATTCTGGATTTTTAAAATAATTTTTGTGTACCTTTCATATTGTTATACTAATTTTCAACACCTCCTAGATTTTTCGAACAATTTTTCTGGGCCTCGTATATTTTTAGCGTAATTTTTTTCAACTCATGGATTTTGTAAATAATTTTTCTAGGCTTCCTGAATTTTTTAATAATTTTTCTAGACCTCCCGAATTTTTTTAATAATTATTCTTGACCTCCTGAATTTTTTACCATAATTTTTGTAGACCTTGTAGAAATTAAAATAATTTTTCTAGACCTTATGTATATTTAAAATATTTTTTTTTTCAGATCTCATACATTTTTAAAATAATTTTCTGGACCTGGTGGATTTTTAAATTATTTTTTTCTAGATATCCCGGATTTTTTTTTATTAAGTTTTATGGACATCCCAGATTTTTATATCAATTTTTCTAGACCTCCAGTATTTTTAAAACAAATTTTCTAGACCTCTTGGATTTTTTAGGCAAGCTTCCTCGTGTATTTTAAAAAAAAATTATAGTTTAAATAATTTCATTTTTTTAATAATCTTTCCCTTAAGTCCCTTTGAATCCTAAAAGTATTTTTTATACTTCGTGCAGGCTTTAAAAAAATGTTCCTAAACCTTGTGGATATTTTAAATAATTTTTCTACATCTCAAAATATAAATGGCAACCCTTGATGATTAAGTTATACGATTATAGCTTATTTACACTGGCAACCACAAACAAATTTAAATTACCACCTCACCTCTCACACCTACTGTCATTACCGGCATGTCATTTCTTGCACTGGCAGAGACGAGCCCCCATTTTATTTTCATGAGATATCATTTATCTTTTGATGTGCATTGCTTTCGCTCTCTCTCTCTCTCTTCACTTGAAATCAATGCAAACAACTGTTGATGGGTGGAGGTGAATCACTAACACCATTGCATGACAAACCTGAATGCCAACAGATGATAACAGTGATGCTAATGAAGTTGTTTTTTTTTCTCTTCCTTTTCGTGTCATCCATTAGTTGTCATTTTTCGTACATTTTGTTAAATTTGACATTGAAAGAAACAAATTGTCAAATGTGAAATCAAGTAATTATAGCAGGAATGTTGATTTTATGACAAATCATATAATTGAAACACATGAGTTTATATATAAATTTTTAGTTGAGGTTTACATTGTTGTTATATATTATTAGCGTATATTTTTTTAGCGTTTTATTTTTGCTGAGAGAAGTACAGTGTGAATAAAAAGTATGAATACATTTATAAAAAAAAAATATGTTAAATGGAAATTGGAGAAAATGATAAAAAAAATCCATGTTATTCAGAGAAATTAAACAAAAATTTAAAAATGTTCAATTATAAAAAAAATAAAAAAACCAACAAAATATAAAAAAAAGTATTTAAAAAATAGGAAGATTTGAAAATGTGTAAAAAATACACAAGCTCCAGAAAAGTTATGCCATGTACAGACGAGCGTTGTTCGCTCTCTCATTCGTTGTTCGACCCTTAATTATGAAGGAATTACTTAGTTCCCCATACAAAATTGTCTGAGCGAACACCGACTTTTGTACGTTGTTCAATTCGAATCACTCTCTGAATAACCAATAAATTTGTCCCATCCCTAACAATTGAGAGTATTTATCGAAAATAAATTAATTTTGACAGTTTGAAAATATTTATGAAATTTTCAAACTTTTTCAGTAAAATTGAAAATCATGAATGAAAAGTAAAAAATTGTATAGTTTTTATATATGCAGCAGGATGTAAATTTTGTTTTCTACATAATGCAATATGCATTTCTTTTCCCTTGGTTCTAATTAGCGTACAAAACAAGAAACACATGTGGGGCAACTCAAACAAAAAATTCTCCAAATTTTTATTTGTGACAGTATGTGGCATTTGAATTGAGAAAATATAAAAATGTATTAAAAACAACAACATTTTCAGAAAAAATGGAAAACATGAATGAAAAGTAAATAGATATGGGTTCATACTATAGTCAGGAGAAAGAGAATTATTTTTTCTATTTAGATCCCTATGTAATTCACTAAAATATGTTACATTTTTGGTGTAAAACAAGAAACAAAAAGTTTGAAATAAAAAACTCTGATGATATGAATTATGAATAGTGTTGTATGAACGGATTAATTCATATACGTAATTCTGAGAGCGAACTACGTTGTTCGGATGCCCGTCAGAACATGGCATTATTTATAAAATTCACAAAAGGTTATAAATATTATTCATAAAAAATATTTTTTGCTAAGGGAAGTACAGTGTGAATAAATAGTATGAATACATAAGAAAATAAAATATATTAAATGGAAATGGGCAGATAAAAATGGTAAAAATAAAATTAGAAATAAAATTTTAAACTTTTGTGAGATTTAAAAAAATCACGAGATTAGAAAAAAATATGTTTTTATTCCGGAGGTCTAGAAATGTTTAAAAAATCTATGAGGTCTACAAAAATTATTTAAAAAAATACAGTAGGCATAGAACGGCAAGAAAACCAAGCTGATGGTATCAACGCGCAAGACGTCCAGTAGACTGGGACCAACTGTGGAACTTGAGAACTACATCTTCGAGGTAGTTAAAGATTTTATATACCTTGGTACCGCCATAAATAGAAACGAATGACATCAGTTGTGAAATTGTGATTGTGACGGCCAACAGATGCTACTATGGTCTAAGTCAGCAGATTAGAAACAAGGCCACCTCCCGCCAGACCAAACTCACACTTTGAAAACGCTGATACTACCCGTCCTGTTATATGGATCTGAAGCATGGGTACTTGCGCAAGCAGATGAGGCAGCTCTTGGGGTGTTTCGAGAGAAAAATTCTCCAAAAGATCTACGGGCCGATCTGCGTCGATGGTGAATATCGGCGTCGAATGAGCCACGAGCTTTACAATTTATTCACGGACATCGTCATAGTCAGTCGTATTGAGCTGCAGCGACTACGATGGCTAGGTCATGTTGAACGAATGAATGAGAATACCCCAGCTCAAAAGGCATATAATAGCGAGCCTACTGATGGTTCCCGTAGAAGGGAAGCCACGAATCAGATGGAAAGACCAAGTAAAAACAACATCTTGGAATGTGGGGTTTCAAATTGGAAACGATGCGCACAAGATCGCTTGGAAATCTTTTCTAAGCTGGGTTTATGGACTAACCTTTCTGTAAAAAACCAGCTAAGTAAGTAGGCATAGAATTTTTTTTTAAACCAGGAGGTCTAGACAAATTATTTAAAACATTTCTAGCAAAATCAATTATAAAATCCGCTTGTTATATTTTAAAAGAAGGTCAATCGGGAAAATTCTTTTTCGTGATCTTCTATATTTTTTTATTTGTTTTTTTACACCTAGTGAATTTTTAAATAATAATTTAAAATATTTTTTGTAGCCAATTTTTTAAATAATTTTTCTAGACCTCCGGGATTTCTTAAATATTTGTAGTCTTCCAGGATTTTTACATCATTTTTCTAGACCTGCCGATTTTATAATATTTTATATTGTAAGAAGAAGGTTCATCAGGACCAGGATTTTTAATTTAATTTTTCTTGACCTCCTGAATTTTAAAAAAATAATTTAAAATATTTTTTTAGCAAATTTTTCAAAAAAAAATTGGATTTCTTTAATATTTTTCTAGATACCCAGGTTTTTTACATAATTTTTAGGCCCGCTGATTTTTACTGTTTTTTTAACAGTTTTCTAGACCTTGTGGATGTTTAAAAGAAAATATGTTTTTATTATTCATGAATTTTAAAAATAATTTCCTAGACATCGTGAGCTTTCAAAATAATTTTTTCTAATCTCATAAATTTTTAAAATAATTTTCTAGACCTCCTGAATTTTTAAAATAATTTTTTCTACATATGCCAATTTTTTTATATTTTTTATGGACCTCCTAGATTTTTATATCAACTTTTCCAGAGCTCCTGGATTTTTTAAACAATTTTTTTTGGATATTTAAAATCTCTTATATTCTTAATTTTTTTTTTTGTCTTTTTTTCTAGACCTCCTGGATCTTTAAAATATTATTTCTAAATATCCTGTATTTTTGAATAATTTATATTGGACATTCTAAATTTTTATATAAAATTTTCTAGAGCTCTCGGATTTTTCAAATAATTTTTCTAGATATCCTGGATTTTTTTTTAAATAATTTATATGGGCCTCCCAGATTTTTACAACCAATTTTTCTTGACCTCCTGGATTTTTTTAAATAAATTTTCTGTGACCTCTTATATTTATAAAATATTTTTTTTATTTATTCGTTTTTTTCGGCTTGAGGTCATTGAAAATTAAAAAGATTTTTGGTTTCTTTTTTTAATTTATTTTTATTTTTCCAATAATTCGATCATCGTCGATGATCATCATCAGGGATTGACTTTAAAAAAACATCCCCCTATGTTTTAAATATTTTTTCTAAACCTTCTGATTTTTTCAATCATTTTCTAGGGCCCTTGAATCTTAAAACCATTTGTTTGTACTTCGCGAACGTTTTAAAATTTTTTTCTAGATTGTTTACACTTTTGAATCCCCAATTTATTTTATATATATATATATTTCTTTTATTATTAATTTGTTTAATTTCTAGTCTCGTAATTTTTTAATTATTTATTTTAAATTTTAATTATTTATTTATGTTAAAATTCTTTAAAAATAGTTTAATTTTGTTTATTAATTTATCATTCTTTAAAATCAATTTAATTTGCATTTTATTTTCATTGTATTTTTTTTTATTTTATTTATTTATTTATTTTATTTTGTTTATTTTTTTATTTTATTTATTTTTCTATTTTATTTTTATTTTATTTATTTGTTATTTCTAGTCTGGTAATATTTTTTAATTATTTCTTTAAAATCTGTTATAACCCAAATGTAGTTAAACTTTTCATAGCCACTGTTTGATTCGTTATTGTACTGCTATTAAATGCATGCCATTTCATGACAGAGAGAGAGAGTCAATTTACATTGAAATGTGATAAACAGTAACGCTATTTTTCCCCCACTCTCCCAACATCACATATCCAATCTAATAATCTCAGCAATACGATAAAAACACGCAAACACACACATACACACTCGCACACACAGAGATGCATAAAATTTGGGTGCTCAAAGTGCAAGTTGGTGGTTTATCGACTTTGACTGATTGTAAACAACGTGGGGATAAACACGTCATATGGGGGAGCTTGCTTGCACACGCTCGCTCTCTCACACTACATCACTCTCGTCTCGTGTTGATTGCGGTTAATGCGAGAGAGGAAGAGAGTGCACTGCAATAGTTTCTTCGGCCTGTCATTCATTTATTTACAACAGACTCAATGTTTTTGGCCATCATTTCACTGCAAGCAATTCAACGGCACGGAGGCATTAACATTGCATGATAAATCTTGCAAATTGCAACGGTAAAATAAATAGTGTGCGAAACAAGAAATTAAAACAAAGAGTGAAATAAGAATAAATTACATTGTGTTGTATATTTTGACTATATTTACCAAAAACAAAGTTGGTGGTGAAAGAAAATAAAAATAAATAAAATAGAAACAAATAAAAGCAAAAACAAAATAAAAGAAAAACAAACACCTCTCTCATTTGAAACAAGTGGCAGTGGAGTTGTATTGTTGTACAGTTGTCAAACCTGTTGGTTGTAACGTGAATACGCATTTTTTTCGTTCAGCTGCTCAAATTTGAACCCGATTTATTTTTCTTTCAATGGAATCCAGGTAAGTAAAGTAATTTTTTGAAAATTTCGAAAAATAAATAGTTGCATAATTTAGTTAAGAATTGTTATGCAAAAAAATTGAACACAAATAAAACTGCCATAGTTGCAAAAAAAAAAAAATACAAATTTCAAAAATTTACATGCGTGTGTGATCGTGTGTTGGTTTGCATTTTTTCCCATAATATGCAAAAAAAATGTGCATTTATAAAATCGCCGAAACAAAAACTTTTACCATATGGAAACGTGACAATTGCTAGATATCTATTTTTTGATAAATAATTTAAATTTACACATGTGTACATACGTTATTTACTTGTCATTGACATACCCACCATTTGGCAATATCTTGAATTGCAAGTTTTTTTTTTAATTTCTTTGAAATTTTCAATTTACTTTTGTATGTTTACCCTTTGAACAACTGTGCTGTTTTAGTTGTTGTTTTTGTTGTCCTCCTAAGTAACAGCCGGTATTCTTTGTTTACTCGGCGTCTGTGTGACATTGGTAAATAATGGCAGTGTTTTCTTAAAAAATATGACCGAAGTTTTTAATACAAAATTGCGGCTAGAAGAGAGTTCTCATCCGATTTGGGCGCCATTCTTTTTTAATTACAGAAGATTTTAGTAAAAAATTGGGGGATAAAAGAGAATTCGAAACAATTCTAGTTTAGTAAAAACGTAAAGAAATTCATATAATAATTTGGGCGCCGGAAGTAAAATGGAAATCCCCAAATTGGGCGCCAAGAAAAGAAATTCACAAAATTCTTCCATTTGGGCGCCAGAAAAAATTGAAATTTCCAATTTGGACGCAAGGATAGGTAATTCACACAAAACTCCAATTTGGGCGCCAGAAAAAAAAAATGGGAGGCTGGATACAGATATAACCGGGTACATATCGAGAGTAAAAGTACTTTTAACTTTGGAATTTTTTTCAGAAAAATCTGATCGTTTTTACTTTTCGATTTTTGCCTTTCATTAAAAATTCCGACTTTGGGCGCCATTTTTTTTTACAGAAGATTTTCGTAAAAATTTGACCAAAAGCAAAATCGACTAAAAATTTAATTTTTTATAAGAATTGTTGTGTAAATAAATGGAATGTGTTTTCTTAACAAAAAATTTCAACTTTTTAATAAAAAATTTCATGAAGAAAATCGAAAGTCGACTTTGCGATTTTTTTTTAACTACAGAAGATTTTAGTAAAAAATTGGGGGCCAAAAGAGAATTCTCATAAATTCCCGTTTTTATCGATGGTGGCGTTTTTTTTTCTTAAAAAAAAATCAAAAGTTTTTAATAAAAATTGGGAGGCTTGAAAAAAATTTGGTCTAGTAGAGAATTTCCGATTCCAGTTGCGATTTTTTTCAAAAAATTATATGTTAAAATTTAGAGAATGATGAAAATTCTCTTAAGTTCCCACAAAAATTGGGCGCCACGAAAAGAAATTCACACAAATTCCCCCATTTGGACGCCAGAAAAAAATGGAAATCCACAATTTGGAAGATTGAAATCATCTCCTTCATTTGGGCCCATAAAAAAATTCTTCAATAATCCACGACAGAACATTTTCTAAAAAAAACTTATTTTGGGCAAAAAAAAAATCCGCCCGTCAATAATTTCCTCAATTTGGGTGCCAACAAATACAATCACACAAATCTCCGATTTGTGCGCCAAAAAAATAATCTTTCAAAAATTTACTATTTGGGCGCCAATTTATTTTTCAAAACTCTTAATTTTTTGGTCTTAAAACCATTCATAAAAAAAACTGTATAAAGTGATTTCCATTTGGGCGCCACGAAAAGAAATTGAAATCCTCAATTTGGGCGCAAGGATAAGAAATTCCCACAAAACTCCGATTTGGGCGGTAGAAAAAAAAAAAAAAATTGAAATCCCCAATTTGGGTACAAGGGTAAGAAATTCACACAAAACTCCAATTTGGGCGCCAGAACAAAAAAAACATAAATCCCTTATTTAGGGGCCTGTAAATAAAAATTTGCCAATTTGGGCGCCAATACCCAAACTTATTGAAAAATTGATTTTTGCTCAAAAATCCTACAATTGACGCCATAATGAATCCACAACAGAAAATTTAAAAGAATGATTTTGGGCAAAAAATCCACCCTTTTGTAAGTCTATAATTTCCTCAATTTGGGCGCTAACAAATAAAATCACACAAATCTCCGATTTGGGCGCCACAAAATAACTCTTTAAAAAATTGGCGATTTGGGCGCCATTTTTTTTTCAAAACTCTTAATTTTCTTAAAAACTGTATGAACTATTTGGACGCAAGTTGTGAGTTTTTTTTTCAACTCCCGATTTGGGGGCCACGAATAGAAATTTACATAAATCACCGTTTTGGGTGACAGAAGTAAGTTGAAATACCCAATTTGGGCGCCACGAAAAGAAATTCATATAAATCTTCCAGTTGGGCGCCAGAAAAAAATAGGAATCCCCAATTTGGGCGCCAAGGTAAGAAATACATAAATCCCCTATTTAGACGCCGGTAAATAAAAATTTGCCAATTTGTACGCCAATACCATACCTTATTTTGTAAGCAGTAATAATTTAAAAAAGATCCGCGATTAATTGCTCAAAAATCCTACATTTGGGCCCATATACAATTCTTCAATAACATAGGACAGAAGAATTTAAAAAAAAAAAATCCGTCCTCAATTTGGGTGCCAACAAACAAATCTCCGATTTGGGCGCCACAAAATAAATCTTTAAAAAATTTACCATTTGGGCGCCAGAAAAAAATACATAAATCCCTTATTTAGGCGCCGGTAACTAAAAATTTGCCAATTTAGGCGCCAATAACAAACCTTATTTTGTAAGCAGTAATTATTTAAGAAAGATCCGCGATTAATTGCTCAAAAGTCCTACATTTGGGCGCCATAAAAAATAATCCACAATAGAAAATTAAAAAAAAAATGATTTTAGGCAAAAAAATCCGACATGTTGTAAGTCTACAAATACCTCAATTTGGGTGCAAACAAATAAAATCACACAAAAATCCGATGTGGGCGCCACAAAATAAATAATTTAAAAATGTACTATTTGGGCGCCATTTTTTTCAAAACTTTTAATTTTTTTTGGTCGTAAAATCTTTCAGAAAAATCCTGAAGCAATTTTTTTTTTAAACTGTAAAAAATTCCTCGATTTGGGCGCCAGTCGCCGGCTAGTTGTGTAAAATTTTAAAAATCGTGTGGTTGTTAAATTTATATTTTTAAATTTTTTGCAATCTACTATTCTTCTTCATCTTCTATTATTTTTATTATTTGGCTTTCTTTGCCATTTTGTTCTGAACATCTGACAATATTCCCGAAGATCTGACAGATGGATATTTCTCAAAAAAAAAAAAAACTAAAATTAGCGCCAGATATTTTGTAATTAAAAAAAAAAACACTTCGTGATTCACTTTAATTAAATTTTTCTTCACAATTGGTCAAAATTAAGGCAATGAACAAATTAAAAAAAAAAAAAACGGCCGACGGATATTGGTCGCGTGACAAAAATGATTATCCCACAATTCTTTCTATTTTGTTGAGGAAATTTCGTTTTGGATTGAATTGTTTTTTTTTTTTTTTAATTTTGAGCAAGAAAAAAATATTTGAATTGTGAAAAAAATATTTTGAAGGACATTTTGTTTTGGATTTTTTAAAAATATTTTTCAAGGACCAATATATGGGTTGGATTAAAAAAAAAATGATTGAAGGCGATTTAAAAAAAATGTTTTTGAAGGCAAATAAAAAAAAAAATATTTTTCAAAGACTTTTATAAGGTGTGGATTTAAAAAAAAATGCAGGACCTGTATAAGAGGCGGATTTAAAAAAAAATATTTTTTAAGACCTTCATAAGGCGTGGATTAAAAAAACAATTGTGCAGGACCTGTATAAGGGACGGATTTTAAAAATATTTTTCAATGACCTTTATGAGGCTGGGACTTTTTAAAAACATTTTTTTCGAATGCCATCTAATATTTTAACAATATTTTCCGAATATCATCCAAGGCGTAGATTTTTGAATGTATGTTATCCAAAGACCTATACGAGGTGTGGCTTTTTTTTTAAAAACATTCAATACCTTATTTTTTTAATTGTTTTTAAGGGTCCATTGTTTCATATTTTTTTCAATAGTTTTAAAAACTTGTTTTAAAAAAATATTTTTCAAAACTCAATTTAAAAAAAAATATATAAATCATGGATTTTTTTAAACAATATTTTTCAAGGCCTGGTTTTTTACCCACCTTTATTAATTGGGCTTGAAAGATTTTATTTGAAGAGCCAACCAAGGTATGTGTTTTTTTAGGAATATTTTTTCAAGGACCTTTTTAAGGCCTGGCTTCTTTAAAGAATATTTTTCAAGGACGTTTTCAAGGTCTGAATTTTATAAAGATTTTTTTTTAAGTTTTTCAGATTATTTTTTCATTTCAGCATCAATTCCAAAACCCATCTAATGTTTTTTTTTTCATTTTTATAAATTCCATTGGTGAGGAATATGTAATGTTTACATTTTTTAATGACGTACACACACACACACATACTCATGTATACAATTTCATTAATTACTCTCACTAAAATAAATTGTAATTTCTTTGTAGAAAAAATAATGGATTTTATATCGAATAGTAGTAAACACCGCCAGCAGCTACTCTCTCTTGGCTTCTAATTATTAGCCGAACTAATTGCCTAAAGATAAACAGCAAAAGTTTTTTTTTAATTCTGAGAGAAGTTAATATTTCCATTAGTTAATTATTGTTTGCCTAGGCAATGTGTATAAAATTTACTTTGTTGTAGGTTTTTTTTTTTTTTTGTAAAAATTGTAAAGCTGTGAAGCGGGGGGAAATCCAATGTGAATAATCAATTCATTCATTCACTGAGGAAAGTCTATGTCGTGATTTTGTAAATATCCGCATTGTCGTCATTTACAGATTACAGATATTCTGATAGCAACCGAATGAAATGGGTGACAAAATATTGATGAAATTCCAGCAAGAAAAAAATGTTTAAATAATTATTTATTAAAAAAAAAAAAATTAACTATACTGGCCTTTACCAAAAAAAAAAATGTGTATTCAATTTCCAGATGTTTACTGGTAAAATGCGATTTTACCATGTGTTTTAACATGTGGCCCTCAGTGAACCTTTGAGCCAATTGATTTTTTTTTTTTTTTGGTTGCATCTCCTTTTTCTCTTGCCTCCCACTTTTGGATGGCAAAAAATTAAAATCCCTGCAAGAAAAAATTGTTTAAATAATTATGTATTAAAAAAGAAAATAATGAAATATACTGACCTTTATCAAAAAAATGTGTATGAAATTTTTTAGGCCTTTAATGGTAAAATGCGATTCTACCAGTAAAGGCCAGGACATTTTGAACTAATTGATTTTTTTTGGTTTCAGCCTCCTTTTTCTTCTTGCCCATTGCCACTGCCTCGTGACCGACCTTTATTTTGTTGTATCATTGTGAATACCCCTAATTATTTGTAATGGAGCCTAAAAGTATGCTGCAAAATTTGTTAATCATTATTTTTTTTATTCACCATTTAACCTCAACTTTCATCGATTTTTTTTTTTAAATCTGCAGCTTAGTGTAATTTTACCAATATTTCTTTGTTTGCGCCTAAAAGTATGCTACAATTTTCTGGAGGTTTTTCATTTGACTCCGTTGTGTTACTTCAATCTGAAAATAAAAGCTTAAAACACAAAAATGTGCATTCCACAACAATCAGCAACCAGGCATTCAGGGCCAAGTGCATTTTTTTCCATTTCTGTTGTTGTTGGTGTTGTTTGTTTCTCAGCTTGCACACTTTGTATTTGTCATTATCATGCAATAATTATTATTTTTTAATTTTCACATTATAATAACTCACTTTGTGCTGCCACAGAGCCATAGAATTTTTTTGCATTATTATTTTGCCTTTGTCTGCTGGTTCTGGCTCAATTAGTAATTCCATTCTGCAATTACATATTAAAAAATAATGTAACTTAGATATTGATTGTTGACTTCACGTTAATTTTTTTTTTCTTACTTCCAACATCTGTTCAAATTGTCGCCATGTCATTCAACAGGTTTTTTGCGGCAATTATATTTCATAACGACTTTTTTTTTGCAAGATTTGCAACTCAGTTGCCGCCACGACACAGCAACAACAACAACAATATTGAAATAGTCTCTTGTGATTGGCCGGTTATTTGGCGGTGTGTCGCTCAGCTTGTTGTGGGTTAGACAGCCAGCAATCAGATAATAGAGGAAATGGAAATAAAAAACATTTCAGTAAGGGGAGCTATTTGCTTCGCGTCACAATTGCAAGCTGTTCTCGTGTTGTTGTTGGTGTTGACGTCAAGTGCAATGTAGTCAAAATCAATGTAACGATGTGTGTTTGTGTTTAATTGCGGTCGGTCGGTTGTGGCAGATCATTCTATAAAAAACAACAACAAAAAAGATAAAGATTAATGTACAAATAATTATAATATATGATAATGATTACATTACCCACAATTATTATTATTTTTTGTTTTACTGTGAAATGGCTGGCAGTCTGCACTACAACGCCGCTGCCACCACCACCTGGGATATTTGCTGATTTTTTTTTCTTTTGTTGTTGCTGCTTTACATTGTGATTTTTTCCATTCTTTTCGTTGATATTCTGAACAGGTGTCTTGCAATTTGTGTATTTATTACATTTTTGTAATCTAATTTCCAAAATTATCCCAATAAAAATACATTTTAATTCCCCTCAAAGACTGCTTCTCGTTGACAAATAATCTAACGCAAAAGAAAATAAGAAGAAGCATCAATCAATCATATGGCGCCAACCGCCAAATTTTTATTGAGAGCAATCGCTGCTCTTCGTGTTAACGGCTGTACGAGGAGAGTGGCAGCAACAACAACAAATACACTTGTCGTGAATGGACAAAGGAGAAAGGAAAATAGACATTTCTCTTCGTGTGCTGCTACGCCGCCTCATCATCTTTGTTTGACAAGGTAATTAGTAATCGAATGGAATAATGCATAATATTATTTTTGTGTTTAATGCACTCACACACTCTCTCTCTCTCTCTTACCATCCAACCACCCACTCTTTTCTTATTATAAAGCAGGCATGCTTACCCATATACCAGGCATGCTTACCCATATACGCTACCGTAACTGAGGGTCGATGGGTAAACGCATTTCTCTTTCTTTCTCTTTACGTCAGTCGTTTTTAATGGTGAATTCTCTCCCTGTAGGAAATGTCTACAGTAAATCAGTATTGACTTACTATTGACATCGTCACCAATACTGTTGACCGACTATACCCAACACAATGCATTTTACTATTGACATTTAACATGCGCTTGTCATTGGAAATGAACTAGTGACTTGGTCAGTAGTAAGTCAGTAGTTTTTAGATATAGACACAGCGTCGCATATGTGGACACGGTCAGTAGTAAGTCAATAGTTTGTATATATAGACTAAAGGTCACATATGTCACTTGTAAATTTTTTATAATTTCTTTTGCTCAAAAATTTTTTCACCAATTAATTAATTAATTTAATTATTACCATTAAACTCGCGTTTTTAACAAAATATCTGTCTATTGCCGCCAACATATTTA
Source organism: Musca vetustissima (assembly GCF_032173495.1). Taxonomy (NCBI): domain Eukaryota; kingdom Metazoa; phylum Arthropoda; class Insecta; order Diptera; family Muscidae; genus Musca; species Musca vetustissima. Next base: position 274,467 of record NW_026883164.1, read on the forward strand.
TAATTAAAGAAAAAAAGAAGAAGCATAACCATGCTCAGTTGGTTGTTAACATAACAAATGCTTCTTCTTATTACATGATATGTAGACAAGTTGTAGAAAATATGGAGACATGTCGCCACAATAGTAGACAAAGGCGATACAACACCCCACATTTCCTTCAGGGCTGCTACGCTCGCACACACTTGCTCTCAATTTAATTTTGCCCAACACTGCCATATACGCTACCGTAACTGAGGGTCGATGGGTAAACGCATTTTCTCTTTCTTTCTCTTTACGTCAGTCGTTTTTAATGGTGAATTCTCTGCTACGCTCGCACACACTTGCTCTCAATTTAATTTTGCCCAACACTGTTATAAAGAAATACATTGGCATGATGACACCTTTCTTTCTTTGGCAACGTAATTGTGGAAACAAAGTGAGAGAGATAGAGAGAATGTGTGGGAATGAGATTCTAATTAGAATTGTATAAATGCGTATGAGTACTGATTAGTGAATTTAATCGCCTTTATTATGAGCTTATAAACAATTACTAAGAACTAATTGAAAAATAATAAATATCTTCATCTTATCTTGACGATAATGGGGGAAAAGGGTTAAGTCAATTTTTCAATAATAATAATATAAGAAAAAAATAAAAAAGAAAGTAAAGTAAATTAAAAGAGTAGAAAATAAAAAATAATAATGAATAGAAAAAATAGTAAATAAAAAAACAATAGAAAATAAAAAAAAAAAATAGAAAAATAATATTATTCTGTTTAATGCACTCGCTCATGATTTTGGAAATAGAATTAAAAAAATGAAAGGAGATGAATAAAAAATAGAAAATGAAATGTCAAAAAAAAAAATAATAATAAATAAAAAAATAAATTAAATTAAAAAAAAATAAAAAAGTTGAAAATGATAAATAAAAAATATTAGAAAAATATTATTCTGTTTAATACACTCTCCCGCCACCCTCTCCTTTGCTATCATAAAGAAATTAAAAGCCACGATGACATATTGTGGAAGTAGAAAAGTACGGGAGAGAGAATCCAATTGGAATATGGTATGAGTGCGTTATGCGTGCAAGTACTGATTATTGAATAACCGCATTTAATCGCATTTATTATAGTCGATTATTAAGAACTAATTGAAAACTAATAATAAATAACTTCATCTTATCATTATAAGAAAAAACAATAGAATTAAAGATAAATTAGAATAAAACAAGATAAATTAAAAAAAATTAAAAAAGAAGAATAATAAAAAAATAGAAAAAAATAAATAAATCTTTACATACAAATATAAGAAATAAAATAATTTATAAAACATTAATTAAAACAATAAATTATTTTTTTTATGATTATAAAAAAAAATTAAAACAATTTTTTTTTTGGTTTAATAGTGTGTGAGGAATTTTCTATTTATTAAAAAAAATTGAAATTTGAAATTGAAAATTGTTTGCGTCAGCTAATTCTGATTATTATAATTTTGTAACTAATTGGAATATCTTCACAGAATAAGTTGATTTTGAACGGTAGATATCTAAATATGAATTGACATAAGTTTGAAAAACATTGGTAATCGAATAACTGAGTAACCGCCAAAGAAGCACAATTACCTAAATTTTCCTAAGGTTAATAATTTTGTGTCGCCGTTTTCTGGGGACCATAACTTTTTAAGTAATCGGTATATTATCGTGAAATAATCGTGTTTTGAAAGACTGTAGCCTGGGTAAGAACTTTGTAAGGTTACAATACCATAGCTTGAAAAATACCAGAATTGTAGCCAAAATAACCCAATTACCAAATTTTTCCTAAGTTTCTTAATTTTTGTGACATCATTATCTAGCGACGATAACTTTTTAAGTCAGCGGTATATTTTCACAAAATAAATTGATATTGAAAGGTAGATATCTATATTAGAGCTGACATAAATTTCAAAATAATAGGTAATCGAATAACTGCCATTTGCCATTGTTTCACAGATTTTGCGTCACTTCCTTCGTGTTACCATAACTTTGTGAGTAATCGGTATATCTTCATGAAATAAATTGTTTTTGAAAGATAGATAGCTCTACAAGAGCTGACAAAAATTTCGAAAATATTGGTAATTGAATACTTGAATAACCGCTAGAGAAATACAATAACCCGAATTTTCCAAAGGTTGGCAATTTGTGTGTTACCATTTTCTGGGGACCATAACTTTGTAAGTAATCGGTATATAATCATGAAATAACCGGTTTTTGAAAGAATGAAGTCTGAGTCAAAACTTTGTACAGTTACAATGACATAGCTGAACAAATACCAGAGTTATGGTCAATAGAATCCTCTTACCCATTTTTTCCTAAGGTTGTTAATTTTTGTGTCATCGTTTTCTAGTGACCATAACTTTTTAACTAAGCAATATATCTGCATCAAATAACTTGATTTTGGAAGATAAATATCTTTATATAAGCTGACATAAGTTTCAAAAGTATAGGTAATCGATTATCTGAGTAACCGCCAAAGATACACAATTACCCGAATTTGCCGTCATGTGGGAGATTTTGCGTAATCATCTTCTAGTGACCATAACATTGTAAGTAATTGGTATATTATCAAGAAATAGCCGGTTTTTTAAAGTTGGAAAGCTCTACAAGTGCTTACAAAAGTTTCAAAAGTATTGCTAATCGAATACTTGAGTAACCGCTAAAGAAACATAATTAACCAAATTTTCCAAATGTTGGCAATTTTTGTGTCATCATTTTCTAGTGACCATAACTTTGTAAGTAATCGGTATATTATCATGAAATAACCGGTTTTTGAAAGAATGAAGTCTGAGTAAAAACTTTGTGCAGTTAGAAAGCCATAACTGGTCATATACCAGAGTTATGGCCAAAATAACCCAATTACCCAATTTTTCCGAAGGTTGTAAATTTTTGTGACATCGTTTTCCAGAGGCCATAACTTTTTAACTAAGCGGTATATCTTCATGAAACTTGTTGATTTTGAAAGATGTATATTTATATATAAACTGACATAAGTTTCATAATCATTGGTAATCGAATATTTGAGTAACCGCTAAAGAAACACAATTACCCAAAAATTCCAAAGGTTGGTAATTTTTGTGTCCTCGTATTCTAGAGGCCATAACTTTTTAACTAAGCGATATATCTTCATGAAATAACTTGATTTTGGAAGATAAATATCTTTATATAAGCTGACATAAGTTTCAAAAGCATAGGTAATCGAGTATTTGAGTAACCGCCATAGATATACAATTACCCGAATTTACCATTATGTCGGAGATTTTGCGTAATCATCTTCTAGTGACCATAACATTGTAAGTAATTGGTATATTATCATAAAATAAGCGGTTTTTGAAAAGTAGATAGCTCTACACGTGCTGACAATAGTTTCAAAAGTATTGCTAATCGAATACTTGAGTAACCGCTAAAGAAACATAATTAACCAAATTTTCCAAATGTTGGCAATTTTTGTGTCATCATTTTCTAGTGACCATAACTTTGTAAGTAATCGGTATATTATCATGAAATAACCGGTTTTTGAAAGAATGAAGTCTGAGTAAGAACTTTGTGAAGTTAGAATGTTATAACTGGTCATATACCAGAGTTATGTCCAAAATAACCCAATTACCCAATTTTTCCTAAGGTTGATAATTTTTGTGACATCGTTTTCCAGAGGCCATAACTTTTTAACTAAGCGGTATATCTTCATGAAATAACTTAATTTTGAAAGATAGATGTCTATATATGAACTGATAAAAGTTTTAAAGGTATGGGTAATCGAGTATTTGAGTAACCGCTAAAGAAACACAATTACCCAAATTTGCCATTGTGTGGGAGATTTTGCGTAATCATCTTCTAGTGACCATAACTTTGTAAGTAATCGGTATATTATCATGAAATACCCGGTTTTTGAAAGAATGAAGTCTGAGTAAGAACTTTGTGAAGTTACAATGACATATTTGCATAAATACCAAAGTTATGGCCAAAATAACCCAATTACCCAATTTTTCCAAAGGTTGTACATTTTTGTGACATCGTTTTCCAGAGGCCATAACTTTTTAACTAAGCGGTATATCTTCATGAAACTTGTTGATTTTAGAAGATAGATGTCTATATATGAACTGATATAAGTTTCAAAGACATGGGTAATCGAATACTTGAATAACCGCCAAAGAAACACGGTTACCCAAAAAAACCAAAGATTGGTAATTTCTGTGTCACCATTTTCCAGAGGCCATAACTTTTTAACTAAGCGATATATCTTCATGAAATAACTTGATTTTAAAAGCGGAACATCTTTTCTTGAAATTAATGTATAAATATTTGTATTATAGCTTAAGAAAAATGGAAGTTATCGGCGGATGTTTAAAAGTAACCATTTTTGAAATGATTGCAATTTTTCGGGAATCTTTTTTTCGGTGGCCATAACTTTTGAAATATTTCTTATATCGATATAAAATAAATTGATTTTGAAAGGAAAATATTTCTTCTCTTGAATTTTAGACATGAAAACAGAATATTTTTGTTTTTTGCAATTCTATTTTGCCGCCAAGTGTCAAAGAACGAATTTTGTCTGTTCTTGCAGATCGCTTGGCTTCAATTAAATTTGCCATTTACGGTTAGTTCTTGTTTTATTTATAGTTCGAGGGGGGACCAAAAAAAAAGAACCTCCAATTGTGGCAAGGTTAAGATTGGTTTTTTGGAAACAATTTGCAAAAAAAAAATCGACACCAAAAAAAAAACTAAGGCTGGTGATGGTATCGCTTAAGTAAATCTGACCATTTTTTTTCATTTGTTCTTTTGCTTTTTTTTTTTTTTTGAATTTGCAATCGAGCAATTGTTTTAACAATAACTGATTATTAAGACAAATGCAAAAAAAAACCGTCAACAAAGAATTAAGAAACGGCCTCTGGTTAGTTGGCGGTTTTTCATATCAAGGCATACAATCGGCGCGTTAGTTGGACGCTTGACTTCAGACCGTGAGGAACGGCCGGCCACAACGATACGAAACAAAAAAAAAATAATAAAATAACATTGCAAAACGTTAAACAACAACAAAAACTAAAAGTGTGGTATAAATAATTTATAAATGAAATGCAATAAAGCAAAAAATAAAAAAATAATAAATAAAAATATCAACAAATAATCGACAGACATTAGTTTGTGTTTTATATTTTTTTAAACATTCACACTTACATCGATAGCGCCCATGTTATGGCTTGTGAATTTTCATTAATTATTATTTTTTTTTTTTGCTGTTCAAAATGCAATTAAATCACAACAAAGCAAAATAACAAAACAAAAAAAAAATATAATTAAAATTTGTTATGTGAACCAAAACGACGCGGCGAACGGCAACAAATTAAAAATTATCTCAAAAAGAAGATTGAAACAAAATTCCAAACATTTTTTTCCTTCAAAGTGTTATAAATAAACAAAAAAATAAAACGGATAATAAATAATTCAAATATTTTTTTCTCAGAGTTGAGGTTGTCACTTTTGCACTTGCAAATAATTTATTTTAAAAATACCGAACGATTGCTAGCCATATTTGATTTTGTTTTTCAATTCTTTAATAAATCAGGATCGTGAAATTTATTATCATTTCTTGCTTTGACTTGCAGTTTATCTGATAATTTGTCTTTTTTTAACAAGGAAATCAATTCAATTTCAATGAAGTCGTCTCCTTGCTTAACTGTTCATTTGGATGTGATCTCTTTTTAATTAACATTCAAAAAAGAGAAATTCTAAGTAAGAGAAAAAAAGAGATGACACTCAAATAATTGTCATAAGGCACTAATGCACAAAATAGTGATAGGTAAACGCATATTCTCTTCTTTTCTCTTTTGGTCAGCCATTTTTGATGATTATCTCTCACTTACGAGATATCTCCGTTATCTCTCTCTCTCTACCTTTAATTAGAATGTCACTTGTTTACTATATGCAGTAGATATAACTGTTGTAGACCTCTCAGAGGAAGCGAGAGAGTGTGTGAGAGAGAGGGGGAGATGAAAACTAACTGTTTATAATAAATCAAATGTATATTCCTTATGACAGTGTTGAACTGCAAGAATCTACGAGTTTTTACTATTTTTTCCGATATCATAAAGGAAAAAAAGTGTTATGGTTGAAAAAAAATAGATTCTTGCAGTACGGGAACAGACCAATAATCATCAAAAATGGGAAATCAATACCAAATAAATAGAAAATTCTTTAGATAATAATTTTTTTATCGATAAATATGTTTTATAAATATTGGTGTTTCTTTATTAAAAAAAATACCCTTGTTATCAATGAAAATTTTCTGGAAACCACACTTATTTATTAGCGATTAATATTTCTGTAAAGGAATGTATTTTAATTTATTTTAAAAGGCTAAAATTGTTGTCAAATTTTTCACACATTTTCTCTATGTAAAACATTTGTTATCGGACGGGTTTTCTGTAAAAAAATATAAACTATTTTTTATGACATTTTTAGAACGAAAATTTTTTTTTCTAAACGGTTAGTTATCGAATATATTTTCTTAAAAACAGATTGTTATCGAACCACCTTTCTACAGCAGAAGGAAATAATGAGGTAAATTTTCTATAAAAAAAGACAAATATTGGTCACCTTTTGGTAGAAAATGCTGTTATCGGGAATTGCTATCCATGGAAATTGAAATATATCGAAAGAGAAAAAAATTTAAGAAATTTAATGTTATCGATTTATTTTTTTTTTAAATAAAGATATGCATAATGCTGTTATCGAACATATTTTATGTAGAAAAGTTTATTATCGGAAATTGTTACTACAAAGAGAGTAATTATCGAACGACTTTTCAATAGATTACGTAGTTATCAACCGACTTTTCAAAAGAAAATGTTGTTATCGAATAACTTTTCTATCGAAAATGTTGTTATCGGCAGACTTTTCCACCGAAAATGTTGTTATCGGCAGACTTTTATACCGAAAATGTTATTATCGGACACCTTTAATGTCGAAAAGTTTGTTATCGGTCTAATTTTATATAGAAAATGATGTTATCGACAACTTTTTCTATAGTATATGTTGTTATCGAGAAAATTTCAATAGAAAATGTTGACATCGCACAACTTTTCTACCAAAAATGTTATCGGAAATCGTTTATGTCGAAAAGTTTGTTATGGGATAATTTTTTTTATAGAAAACGATGTTATCGACAACATTTTCTATAGTATATGTTGTTATCGAAAAAAATTTCAATAATAAAATATTGTTATCGATAGAATTTTGTTTAGAAAATGTTGTTATCGAAACACTAATCCTCAAAAAATGTTGTTATCGAATATATTTTCTCATGAAAATGCTGTTGTCGAACATATTTTTAACTGAAAATATTGTTATCGGGTATATTTTCTCATGAAAATGCAGTTATCGGGCATGTTTTCCCCTAAAAATATTGTTATCGGATTTCTTTTCTATAGAAAACATTGTGGTAAAGTTTGTTATCGGATTAATTTTATATAGAAAACGAAGTTATCGACAATTTTTTCTATAGAATATGTTGTTATCAGACAACTTTACAATAATAAACAAATTTTATCGAATGACTTTTGTTTACAAAATGTTGTTATCAAAACACTACTGATCCTTAAAAAAAGTTGTTATCGGATATATTTTCTCATTAAGATGTTGTTACCGAACCTATTTTTATCTGAGAATTCTGATATCGAGAATATTTTGACCTGAAAATGTAGTTAACGGATATATTTTCCCATGAAAATGCTGTTATCGGACATATTTTAACTTGAAAATTATTATCGGACATTGTTTTCTCTGAAAATGTTGTTATCGGATATATTTTCTCATGAAAATGCAGTTATCGGATATGTTTTCCCTTAAAAATATTGTTATCGGATTTCTTTTCTACACAAAATATTGTGTTAAAGTTTGTTATCGGACTAATTTTATATAAAAAACGAAGTTATCGACTAATTTTTATGGTTATCGAATGACATTTGTATAGAAAATGTTGCTATCGGAAGTATTTTCTCCTGAAAATTTTGTTATCGGAAAACTTTCCGGTAGGAAATATTGTTATCTGAAAAATGTTCAATAGAAAATATTGTTATCGAACAAGAATACTATAGATAACATTGTTATCGAACAATTTTTATAAAGAAAATGTAGTTATCGAACAATTTTTTTCAATGACAATGAAAAATTCTGTAGAAGGCGTTGTTATCGAACAATTTTTTATAGAAAAATTTGTTATCGAAATTTTTTCTATAGAAAATACTGTTATTGAACACTTTTTCTTTGGATAACATTTTTAACCAACAATTTTGCAATAAATAACACTGTTATCGAACAATTTTTCTATAGAAAACATTGTTATCGAATAATTTTTCAATAGAAAACGAAATCTTTTCTATAAAAAAACTTATCAATAAATTTTTCTATAGTAAAACTTTTTATTGGGCACAATTTTTGTCATTGTATGGCCTTTCATCGAAGAACGTTTTTGGAAAAAAAAATTATCGTTTATAGATATACTTTGTTTCTTATTTCTTATGTGAATATTTCTATACAATATTTGTAAATTTTTTTATAAAAAAAATTTATTGAGACATTTTTGGTGTGTTCCAGAACCTGCAAGAATGTAAATTTTTTTACTTCGATAACAATTTTTCCTTTATGATATCGGAAAAAATAGTAAAATTTAGTAGATTTTTGCAGTACGGGAACAAGACCATTGATAATAAAAAATTATCGATTTACCTTTCTATATAAAAACCTCTATCGCTGAGGAATTCTTTGAGAAAAATTATAATCTGTTAAATTTTTATTTAAGAATAACAATAATTTCATATAAGAAAATATGTTATCGTTTAATTATTTAATTATTCAATACTAGCATTAATAACTATTTATCATTAAAAAATTTGGTAAATAATTTTCATAGAAAAATCTCTACAAAAATATTTTTTTCATTTTTAAAATCATAAAAAATTATGGGCGTATTTTGTTTATTATTATTTTTTAAATAGGCAAAATTAGATAGTATTGTTGTAAAACATATATAACTCAATAATAAATTCAATTGAGTAATAAAAAAAATATTGACATAACCTAAAAGATATAACGTGATAAGATCTTATGGCTTCATTTCATTATTTATCTCGACAATCAACATCTAATGTCATGCCTGTATTATCTCATATAAATGCCCATGGAGCGTATTCGCAATTTTATGTCCACCATACCAATTGTCCACTTGTGTTGTATTACGAATACGCCATTAAGTACTCGCCAGATTTGTTTGTCGTCCACTTTGTGGTAATGAACATTTTTTTTTCTTTTTGAACATCTCTGACGTCAATTTTGGATTACTTTTCTTATTTACATATTAACTTTTATATGTAATTTTTTAAGTTATATATTTGTGTGTGTGGTAAAAGCACTTTACAATCATTAAATATTATAAAACTGATACGATTTGATAATAACACCATACGCCAATTAATAATGACAGATAACAATCTAACAAAAGTGTCGGTAATTTAGAGTTGTATCAATTATTTATTTATATGTGGTGACAAGTTTGCGATTTTAATCTCTCTCTTGTTCATTTGGTTTTTTTGCCTTTCTTTATTGTTGTTATTACTTTGATATGACCTTGATTTATACATTTTATAAGTTGTAATTTAATGGCGTGTGTTTTTTCTTTGAAATTTTATTTAAAATTTATTTATTTCCATATAAAATATAGACACGTGAATTAGTCAGGCCCTCTTCTTTTTTTCATTTGTTTTGGTGGTAAATCCCCAATTACTCAGTGTTTTTATTTATTGTTTTTATTCCCTTTCATCATAATATAGCAGAAATTCACACAAACACACTCTACTCCCACATCAGGCAAAACCCTGCACGCGTGCTCTCTCGCGAAAGTAAATAACGGCATACTCTCATGCCCATGCAATTGAAACAACTGAAAACCCATTGACACACACACACACATCGACAACGCAATGCAATTTTGTGATTCTCTGCCCAAGCCTGCTCTACTCACTCTCTCTCTCTTTTTCTCACACACCCCCCAATTATAACTGAACCAGGTTCGCTCTCACAATCCCATTTCTTTCATTTTACTTTCCCCGTTACTACGTCTCTCTCTCCCTCTCTCTCGCACACACACAATTGGTATAACAGTGAAATACGATCTCATTTAATTAATGACAGCAAATGGCGCCAACGTCGCCGTTAACGCCGTTGCAAGTGGCTCTGTCAACATAAACAAATGCATGCATTTATTGAGGCAAACGTGACTTAAAATTTGCAACAAAAAATATAATAAACGAAATAAAAAATTATAAATAAATTCTTTGCGCATGTGTGTGTGTGCATGATCGACCAGTAGATGGTGTTCCATTGTTGGACCATTGATTTGAATAGAATTAATTTATGGTGTCAGACATAAGTGTTCATAAAAGATCATGTCATATTGGGGTGGAATGATATGTGTGAGAAAAAAATGAAATGAAATTATTTTTATTAAAAACAAATATATGTACTTTTACAATGCATAATTTATAAAAAAAAATAAAATAATTGAAATATGATGTTTGTGTTAATTTCCTTCCTAATATAACAAAATTGACAACGACTTTCAATATAACACAATGGCAACAATAACTACAAGATTATGCAAGTTTTTTTGTTCTCTATTTAACGACTGACTAAAAATAAACATACATTCTCTATCTATATACAAAACATTCTCAATTACATACTCTGACTAGTGTATTCAAGTAGGTATTATTAACTTTTATTAAAGTCAAGCTGCAGCAGCAGCAGACCAGACAAAAGGCTCGTCTTAAAATGTGCATTAGTTAAACGTGTGAATAGCAAATAATGTCAGTATATATATATATATATATATACATGATATTTACAACAGATACCGTTTCTTATTATTACTTATTACAGGTGTTAAAAACGAATTCTACAAAAAAATACTTTGAAAAAAAAGAACATGTTAATAGTTCGTGCAATTTTTTGTTGTAATTTTTTTATTATTACAAAAAATCGTGAGTTGTGAAATTTTACAATAAAAAAGGGAGTTATTTAAAATTACTTTTAAAGAAAATAGTTATAAAAGGTTTTGGTTTTCTGTAAAAAGGCTTGTTATCGAAAAATGTTTATAAAAATATTGGTTTTCGAAATAATTTTCTAAAAAAAATTATAGTTATCGGTTATATTTTCTGGAGACAAAAATGTTTTCTAACTAATTATCTATAAAAAAAACTTGTTATCAGAATATTCTATAATAATTATCGAATATTTTTTCTGAAAACAAAGATTGTTTTTGCAAATTTTCTTTAAAAAGTATTATCGAAATTTTTTATTTACAAAACATTAGAAATAAACCTAGAAACAAAATGTTTATAGAAAACATTGTTATCGACGATGATTTCTGTAGAAAAAATGCAAAGAAAACAATGTTATCGAAATATTTTTCTACAGAAAACAATGTTATCGAAATATTTTTCTACAGAAAACAATGTTATCGATATATATTTCTATAGAAAACGTTGTTATCGAAGAAGTTTTCTATACAAAACATTGTTATCGAAGAAGTTTTCTATACAATATGTTGCTATCGAACGTGTTTTCTGTGAAAAACCTTGTTATCGAACCCGTTTTCCCAGAGAAAACTATATTATCGAAATATTTTTCTATAGAAAATGTTGTTATCGAAGGTGTTTTCTGTGGAAAACGTTGTTATCGAACGTGTTTTCTATGGAAAACCTTGTTATCGACCAAGTTTTCTACAAAAAACAATGTTATCGAAATATATTTCTATAGAAAACTTTGTTATCGAAGATGTTTTCTATACAAAACATTGTTATCGAGGATTTTTTCTGTGAAAAACGTTGTTTTCGAACACGTTTTCAAAAAGAAAACTATATTATCGAAATATTTTTCTATAGAAAATGTTGTCATCGAACATGTCTTCGGTGGAAAACGTTGTTATCGAAAGTGTTTTGCTGAGAAAATAATGTTATCGAAATATTTTTCCTATTGAAAACGTTGTTATCGAAGATGTTTTCTAGAGAACAATGTTATCGATAATGTTTTCTATAGAAAACAATGTTATCGATATATATATTTCTATAGAAAACCTTGTTATCGAAGAAGTTTCCCCTAGAAAATATTATTATCGGACATGTTTTCAAGTGAAAACAATGTTAATGAAATATTTTTCTAAAGAAATTATTGTTGTCGAAGAAATGTTCTAGAGAAAATGTTGTTATCGAACATGTTTTCTATGGAAAACATTTTTATCGACCATATTTTCTACAGATAACAGTGTTATCGATATATATTTCTATAGAAAATGTTGTTATCGATGATGTTTGCTATAGAAAATGTTGTTATCGAACATGTTTTCTGTGGAAAACATTGTTATCGAACATGTTTTGCAGAGAAAATATTTTTATCGGTATATTTTTCTATGAAAAACATTTTTGTCGAATATGTTTTCTACTGAAAACAACGTTATCGATATATATTTCTATAGAAAACGTTGTTATCGATGACGTTTTCTATAGAAAATGTTGTTGTCGAACGTGTTTTCTATGAAAAACGTTGTTATCGAACATGTTTTGTAGTTATCGAACGTGTTTTTAAGAGAAAATAATATTATCGAAATATTTTTCTAAAGAAAATTATGTTATCAAACGTGTTTTTTTTGTGGAAAACGTTGTTATCGTACATTTGTTCCCCTGAGAAAACTTTGTTGTCGAAGATTCTTTCTTTAGAAAACGTTGTTATCGAACATCTTTTCCAAAGAAAATAATTTAATCGAAATATTTTTCTATAGCAAACTTAGTTTTGCAGAGAAAATATTTTTATCGTAATATTTTTCTACCATGTTATCGAAAATGTTATCTATAGAAAACGTTGTTATCGAACACGTTTCTATAGAAAACAATGTTATCGAATGATGTTTGTAAAGTAATAATTGTTATCGATAAACGTTTCTATTGATATTGTTTATCGATATCGATTGTATAAAAAATTTATTTATCGAATTTTTTTTTAAATATTTTCCGATGATTTAAAAAAAAAATATTTATCGATTTTTCATAAAAAATTATTAAATGGTGAATCGATAATATCGATTACATTTTTTAATTATCGAAAACGTTTTCTATTAGAAAAAATGACGTATATTGGTTTTTATCGTTTTTTTTAATCCGCTATTTTAACCTCTATATAATCGAATAAATAAACACTGCGATTTTTTTCACGCTTGTATTAATTGTCACAATATTGAAAATAATATGACAAAAAATACGTTTTAATTACTGAGTTTCAATGTTTGCTTTCAGTTGTCACTCTCTCCCAATCTTCCACACTCTCTTTGTTTTTCCTCCCAATAGTAATTCAAGCATCAATTTGTTGTAAATATTTATACAATTAATTAAATATCGTTTTAGTTTAAAATAAATGTCATCATCGATCAGTGATCATCAGGTTATGAATAACAAAAATCGATATGTATTATATTTCCGTACACACAGTCACTGATCTTTACGATTAAAATTGAAGGCATTTCAAATTAAAAATAATAATGAAATTTTTAAAATTCCCCAGTAGCAGATGCCTGGTTTTTCGGGAAATAGTAAATAAAAATAAAATAAATAAAAACAAATATTGTTTTTAACAAATTGAAAAAGATCACGTTTTGTAAAATTATTTTGTTTTTTTTCTCTTTTTTGTATGGAAGTCAGTAAAACAAAATTATTCCCGTGATTTGAATATTTATGCATGCATGCAAACACTCTCTCACACACACACATGTACACGATTGATCACATCTGGCAGTCGACTAGGAAATAACAATTCTTAACGGAATTTCCTTTGCATCAGAAAATTGGATAATAATTACAAATTTCCCTTTTGTCTTCTTCTTTTTCTATTTATAGCCTAACGGAAATTCCCCAAGAGTAAGTTGACATATCGCCTAGCCCTTTAATGATAATTGAATTGTCCTACTTGTGCTGCTGCTTCTTCTTCTTCTTCTCGACCATGAATTTACATTGAACTGTTATCAAAATAACAGTTATTTTTTTGTTGTTTTTGTTATGCCTTTTGTGTATTTGAACAATTGTTTTGATTTGAAGTTTTTACGTCAAATCAATGAATGTTGACATACTTGTAACGGGCATGGTATTGACAAGTGTAATGACACTTGGATTCGTTCTCTTGAAAACAAAAAATAAAATAAAATGAAGTTGAAATTAAATATTTATCGAACAGTAAAACTACAAGGACATGATGATTATGGCTTGTTTATATTCTAGAAGTTGTATATAATTAAATGGGTTCTAGTAAAAAATTTCAATTCAGCTAACAGCTGAATACATTTTTTTTGTGAGAAATAATAAACTCCACTTAGCTGAATTGGTGTTCCAATAGAAAATCACTAATTCAGCTAAGCTGAATTGGAGTTACGATAGGAAATCTCTTATTCAGCTTAGCTGAATTAGATTTCCAATAGAAAATTTTCAATTTAGCCTAGCTGAATTAGAGTTCCAATAGGAAATCTTCAATATTGCTTAGCTGAGTTAGAATTCAAATAGAAAATATTCAATTTAATCCAGCTGAATTAGGGTTCCAATAGGAAATCTTGAATTTTGTGTAGCTGAATTAGAGTTCCAATAGGAAATCTCTAAATCTGCTAAACTGAATTAGATTTCCAATAAGAAATTTTTAATTTAGCTTAGCTGAATTAGCGTTCCAATAGGAAATCTACAATTCTGCTTGGCTGAATTAGAGTTTCAATAGAAAATTTTCATTTTAGCTTTGCTGAATTAAAGTTCCAATAGGACATTATCCACTTTAGCTTTATTTGTAGTAGCCAAATTGGGATTATTGGAAGATTTTTTAAAATTTTCTTAGCTAAATTGGAAATGTGGAGGGAAGTCTTTTATTTAACTTATACAAATTAGAATTCCTATAGAAAATCTTTCATTAAACATAGCTGAATTAGAGTTTACTTATAAAATCTTCAATTCAGCATAGCTGAATATGAATATTGGTAGAAATTTTTCAATTCAGCTTAGTTAAATTAGAGTTCCGAGCGAAAATCTTCAATTCTGCATTGCTGAATATGAGTTATGGTAGACAATTTTCCATTCAGCTTAGCTAAATTGTAAATGAATTACAATTTCTTTGGATAAAGTTGTGCTGAATTGATTTTCCATTAGGAAAATTTCCATTATCCTTAGCTGAATTAATATTTCAGCAGAATATCTTCAATTTTACTTAGCTGAATTCGATTTTGTTCATTAAATTTTTTACTTTGAGTATGCTAAATTAAAGATTTTTCATCGGAAATCTAATTCAGCTATGATGAATTGAAGATGCCTTAATAAAACTCTAATTCAGCTCAGAAAAAATTAACATTTCATTAAGAATCTGCAATTCAGCTAAGCCGAGTTAAATACTTTCAATCAGAAATCTAATTTAGCATAGCTGAATTGAACATTTTCTATTGAAACCCTAATGCAGCTATGCTGAATTGAAGATTTTCCATCGAAAATCTAATTTAGCATAGCTGAATTGAAGATTTTTTATTGAAATTCTAATTCAACTATGCTGAATTTAAGATTTTCTATTAAAATTCTAATTTAGCCTAGCTGAATTTAAGATTTTCCATCGGAACTCTAATTCAGCTATGCTGAATTTAAGATTTTCCACTGGAACTCTAATTCAGCTATGCTGAATTTTACATTTTCCATCGGAACTCTAATTCAGCTGTCCAAAATTAATGATTTCTTAACTTAGATCTAATTCAGCTGTGCAAAATGGAAAATTTTATTACGAAACTGCATAGTTGAATTGTAGATATTCTATTGAAACCCTAATTAAGAATTTAAGATTTTCCACCGGAACTCTAATTCAGCTATGCTGAATTTAAGATTTTCCATGGGAACTCTAATTTAGCCTAGCTGAATTTAAGATTTTCCACCGGAACTCTAATTCAGCTGTGCAAAATCGATGATTTCCTAACGGATATCTAATTCAGCTGTGCAAAATTAAAAATTTTATTACCAAACTGCAAGTCAGCTAAACCGAGTTGAAGAATTTCAATCGGAACTGTAATTTAAAGTTGGTGAATTGAAGATTTTTGTATTTTCCTTAGCTGAATTGGCATATCAGCTGGAAATTTTCTATTCAGCTTAGCTGAATTAAGTTTCCATTCGAAAATTTTCAATTTTACTTAGCTGAATTGATTTTCCATTAGAAAATTTTCAAATTTTCTTAGCTGAATTGGCATATCTGCTGGAAATTTTCTATTCAGCTTAGCTGAATTGATTTTCCAATAGAAAATGTTCAATTTTTCTTAGCTGAATTGATTTTCCATTAGAAAATTTTCAAATTTCCTTAGCTGAATTGGCATAACTGTTGGAAATTTTCTATTCAGCTTAGCTGAATTGTTTTTTTTTTTTAAATCTTTTCATTTCGGCTTTGCTGTTTAACATGTCTATTGGAGAATTTTTCAAATTTCCTTTTTGCTGAATCAATAGCAAAGCTGATTTTTAATAACATTTAAAAAAAAATCACTTTAAAAATTACCCGGATTTTGTAACCCGCATAACTTGGGTACATTACCTGTTGTAACATGCTGTGTTTTATTTTATTTTTTTTTTGGTTATTTGGGGGAATTACTTCTTTTATTTTGGGTTATTTGTCCAAGGGGGTTCCCCCACCCCACCGAGCTTATAAATTATGTTACAACTCCTTACAAGGTGATATGTAATCAAAGGTGTCCCCATGGCATGGCATGCCATGGCTTGACATTCAATTTCTTTAATTCATGTAATCGCCTGTGTGTGTGAAACTGTTACTGTTTTTGTTTTTGCCCCCTATCCAAATCTCACTCTTCCTCAAACAGACAAAAAAACTGACATATGTAACACTCCATGTGGTCACTCACCACCCTCTCTCTCGCTCACACTCTCTAACTGAACAGCCCCCATTTCAATTGATATCACACAGATAATAACATCAACAACAACAACTATTTGCAACAGCACACAAAACCTCAACGGCAAAAAAAGTACTTAAAGCGGAGAGACAATTTTAGCACAACACTTAGTGCGACAACAACAATAGCCCGAGTAACTGACTGACTGACGTTTAATGTGACAACCAGCAAGTGTAAAAACAAGTAGACAAAACAAAAAAATAAAACTCTGTTACTATAAACGAAGTAATCGTGCAAAATTGTCAAAACACGATCATTCATACTTCTACTCGCGTCTCTGCCGCGAACCAACAACGTTGTGAACTTTTTTTCTCCCTCAATTTACAACAAAAACGAAAATATTTATATGGACTGCATATAAAAGTCTCAAATCTTTCTACAATTAGAAGTATTATACGGCTGACCGCCGATGTCAGTCGGTCGTGCAAAAAATACTAAATTTTTATTCTCGGGGATTTATCAATTTTGTTTTTCTTAAGGGGGGACTGAAATAAATTTTTATTAAATAAAATAAAAAAAAATATATTTTTTTTTAAGTTAAAAAAAAATATAGAAAAAATATAAAAAATAAATTAAAAAAATACAAAAATTAAATCTAAGTGAATAACCAAAAAAAATAATTAAAAAAAATAAAATTACAATGATTACCCGACGCCAACTCCTTCGGCCCTTGAGGCTTTCGTTGTTATTGTTCCTGCTGAATATCTGTTATACGCCCACCACAATTAATGCACGCAGTTTTTACAGTGATAATTCCATACAGAAACGGGATTATCAAAATGAAATTGAAGCATGGTAAGCAGATTTTGACATTGAATCACCATGACCAAGAAGAAGAAGAAGAAAAAAAGAATTGATAATAATAAAACGCAAAAGAAAGTGACATGTCATCAAAAACAAAACGAAATAAAAAGAGTGATTACAATTTTCCTAAAAAAAAAAATAAACTACAATTCAGCAATGTAAAAATTGAAAATGTACCATGAGATATACAATTCAGCTTAGCTGAATTGGAGATTTACGATCGCAAAACATTATTCATCTAAGCGGAATTGAAGAATTTCAAGCGGAAATCATATTCAGCTAAGCGGAATTGAAGAATTTCAATCGGAACACAAATTCAGCTAAGCGGAATTGAAGAATTTCGTCGAAAATCATATTCAGCTAAGCTGAATTGAAAATTTTCTATCGGAGATTTAATTTAACTGTGCAGAATTAAAGATTTCCTCAGGGAATTCGTATTCAGCAAAGCGGAATTAAAGATTTACGTTCAATATTCAAATTCAGCTAAGCAGAATTGAAGAATTTCGGTCGAAAATCATATTCACCTAAGCTGAATAGAAAAAATTCCAGCGGAGATTTAGTTTAACTGAGCTGAATTGAGAATTTCCTTAGGGAATTCGTATTCAGCTAAGCAGAATTAAAGATTTACGATCGCAACACATTATTTAGCTAAGCGGAATTGAAGAATATCAATCGGAACAAAAATTCAGCTAAGCGGATTTGAAGATTTTCAAGCGGAAATCATATTCAGCTAAGCTGAATTCGTTCGGAATTCAAATTCAGCTAAGCGGAAATTGAAGAATTTCGATCGAAAATCATATTCAGCTAAGCTGAATTGAAAAATTGCCAGCGGAGATTTAATTTAACTGTGCAGAATTGAAGATTTCCTTAGGGAATTCGTATTCAGCTAAGCTGAATTAAAGATTTTCGTTCAAAACTCAAATTCAGCTATGCAGAATTGAAGAATTTCGGTCGAAAATCATATTCAGCTAAGCTGAATTAAAAATTTTCTATCGGAGATTTAGTTTAACTGAGCTGAATTGAAGATTTCCTTAGGGAATTCGTATTCAGCTAAGCGGAACTCTAATTCAGCTAAGCTGAATTGAAAAATTACCAGTGGAGATCTAGTTAAACTGAGGTGAATTGAAGATTTGCTAAAGGAATTAGAATTCAGCTATGCTGAATTGATATTTTCCTAAGGGAATTCCAATTCAGCTAAACTGAAATAAAGATTTCCTATAGGAAACCCAATTCAGCTAACCGAAATTGACCATATTCTCTTGGAAATGTAATTTAGCTAATCGGAATTGATGAATTTCGATCGGAACTCTAATTCAGCAAAGCAGAATTGTGAAATTGCTATCGGATATATATATATATAATTCAGCTAACCGCAATTGAAGATATTCTTTTAAACATTTAATTTTATTAACCGGAATAGAAGAACTTTCATCGGAAGTCTAATTCAGCTAACCGGAATTTTCGGCTTTCGATCGTAATTCGTATTCAGCTAAGCTGAATTGAAAAATTGCTATCGGAAATCTAGTTCAGCTTAGCCAATCGGAATTGAAGGTTTTTGGTCGAAAATCGTATTCAGCTAACCGAAATTTAAGATTTTCGAATAGAACTTCAATTCAGCTAAAGAGAAATCAAGATTTCCCAACGGAAATCTCATTCAGCAAAGCTATGTTGATGAAACAAATCTGGTGGGATGACTCACTGGCAAATCACAGCTTAACAATCTCACACGACATGCGTTTTATACACATGCACACACACACTCAGTTTCTTACGTCGAAAACAATATTCAATTAAACAATTATAAATAGAGCAGCAATTATTAGCAGAGAGCAAGAGAGCTTAGCTGTTATGGGGTCTTTAGCCCCATAACAATAACAAATGAATACCGGTACTGTATTAAAACGCATGAAATTAAGAAATGTCAAACACACACATACATACACAGACATTGTTATAGGTCTAATTGCCTTGACATTGAATGTTTTTGTTGTTTTTTACTTGCTGCTCCGAAAGTGTGTCATTTGACATTTTGTAGAGATATGAACACTATTAAGTGGTTACAATATTTCAAATGTTGTAAAGGTCAGGTTTGATACATTGTTGAGGTGTTTTGTGTAAGAAAAATCTAATTCAGCTTAGCTGAATTAGATTTGCGATAGAAAATCTTAAATTCCGATTAGCTGAATTGGAGTTGCGATAGAAAATCTTCCATTCAGCTTAGCTGAACTAGGGTTTCGATAGAAAATCTTCAATTCAGCTTAGCTGAATTAGAGTTTCGATAGGAAATTTTCAATTCAGCTTAGCTGAATTATAGTTTCGATAGAAACTTTTCAATTTAGCTTAGCTGAATTAGAGTTCCGATAGAAAATCTTCAATTCCGATCAGCTGAATTAGAATTTATATAGAAAATCTTCAATTCCGATTTGCTGGATTGGAGTTTCGATAGAAAATCTTCAATTCCGGTTAGCTGAATTGGAGTTTCGATAGAAAATCTTCAATTCCGGTTAGCTGAATTAGAGTTTCGTTAGAAAATCTTCAATTCAGCCTAGCTGAATTAGAGTTTTGATAGAAAATCTTCAATTTCGGTTAGCTGGATTAGAGTTTCGATAGAAAATCTTCAATTTCGGTTAGCTGAAATAGTGTTCGGAACGGAAATTTTCAATTCAGCTCAGCTAAATTAGAGTTTCTATAGACAATCTTTAATTCAGCTTAGCTGAATTAGAGTTGCGATAGAAAATCTACAATTTAGCTCAGCTGAATTAGAGTTTTGATTGAAAATCTTCAATTCAGCCAGCTGAATTAGAGTTTCAATAGAAAATCTTTAATTCCCGTTAGCTGGATTAAAGTTCTGACCGAAAATTTTTAATTCAGCATAGCTAAATTAGAGTCCCGACAGAAAATTTTCAATTCAGCTTAGTTAATTTAGATTTCCATTAAGAAATCTTCAATTCAGCTGAGCTGAATTAGTGTTTAGAGGGAAAATCTTCAATTCAGCTAAGCTGAATTAGTGTTTGGAAAGGAAATCTGCAATTTAGTTTAGCTGAATTACATTTTCGATAGCAATTTTTCAATTAACCTTAGCTGAATTGTAGTTCTACTAAAAATTCTTCAATTCAGCTTAGATGAATTAGAGTTTCATTATGAAATCTTCAATTCAGCTTAGATGAATTAGAGTTTCATTATGAAATCTTCAATTCAGCTTAGATGAATTAGAGTTTCATTATGAAATCTTCAATTCAGCTAAGCTGAATTTCAATTTCAGTTCAAAATATTTAGCTTAATACGATTTTTACATTAAATTTCTAATTTTTACAACATTTTTCTATGTTTTCCAGTCAAATCTACTGCAATGGCGAACTTCTGCACACCGTACAGATGGCCCATTTGTTTGCCGATTCCAAAACTTTTGTCGACATGAAACTCAAGAATTCCCCAGCTGAGACTATCGCCAAATTCCAAACATTTATGGCAGCTAAAAATAACGCCCCCAGTCAGGATGATGTTCGAGAATTTGTAGAGGCTAACTTTGATGATTTGGGTAAAGAATTTGTACCATGGAATCCGGACGATTGGGTCGAACATCCCGCCTTCATTGATCACATTAACGATCCAGACCTGAAACAATGGGGTGTCGATTTGAATGCCATTTGGAAGGATTTGGGTCGGAAAATGATCGATGATGTCCATGTCAATCCCCATTTCTATTCCATAATTCCCGTTGATAATCCGGTCATTGTTCCCGGTGGCCGCTTTATTGAATTCTACTATTGGGATTCGTACTGGATCATTCGTGGCCTACTCTACTCTCAAATGACCCATACGGCCCGTGGCATGTTGGAGAATTTCATGTCGATTGTTCGGAGATTTGGTTTCATACCCAACGGTGGTCGTATCTACTATGCTCAACGTTCTCAACCTCCACTTCTGGCAGCCATGATCAAGTCCTATGTCGAATTCACCAATGACACCCAATTTGCGACCCAGTCACTGGAGGTATTGGAACATGAATTTGAATATTGGATGAACAATCACACGGTCCAGGCTAAGGGTTATAATGTGTGTGCCTATGGTGGTATATCTCCCGGCCCACGTCCCGAATCCTATCGTGAAGATATCGAAACATCTAAGTCCTTTGCAACCGATGCTGAAAAGGAAGAACACTATGCAGAGTTGAAGGCTGGCGCCGAATCTGGTATGGACTTTAGTTCTCGTTGGTTTATCAATGACAAGGGAGAGCAAACCGGAAATTTGACACATTTGAAAACTCGTTCTATTGTTCCGGTGGAACTGAATGCAATTCTTCACTGGAATGCCAAAATTATTGCTGAATTCTATAGGATGGCTGACAATTCAGCCAAGTCTGAGGAATATGAAAATAAGGCAGCTAAGATTTTAGAGGTAAGTACTAAAAACAATTCAGGAAACTGCAATTCAGTTAAGAATTTCCATTGGAACTTATGTAAACATAGCTGAATTGAAGACTTCCTATAGATATATTGAGAAAAATATATCGGAACTCTAATTCAGCTAAGCTGAATTGAATAATTCCAAGGAAAACTCTAATTCATCTAACCTAAACCTAAGAATTTCTAGCGGAACCACAATTCAGCTAAGCTAAATCGAAGAATTCTTAGCGGAACTCTAATTCAGCTATGCTGAATTGAATAATTCGGAGCGGAACTACAATTCAGCTAAGCTAAAACTAAGAACTTCTAGCGGAACCATAATTCAGCTAAGCTGAATTGAAGAATTCCTAGCGGAACTCTAATTCAGCTAAGCTGAATTGAAGAATTCCTAGGAAAACTCTAATTCATCTAAGCTAAACCTAAGAATTTCTAGCGGAACCACAATTCAGCTAAGCTAAATTGAAGAATTCCTAGCGGAACTGTAATTCAGCTAAGCAAAATTAAAGAATACATAATGGAACTCTAATTCAGTTATGTTGAAATGAAAAATTGCGGACGAAACATAAATTCAGCTTTGCTAAATGAACAAATTCCGAACGGAACTCCAATTCAGCTGAGCTGAATTGACGATTTTTGGTCGGAACTCTAATTCAGCAAAGCTATATTAAAGATTTTTGCTATGAACTATTGTTCAGCTAAGATAAATTGCAAAATTTCTATCGGAATACTATTTCAGCTAAGCTAAATTGAAGAACTCCTAGCGAAACCTTAATTCAGCTATATTGAAAAGAAACATTTTAGAAGGAACTTTAATTCAGCTAAACGAAATTTACAAATCCATAACGAAACTTTAATTCAGCTGAGCTGAATTGTAGACTTTTGATCGGAATTCCCAAAGAAATTCTAATTCAGATAGGCTGAATTGAAAATTTTCTGCAGAACTCCAATTCAGCTAAGAATTAGTTGAAGATTTCTTAACCGAACTTCAATTCAGCTATGTTAAATTGAAGATTTTCCATCGCAACTCCAATTCAGCTAAGCTGAATTGAAAACTTTCGCTGAGATCTGTAATTCAGCTAAGCTAAATTGAAAATTTTCCAACAGAACTCTCATTTAGCTGAGCGGAATTGAATATTTTTGGAAAGAAACTGTAATTCAGCTAAGCAGAATTGAAAATTTTCCATACGAACTGTAATTCAGCTATGTAGACTTAATGATTTCCCAACGGATCACTAATTCAGCTAAGCTGAATTGAAAATTTACGATCAGAACTCTAATTCAGCTAGGCTGAATTGAAGATTTCCTAATGGAATTTTAATTCTGCTAGGCTGAATTGAAGATTTCCTAACGGAATTTTAATTCAGCAATGTTGAATAGAAGATTTTCCATCACAACTCAAATTCAGCTAAGCTGAATTGAAAATTTATGATCAGAACTCTAATTCAGCTAGGCTGAATTGAAGATTTCCTAATGAAATTTAAATTCAGCTAAGCTGAATTGAAGATTTCCTAATGGAATTTAAATTCAGCTAAGCTGAATAGAAAATTTCCAAACGGATCACTAGTTCAGCTAAGGTGAATTAAAGATTTCCTAACGGAATTTTAATTCAGCTTGGCTGAATTGATGATATGGAATGAGAACTGTAATTCAGCTTGGCTTAATTGAAGATTTCGTAACAAAACTCATATTCAGCAAACTTTTTTATTATTTGTTTATTATTTTTTTCCCATTTCCAGGCAATTGAGGCTGTCCACTGGAACGAAGAGGCTGGTGTCTGGCTGGATTATGATTTGATCAACAACAAGCCCCGCAACTATTTTGTACCCACAAATTTGGCCCCCTTGTGGACCATGTCCTACAATCTCAGCGATACAGAGAAAATATCGCAATCGGTTTTGAAATATATTGAAAAATTGGAATTGGATAAATATCCTGGTGGTGTACCAAATACCCTGTATCGTACCGGAGAACAATGGGATTTCCCTAATGTTTGGCCACCAATGCAATATTTGCTGATAAAGGGTTTGGAAAATTTGGGCACACCCGAATCGAAGGAATTGTCAACGAAATGGGGTCATCGTTGGGTTAAATCGAATTTTAAGGCCTACAGTGAGACAAGGGCCATGTTTGAGAAGGTAGGTTGAAGGGCGGGTGGGGTTTTTTTCTTTGAATTTTATTAATAAAATATTTGTATTGGTTTTTACAGTACGATGCCGAACGTTTTGGCGGCCATGGCGGCGGCGGTGAATATGATGTACAAAAAGGCTTTGGCTGGTCCAATGGTGTCATCATTGAGTTCCTTGATAAATATGGCCGTGATATTACATTGCCTAGTAGCAACCCGGGCAATGATGGAGGTATTTCCAATACAACTGCAGATATATATTAAAGAAAATATATATTGCGATATAAATTATGTCTAGCGCTCAACTTGTTCTACATAACATCTCCCCAAAAAAAATGAAACAAAAACATTCAATCGGCTCAGCTCTGTGTCTTGTATTCATTAAAATCAAGAACAATAAAACACATTTGTATTATTCGCCACACCTTCACTTAAGAACAACAACAAAATCTACAAAAAAAAACAACAACAATCTTCTTATATTACATATATCAACATTAATTGATGATGATGTAAAAGCAATTTATACCACAAAGTTGTGTTTGTTCCTGTTTCGCGCCAAAAAACAAAATATCATCAAAACAAAACATGTTGCTGTGTACCTATCTCCTCATATGACTCGCATCATTACAAAAACGTTACTTTCGCTCGCGCTCTCTCTCTCTCATCACATAGAGAAAGAAAGCCTGATCATCTGTCTCACACTCACCGTAAACAAAACAAAAACAATCAAGCAAAACAAAGCAAACACACAACCACCCACACCCAGCCATCAACACTCTGTGTTTACTAAACGCAGCTCATACCAACTGGGGGCTCCCCTGTAGGAAATGTCTACAGTAAATCAGTATTGACTTACTATTGACATCGTCACCAATACTGTTGACCGACTATACCCAACACAATGCATTTTACTATTGACATTTAACATGTGCTTGTCATTGGAAATGAACTAGTGACTTGGTCAGTAGTAAGTCAGTAGTTTTTAGATATAGACACAGCGTCGCATATGTGGACACGGTCAGTAGTAAGTCAATAGTTTGTATATATAGACAAAAGGTCACATATGTCACTTGTAAATTTTTTATAATTTCTTTTGCTCAAAAATTTTTTCACCAATTAATAAATTAATTTAATTATTACCATTAATAACTTTAAACTCGCGTTTTTAATAAAATATCTGTCTATTGCCGCCAACATATTTATAATTAAAGAAAAAAAGAAGAAGCATAACCATGTTCAGTTGGTTGTTAACATAACAAATGCTTCTTCTTATTACATGATATGTAGACAAGTTGTAGAAAATATGGAGACATGTCGCCACAATAGTAGACAAAGGCGATACAACACCCCACATTTCCTTCAGGGTCTCTACATTAATTGATGATGATGTAAAAGCAATTTATACCACAAAGTTGTGTTTGTTCCTGTTACGCGCCAAAAAAAAAAAATATTTC
Organism: Musca vetustissima; assembly: GCF_032173495.1. NCBI lineage: Eukaryota > Metazoa > Arthropoda > Insecta > Diptera > Muscidae > Musca > Musca vetustissima. The sequence continues at coordinate 300,274 of NW_026883164.1, forward strand.
ATCAAAACATAACATGTTGCTGTGTACCTATCTCTTCATATGACTCGCATCATTACAAAAACGTTACTATCGCGTTACTCGCGCGCTTTCTCTCTCTCACTCATCACATGGGGAAAGAAAGCCTGGTCATCTGTCTCACACTCAACATAAACAAAACAATCAAGCAAAACAAAGCAAGCACACAACCACCCACATCCACACTCTGTGTGTACTAAACAGAGCTCATAACAACTGGGGGCTCTCTTGACAGACAGAAAAAAGATCAAGCTCTGCTCTGCTGTTATACAAAACAAAACACAGAAGCATTTCATGAACAAACAAAAAAATCATTAAAATAAACAATTTTAAATTAAAAAAAGAAAACAAAATACCCGCCGAAAACTTATTACAATTAAATTTAATAAAAAAAGAAAACACACACATATATAGAAAACACGTATATTGTTAAAAATACCCATAAGCAAGAAAAAAATGGCGATGGACAAAAAAGATCCTTCCATATTCATCATACACACCCACGTACACACCTGTATTTGTTAATGTATGTGAACCTGCTGTTGTGGGCGTTAAAATTTCATCATTTTCACCACACGTTGATGTGTCTTAACGGACAAAAAAAGAACGGAATCTCATCTTGATTGTATGTAAGTCCATTACTTGTTTTTACGTTTTTCATTAATGTTCTTGTTTTTTTTAATTAAGAAAAAATGTGTTTAAATTAAATTTTATTAAAATGATGTGTTGTGTACAATGTTTACAGGAAAACTTAAAATGTGGAGCATAATTGGCATATCGACAATTGCTTTGGTGGCCATTATTGTGGCTAGGATGCTAATCTAAGGTGAGTTATTTGCTAGAAAAAATATTGGATAATTTTTTTAAAGAAAATATTTTTTTTTGATTTTTTTAATAGGAATTAAAATTTGAAAATTTTTTGGGACAATATAATTTTATCAGAAATTTTAGTCAAAATAATTGCATTAGAAAATATTTTTTGGAAAAAAATTAGTATATTTGGGACAAAATAATTTTATCAGAAAAGGGACAATTTTTCCCAGAAAACAAAAAAACGTAGAACATATGAATTTTTTGGGACAAATTCGATTGAAAATTTGTTAAAGAAAATAATTTCGGATTACTTTTTTTGGAATTAGAATTAAAATTGAATTAAAAAATTAATTAAATGAATGAATGAATTAAAATGAATGAAGTCTCAATAAATACAAATCAAATCAAATCAAGAAAGGGAATCGGAAATTATTGTGACAAATTTAATTAAAGATTTTCTACACATATAAAAAATTTGGACAATCTGTCAAAAAAAGAAACTGAAATATTTTTTTGTTTAAAAATCATTTTCTATGAAAATCATTGTTAAAAATATTTGGAACAATAAAAAATAGATTTATATTATGTATGGCATACTTTTAGGCGTTATTCAATTAATTTAAAATTCAAAATTGTCTATTTTCTTGCAGATATTTTTTATGTCAATTGTACAGCAGCCGATTTCTAACGCTCCCACCCACCAACCATTGCACTCAGGATGTACCTACAAAAAAACCCCCATTGATACAACTATACTTTTTTGTGTTATTAAATTTTTGTTGTAATTTGTTAAACCTTAAATATTTTTTCAAAAAATAGTTTTTGTTATTTTTGATTTTTTTGTAAATTTTTGAATAGAGAACAAAAAACCGTACCGCCTAAAAGAGTGCAGTATTATTTAAGTTATAATTTTTTTGTTTTTTCCTCCTCTCTCTGTTTATTATTTTTTTAATGAATTTAGTTACAATTTTGTTTAGCATTTAATATTGCTACTTAGTTTTTAGTTAGAATATTATTAATTGTTGTATAAGAATGCAAAGCAAAAAAATAAAAACTGCACAAATATAAAAATTGATAAAAAAATAAAAGAGAATACACACAAAATAAAAGACACTAAGAAAAAACAAGAAATATCAATAAATAATTAATTGTTATAATAAAATAAAGAAACATTTTGAAACAAAAGTTTTACATTGAGTTTTTTTTTTCTATCTAGCTTACCATTCTATTTCAAAATTTAAAAAAAAAATCGTTTGGGAAAATGTTTGAATATTTTTTTTATTATTTAGTTGTCTTCTGTTAAAATCAAACAGAGCATATCTTTATTTGAAGCTTAACGTCAAATATGTAGAGTATAAACTTTTCTAAATTATAACTAGAAACATAGTTTTCAAAAATTTTGTTATTTTTGTTTTTCTTTTAATTAATTTGGCTTTACAATGGAAACAAATATAAACATTTTATTTGTTTTTTTTCCTTAAAATGGTTGTTGAACTTTTTTAAAGTTAAATAGAAAAAATATAAAAATTATTGAAATTTATAAATAAAATCTTGTGGGGGCTTAAATTCTTTTAAAAAAAATATTTAAAAAAATCAAAACTAAATTCTCAAAACATACAACTTAAATAATGTATTAACTTTTAAAGTTTGCTGTTGTTGTTTTTAAACCAAATTACCGTTTCTTATGACATTTGTTTTCTATTTTTTTATCGGCCACTACCCTACTAAGTATTATTGGAAGCCGTTTGTTGTGATTGCGCCGATGATTCTTGACTAAAATATGGAGCTATATTAGGTTTCAGCAGAGTATGGCAGATATCACACACACGGGCTGGTCGTTTACGTGGTCCAGATTGCACTGTTTTGGTTATACACTTATCACAGTAGATATGGCCACAATGGCGACAATGCACCTTGCGTACGGTAACCGTAAAATAGTTTTTACATGCCGGACAATTGGATACATCATCATCATCCTGCCAACGTACCTCAGAATCGGAATGTCGTAATTGTTCCAAATTCATCTGAAAGAGGAAGGATGTTTTTTAATTATTATAAGAATTATTATAGGGTGGGTGGATGGCGCTCACCTGCAGTGTCTGAGATAACTGAACAAAATCTTTTTGTACTTCTTCACTGGTGGCTAAATCATCTTGCAGATTTTTTATTTTTGCCTTAGCATCGGCCAGGGACTTGGTTAATTTTTCCTAAAATTAAAAAAAAAATCAAAAATATATTTAAAATTTTCGTGAGACCTTTGGGTAATAATTTTTCTGTAGAAAAATAATCGTGAAACCCTTGGATCCAATTTTTTCTATAAAAAATATTCAATAGAAAAAAATTTTCTATAAAAAAAAAATTATAGAAAAAAAATCGTGAGAACCTTGGATCCAATTTTTTCTATAAAACAAATTTCCTATAGAAAAAAATTTTCGTGAGACACTTTTTTCTATAGAAAAAATTTTTTATTAGAAAAAAAATTCCTGAGCCTCTTTTTCTATAGAAAAAATTCCTAAGCCCGTTTTTTCTATAGAAAAAAATTCCTGAGCCCCTTTTTTCTATAGAAAAAAAATCGTGAGACCCTTATTTCTATAGAAAAAAATTCGTGAGACCCTTTTTTGTATAGAAAAAAAATCGTGAGACCCTTTTTTGTATAGAAAAAAATTCGTGAGACCCTTTTTTCTATTGAAAAAAATTCGTGAGACCCTTTTTTCTATGGAAAAAAATTCGTGAGACCCTTTTTTCTACGGAAACAAATTCGTGAGACCCATTATTCTCTAAAAAAAAATTCGTGAGACCCTTCTTCTTGGGAGAAAAAAATTATTGACCCTTTTTTTTAAAGAAAAGAATTGTAAGACCCTTTTTTATAGAAAAAAATCGTGAGACCCTTTCTTTCTATTTTTGAGACCCTTGGGTCGCTACTTTTTCCTATGGAAAAAAAAATTCGTGAGACCCTTGGGTCGCTATTTTTTCTTATAGAAAAAAATTCGTAAATATTTCTATAGAAAAATAATCATAAGACTCTTTGGGCCATATTTGTCTATAGATTCGGAAGGGGCCATTTTGTTAAATTTTTCCTTTAGAAAAAAAAAAATCGCATGACCCTCTGGATCATATTTTTTCTATAGAATATTTTTTTGACCCAAAGGGTCTGGTCAAATTTTTTCATATAGAAAAATAATAGTGAGACTCTTTGGGTCAACACTTTTCTTTTGAAAAAGGGATATTCTCATAAAAATTCAGAAGGCTTTCTTATAGAGAATCAAAAAGGTGTTCATATAAGAAACCAAAAGCTATTTTTTAGCTTTTATCATGTTTGGTCTCCATATAGAAGATAATTTTCGATCATCTATAATCATCAATCCGTAAAATCCGATGTAAGCGATTAATGTAACTTTCTTCAACTCACATTCTGATCCCTTAATTCAATAATTTCCACTCTAAATGCTGATATCTGACGATTCTGTTCAGCTTCCTTGCGTTCCAAAGCCACTTTGGCTGATTCACAATTTTGCAAGGTCATCATGTGTTGGGTAATGCGATCTCTGTGTGGAAAAACAAAAAAAACATTCAACAACTGAAACAAAATTCGATTTACCTCTCAAACTTACTGTAGCGATCTAATCTCTGTTTGAACTTTCTTCTTATAAGCTGCTCTTTCACTATTACTAGCCTCCAGTTGGTCTCGCAAAATTTGTATTTCATCCAGTGATGTTACACAACGTTTCCTCTCATAGTCACAACCCAAACGTGCCTGTATCAATTCATTTTGTTGACGCAGAATTATCTCCTGCAGTTCTTCGACATTATTTGGCAAATTTATATATTGGCTTTCAATTTCCTCGGCTGTGGCCAAATAACGTCCCGATAAGAAATCATTATCGGCCTGTAGCAGTTCCAAATGTTTGTTAACTTTTTCACGTTCTTCACCGAGACGTTGCAACTGGCGTGATACTTCATCTTTGGTTTCCAGGAATTTCTGTTGCAGTTCCAAGAGTTGTTGTTCATTGGTGGTGACCTGCAAAAAAAAAAAAAATGGGGTTAGATATCAATGAATGGGATTTTATTAAATCAAGAGTGTGGCTTACCTGTTCCCTTAGCACATGTACTTCATTTTTATGAGCCTCACGTTTCTCTTGCCACTGGTTTTCCAAAACTGCTCGCAACTCGGCCTCTTTTTCCAACTCCTTTTGGATTTCTTCTAATTGTTTTTTAAGTTTTTCCAATTTTTCATTTTTAGTTGCCTCCGTGGATTTTAGCGTTTCAATTTCTTTTTCCAAAGCGGGACAATTTTCACATGCAACTGGGGATAGTGGTTTCTGGGTGGCATCTTCCTCTTGACCCAGTGCACCAATGGAGTTGTGGGTGGTTTGTAGTTTTTCATCAGCCTCTCTTAGTTTTTCTTTTAGTGCCTTCATTTCTTCTTGTAACTGGGTGACAATTGAGCCCAATACTTCGGAATCTTCTTGGCACTGTTATGGGGGAAAAAATAAAGGAATTTATAAAAGTGGGTTTTATGGTAAGTCCCGTATGGCAGTAATACTCACATATTTTCCTTCGATTTTACTTTTCACATCATCCGTAGCAATTTCACTTGCATTATTTCCATCTCCACTTTTTCCTATTCTGGCTATTGTTTTCTTTACTTGATTTAGGACTTGCGGAGCCAAGCTACTTAACTCCTGGGACGTTGATGATGTTGATTGTAAATGTTCTTGAAGTTGTCGATTTTCCTGCAGAATTCGTTGATTCTCCTCCTTTAGTAATTCCAGTTCAGATTTGCAAATGGCCGACTCCTCAACAGTTTCTATAATTTAATTAAAGACACAAAATATTATACAATAATTATAATATAATTAAATGTTCATGTTATACCTACCCTGTACCAATTGTTGCAATGAAGATATCTCCTCTTGAGCCTTAATTTCCGTTACCAACAACTTGGATTTAAGGGATTCCAATTCTTGTTCTTTTTGTACAAACAACTCCTTCAGTCGGGCTCTCTGGGCATTGAAACCATTTAACATTTTGCGATTCTCTTCCTCCAATTCCTGTAGTTTTATTCTTGGTACCATATCTAGTTGGGGGGATGGGTGTGTGAGTGTGTTTGATAATTATTGTTGTTTATGATGAAGCAAGAAGTGCAAGTGATTGACCTAACCCACACCCAAACATACCTGGGATACCGCTGTCATTTTGTTGTGCAATCGCCGGTTGATTTGTTACTTGGACATGTCCAGCACCTGGTGCATTATTTTGATTTATTTTTGGTTCGTTTTCTTCCATATTTCTGCTGGATTTATTAAAGAAGTACAAAACACCAGTCCAACGACCAGCAAAAAAAGAAAAATTCTAATTGGTTCAAAAGAGCGATTCACTAAAATGAACTATGGGAACTATTTGCATGAAAGAGAGGAGCAAGGTATATTTAATAAGGTAGCCGCATCGGCCCAGCTGTTGGACAAATAAATGTCAAAAATGTTGTTGTAATGTTGAACCAAAAAATTAAAAAACAAAATTATAAATGAAAATCTCCGAATTTCGAATAGATTTTTTGGCAATACTTTTATTAACATTTTCTACAAGAATTTGTGTAAAAAAATCTTGTCAATCTGTTTGTTTTGGCAAAATATTTTTGACATATCAAAATACAACAACCGATGTTTGTTGTAGAAATTCGCCGATGCGGCTACCTTGTATATCTACCTTGGAGAGGAGTGACCGAAATGAATTGTCAAAAAAGAAAAAGAGTACAAAGGAAAGTACAGCAATGTTTACGGTAAGAGAAATGGTAATTTTAAGATCAGCTGATATTATTAGGGACATGTAAGTCGATATCAAAATAGAACAATTTTCAATGGAGAGGAAAATATATTTTTACCATTTGTATTTTTATATCAAACAAAAACAAATGTGACAATTGATTCCCTTTTTGATATTTGTCTTTACTTTAAACTATAACAAGAACGAAATTCACATTAAAATGCCACACGTTACATTTACAGTCTTACCATAGGAACTCTTCCACCAATGACACTTGTCAAATGTCCGAACGATATGGCATCCCTTTTAAATCTTGAATTTACATCTCATACATGTGTTTTGTTATTGTTGATTGGAAAAATTATTAAAAAATTGGAAATTCTCAACAAATAATCGTAGAAAATGGTAAATAATTAACACCAGCACAATATTTAATCGAATATCTAATAATAACGATAATAATTTTTGCTTCTAGGGTAAAGGAAAAAAGGCATTTATTGATCGCAAAAATGCTGTAACATTTCATTTGGTACATCGCAGTCAACATGATCCCCTGGTAACAGATTCGGAGGCTCCACAGCGCGTCTTGCTTGAGGCTGGTGCAAGGCAGCCACAAAAACAAACCAGCAACGATCCAGCCGATGTTGAAAAACGCCGCGAGGAACAAAAGAAATATGGCATAGATTTCGATGATGACTATAATTATTTGCAGCATTTGAAAAAACCCGAAATGGACACCGTATGGGAATATGTGGAGAATCCAAATCAAGTTAAGAAACGTTTAGATGAAAATCGTTTGACAACGGCGCCCAAACTGAATTTACCCAGTTCGGTGTTTGCCACCGAATTTGAAGAAGATGAGGGTATGTTGAATAAAGCTGCACCACAACCAGGTCCACGCCCAGATTGGGATCCCGATGTTGTTGCTGCCCTGGATGATGATTTTAATTTCGAGGATGAAGATAATCAGTTGGAGGATGATTTTGTTTTAAAGGCCATGGGTGGTGACGGTGATGATGATGACGAAGATGACTACGACGATGATGATGATTATGAGGATGACGAAAGTGGTGAAGATTTTGATTCTGATGATTTACACGACTCTGAATTGGATGATGAAGAGTTAATGGACCGTCTGGGTCCTCTGATGAGACGTAATCGCTTCGACAAAGAAGAAACCAAATCCCAGTTTACAGAATATTCCATGTCTTCGAGTGTTATAAGACGTAATGAACAATTGACTTTGCTTGATGATCGTTTCGAACGTTTCTATGCCACCTACGATGACCCCGAACTTGGTGATCTGGCCACAGAGGAAATCGAGGGTAGCTGGGGCCAAAAACATCCCTACGTTTTGGGTTGTTATAAACTCTTCAAAAAATCCAATGAAATTATGGAATACAACAAAGAGTGGGACAAAAAACGCATAGAAAAATATGCCAATGTGGTAGAGGGTGATCACGATCCAGAAGAAGAATTGGAAGAGGTTGAGGTGGAAGATCCCAAAGAAAAGAAATGGGATTGTGAATCGATTTTGTCTACCTACTCGAATATTTATAATCACCCCAAATTGATTGATGAGCCAAAGAGCAGAAGAAGTCGCCAGAATTCCACCAACTCGTCGACAATCAATAAAATTGAAATTGATCCCAAAACAGGAATGCCAATGCATGTTCTGCACGGCGATGGTAATCAATTGACAGCCAAGGCCTTGGCCAAGCTAGATAATGAGGCAGATGGTAAGGTGACCGGTCCCAAGTCTTTGTGTGCCAAATCAGTTTTATCCACCCTTTCGGTGTTGTCCATACGTCCCAAAGATGAGACACCCGAAGAGAAAAAGGAACGCAAACGTCTGCTCAAAGAATATCGCCAGGAGAGACGCATTGAGAAGAAGGCAAATGCCGAGGCTTTCAAGGAGGAAAAGAAACGCCAGATCCACGTTAAGCAAAATCAACGCCTCAATCAACAGGGCAGCAAAATTTTATAGAATAATTTCGTTTTTTAACCAATCAATTTATATATTTTTTAAAGAGAAACAACAAAAATAGAAATAACAAAACACAACCAAGATTTGTATATAAAAAATACAATTATAAATTGTTTTATTTTATTTTTTCTTTATTAACGAATGATTGGCTCCAGCCAATTAAGGAAATAACTTAATAATATTATTTATAATAATTGTAATAATGTTACAATCGAGAGAGTGGAGAGTGGTCTTAAAACACTGTGGTTATCCTTTCAATTTCCAAGAGATCACTTAGAATATCTTCGGTTTTGGTGCCAATCTTCTTGGCCACTTCATTTCGTTCGGCCACCGTCATATTGGCAAATGACCATATCAAATCACCATCTATGATGCAACGACTAGGATTTATCGATAGCTTCTTGGCCATTTTTATTGTCCGAAATTCCTTGGGATTCAGGCCGCACAAATGTTCCTGATAGGATAGCAGTACGTTTTGCAACATCAAAAAACGACGATACACTTTCTCCGGCAGGGGCAGACAATAACCAATGCCACCATCCAAAGTGCCATAGACAACAAAATGCTTATTTTCATAGGTAAAGGGCTGACGCTGAATGTGCCCCCTCTGATGGCATTGTATGCGAAACATGGTGTTAACCGTTTGACCCAAATGATAATCACCTTTACGTAATAGCTTTTGGCCACCAATGGACTCTCGTACTTCCGGTTGATACATATATACAATGAAATTCTTTTCCGCATCCGTCACCAAGAAAGCCAAATTGGTATTGTCCACCATAAATTCGATGCCAAATACCTCCAGGGGGTAGAAGTCTCTAGAGGCCAGCGATAGGGTCTTGAATTCCTCCTGGAAACGTAAGACACTTACCGACTTGTAGACATCGGCAATGAGTATCAACGATTTAATCGATATTATTTCATGTACATAGATATTCGTGTCGATAAAGGCGACACCGATTAGATCATCATCCGACAACTGCCATAGATAGATTTTCTGCCCAAACGCCGTCACCAAGAAGCCCAAAACATCGGAAATTGCCGAGACGGGACCTTTCTGTTCTTTTTTAAAGATTTCCTTCAATTTGAATTTCGTTAATGGTTTTCCTGGTTCCGGTACAACTTCAATGATATCGTAGATGTGAATATTACCCCTTGAGGTTATATCTTCGCTGTAATTGAAATTGGTGCCAATGCAAAGGTATTCCTTAAGACCAGATCGTGTGCCCTCATAGGCCAATTTGACAATTTTAAACGCCGTTACATGTTCCCAGTTTTCAAATTCAATGGAGGCATCGGGTACAATTTCCCATGTCTCCGGGCTGACCAAGACCATTTGAAATTTCGACATATTCGGATAGATAAAACGTTCTCCTTTATTTTCCTCTGTCAGCTCCTTGTCTTCGCCGTTGAAACGGAAATATTTGTTTGTTTGCTCCTCCGTCTGGGTTATCAAACAATAGACACGATTTTCCCGATGGTAGACAATTTGTTTGGGTGTACACCGCAAAGGCACCTTGCGTGCCGGCCATGGTGAATCATAGGTCAGATAGGGTGGCAATACACAAATCTTCAAATCGAAGCTGGTATCGAAACACAAGAATCCTTGGGGACAATTGACATTGTTGAACGGTGCAAAACTCCGCAAATAGCCATTGGTATATTTGTGGGTCCTCAGCTCTCCTTTGCCGGTGAGAAAAATAAAATACGGATTTGGTCCACATACCACCACACCATTTAAACCGCCGATATTTGTAAAGTAGCGCAACTTGTTAATGTAACGATCTTGCAGGTTATAGGATTCCATTTCCGAATTATCATCATCTATTTCCATGGTCACATCGGAATTATCATCTCTCATATTTATTGTGGTTAATTTGCGGAATCGTATCTTCATATTACCCTTGGCATAACGATAGGCCTGATAGATCAACAGCTCCAAACGGGTACGTATCATTAGCAGCGGCCGATTGCCTTGATAACCCAAACCCACCAATGATACCTCCAGTGGCAGCGGGGAGTTGGCATGCTGAGGCATACAATTTAACAATATACCCTGCTTGTTGTCGGCTTGATTGAGATTGACCGGCACAAATTCCATGGAATCGGTTAGTATGGTATCGCCATTGCCGATATCATTAACCAAATAGACCAATTTCATATCGGGCATAGAATATATTTCCAAAGTACCACTTTCACGACCCACAACTAGCCAATAGGTGGATTTTACTGGCAACAAAAGGCGACGCCACCAATCGGAATTTTTCTGCCTCGACTGCTTGGCCAAATCGGCCATGCTATTCATTTTAAAGGCATTACCCGATTCACCATACAGCAAATCTTCTTCGTCTTCGATTTTCATGTTCGGTTCCGCCTTCATATAACCCAAGCCGGCATACAGAGAATTACCACCGGAACCGGTCAAATTCAAAACATCATCTGTCTTGGTGGTGAAAAGGCCCGAGAGATCCTTATAGGCCGACAACGATATAACCGCTGGAACACTGCTAATGGTATTCTTATTAATGGCCAGACGTGGGGTGCCCTTGGTTTCACGCAACGCCAATGTAATAACCTTTCCGTGGAGAACACGTAAACATACATATGGATCAGCAATGGATACCTGGACCACTGGGGCACCCTCATCTATGGGTACATTTTGTATAAGACGTTTACCCTGCAGTAAACGCACCGAACGTGTTGTGACCTGGACAATAAAACGATTTTGGCCCAAATTACCCACAAATATTGTCGGCTGGTTGTAGCTGAATCCGGTGTTGTCAATTTCGTTGATTTCCTCTCCGGTCTGCAGTACCAATGTTGAGGTTCTTTGTGATAGAATCATAAAATCGTGATGATCTTGATGGCTCATTTTCCGACTAACATCATCGAAGACCGTCCAAACATCCAGGCAACCATCCAACTCGAATGAGGTTATAACTTGAGGATTAATGCAGTTAGCAAAGACACAGAGCGCCCCATTTTTGCTATGACCCACCGAAGCCACAATGTCTATTTTCAAATCGGCCAAGTTGCTGGCTTGAGGTTTCAACGTTGTGCCGCCTTCTTCAAATTCCACACGCTCCCCGGCACACATGTAATTAATCGGGCCGACATTCAGCAAACTGTCGCATACCTCAAATATATATTTCCTCAACTGTACAGAGGTCTTAGCGCCCGAACCATACACCTCAAGTTCTTCATCTTCAATGCGACGGGCTTTACGTGTATCATCGTTGCCACCGCTGCCGCCGCCACCACCTCCACCATCTGTGCCATCGTATTCATCCAAAGTGATTACCGTACTTTGATCCTCCTCGGTGAAATGTAACAGCAGTGAGTTGCCCAAACGTGAACCCAAAAATAGATATTCACTTTGGCACACAGCCATACAACTGGTCAAAACACTTGCAGCTGCCTTATGGAAATGGAAATTTCTAACTGTTCTCATCGAATCCACACACAAGGTGACCACATACAAGTCACCCGTTCTGAGCGACACCACCAGCTTATCCACATCAATAAAAGCAATATTGGCTGCATCCAAACTAATACGCACACCATCCTGGGGTTTCAGCGGGAAACTTGTACTATGATCGGCTGAACTATTCAGTGACACACCATATGGCGGAACACTTTGATTTAAGTAAATAATCGCATTCACCGTTGTCACCAAACAGCCGCCAATCGGCTTTTGGATGGGAAAAACTTGCAAACAATCAAACGGCAGGCCCGTCACTGTCCATATAATCGGATGGACACGTTGTTGGATATTCAAGGATATTGCGACCAAGACACAGGTATCGGAACGTACCGCAACTCTGCCGGTAAATGTCCTCACCGGTTCGTACAATATCAACAATGTCGGCTCATAATAACCATGCAAAAACTGCAGATCCAAAACATTATCAATTTTCTCATCCAGGTCACGCAGAGCAATCAAATACGAAGCTAAGATGGGTGTGCGTGACATTATGGCAGTGGGTGCCTTCTTGATCGGTTTTACATCGGCCAATTCAATTTCATCGATACCATTCTCTTTGCGAAATGGTAATACGACCAAACGTTTACCATACACCAACATTACAGCACAACGGGCATCGGGATCAACGCGTACCATGGGTATATAATAACGGCCCGTCCAGCCATCTTTAATATCTTCCTCTTCGAAATAATGCAGGGACAAAGTTTTCAAGCCAAACGTATCTGGATCATGCTGTACCACTGACAGCTTGGCATCTTTGAAACTAATCAGTAAAGCATCCCTCATAGAACCGGTCAGCGTCACACTCTGCAATGACATTACATTTCCATACAAGGTATACGAGGCCAGACATTCCAAACGCATTTTCGGTGGATTTCTCAATTCATTGGGATTGAGTTTCTGATGCCGTTGTGATACATCCAGGTTGGGAATGATCCGATAAACCTTCAATATATTGGCACCGGCAACCACCACATTTTCATCAACATTATTAAAGAAACGGCAGGTGATGGCAAATTCCACGCCTGTGGCGGGATGCGATTGTTTACACACGGAGAACATATTATTTTCTGCACAACTTTTTTTTCGCGATTTTAAATGATTTTTTATATTTATTTCATTGTTTTTAAATAAACAAAATATAGAATGAAAACAATGATATATTCTTTGGAAACAAAACAAGAAGAAGATTACCCCGAAAAGAGGTGCAATACAAAAAACATGAAAAAACACAACAATGCTTCTTCATACCTTAGAGCCATAAAGTGACATTCAAAGTGAATTAATAACATCACTTTAATGCATTTTAGTTAATTCAATTTGACGTGTTTACTTACATATATTGTTGTTGTTATTTATATGTGCATGTTTCTATAATATTAGGCACTCCACTTTAAATTATATCACACAAATATTATTCTGCTAAAATTAAAAGTTATTTGCGTATGCCTCTTCTTACTTTGGCGCGCTGCACCGAAACTGCTGGCATTCCAAGTGCATTGATAACAGTTGAATAAAACAAAGGGTTATACAAATCGAATAAACATAAACAATAGGCTTAAAATGATTAAAAACCACACAACTACCAACTGATTACAATTTTTCCTCAAGGTGACTTGTCCATCAAATTAAAATACATATTTTGTGTATGTATGTGTTTTGTTTTGAATACTATGTCAAATAAATTCAAAATAAATTGAAATATATTCAAGTTTAATTGAAATGAAAATGAAGTTTTCAAAACGTTCGTCTGGAAGTAATTACTTTGTTATGGATAAAATAAACATTTTATGGTATTCCGTACTGGGTTTTGGGAAGAAGAAACAAGTATTTTTATTTTTGTGTTGAAAAAATGTCAAATAAAGACAAACACTTGTAGCGAATATTTGTTTTATTCTTGGTAGAAGAAGCCACACGTGCATAGTTGCTTTTTTGTTATTCACTTCGAGCTGCCCTACCTTGTATTATTGTATTATGATTAAAACCATGTCTCAATACTAAGGTCGCCGGATGAGGGCAGCTGATTTCACCGGATCTGTTAAAATGCTTTTAATTTTGACTTAATCGTATGAAATCCTAAACAATAAATTTGACAGTTTGGGGGATTTTTAACCAAAATTGCCGATAACGATTGCCTCGTAAACGAACTGTTTATTGGGTCATGATCAAAACCTACTATAAAAATTGTGATTCTGGCACAGCCCCATTTCCTGCTTTAGAAGGAAGTTATTATATTAACGTTATTATTTATTATTAACCATGAGTATTTGATGAATGACGAACATCAGAGGGCACATTATAAAACAAGCAAAATTTGGGCAAGTGTGTCATTCAAAAATAATAGTGTGTACACCATTTTACATATTCGTCACATTAACTAATTAACTAAAGTTAACTATTTTCTTCCATAGCATAAAGGAAAATTCGTTATGGTAGTAATAAGTAATAGATTCTTGCAGTACGGGAACAGACCAATAATAGATAATATTATGAAAAAAATATTGTATGTGAGTTTTATTTATGAGTTTACTGTTGAAACCGCCAAATTGATAACCCTGATGACCCTATAAATTTCTAAAATTACTGTGTATTTTGTTTCTTTTATTTCCCAGTTGTTTAAAATTGATGTTATGTGTTTTTCTCTGATTTGCAATATGCAGTTCGCTATTAGTTTGAAATCGATTATTTATAATCGATTTTTTTGCTCATTGACATTCCATAAAATCACTACAATGATAACACTTTTTATAAAACCAACTGGCAACACTGTACATTAAGTGTCGTATCTCGTCGCAGGCAGTATTTTTTTGTTGGTGAACGGATAGAATTCTACGGGAAAAAATATAAATACAAAAGCAAAAATATAAATATTTAATAAAAAAGCTTATAAAAAATATAAAATGAATTATATATTATGTAGAAAATAGCAGCAGGATTAAAAATTTCCATGAAAATACGAAAAGAAAAAGAGTGTAAATAACCAACCAATGCAAATGATGGTCGCTGCTGCTGCTGGTAATGATAGTGTGTGTGTGTGTAAAAGTAAATGACAAAAATTATCTTTTGTTTGTGTGTAAAGAGTGTTGTAGTTTAGAGAAGGTTAATATATGAAAAGAAAAGCAAGGCATTTAACGAGAATATATAGAACTCTATATAAATTTAATAAAAATGTTAATAAAAAAATCATGGAAATAATACATAAGGCCAGCATTTTGTCGGGAGAAACGAACAAGTGAATGAAGAAAAATATAAGCGAAAAAAGAAGGTAATCTTATAATTGTTGTTGTTCTTGTAATTGTGTGTTAAAGCATAACGCAAAACAGCGAATACAAAAGAAAAATATTAAAAAAAGGTGTTGCCATATTTAGTGAATGTGTGGTGTATGGAACAGAAAACAAAAACAAAGTGGCGTTTTTTGTTTCATTTAGTCTCAGCCAGGCCAGTATATCCTCCTCCTCTTCAGCGAAATGAGTGTTTGTTTTTGTTGCTTATATAAATGTTGCTACAGCTGTGAGCTGTTGTAGTAACATGAAAAAAGGTAATTAGGTAAAAAAAAACAACAAGAATAACAATAACAACAACCTGCTATGGATGCAATTAAGAAGAAGTTACAATTGACTTCTGTCGTGGTGGATTTGTAGCAAGAGCAGCACTTATCGCTCGCTCGTTCGACTATCTGTTGGTGGGTTGTGACGTTTTTTTTTATTGTTGTTCCCAAAACCCTGCTGTGTGGCATCACTGTAAGGAGTTTTTTGTTTTTTGCTGTAAGAAGAGTAGTAGAATAAAGTTAAAAGAAGGAAAACTATTACCACAAGAAGAAGGCGACGACGACAACGAAGGCAATAACGACAATGACGACGACGAGGAAGAAAGAAAGAAAAACCTAAAATTGTAATTCGGCAATACACTACTAAATGATTTTCGTAAGAAGAAGATATATGTAAAAAATTGCAGAAGTGATGACCAAGGGCCACAGAGGGCCATGTAACGATTAGAATAAATTAGATCTTGAATATATACCAACTCGGAATAAATTTTGTTGTTGTTATTGTGTTACGTTTTACACACCAAAGACCTACAGAACACCACCACCTGATTCCAAAAGGTGGAGATATTAACTTCTGAGTAACATTAATGAACTCCACATAATTTTAATGTTCAAATAATACTTTTTTCTTTTGTTTACATCCAAACAGTAATTTGACAATTCGACTACAACGACGACGACGACCAACCGACAACGACACCATCATCATCATCGTCGTCGGTGTATCCTGGAAGTAATAATACTACATAATCATATTGCTTACAAAGATTTCAATTCTATATGTAGTAATGAACTCGCTCGGTGTCCCCTGAACAATTATGCGAAATATGAAAACGGACACCAGCGGTTCATCATCAACGGCAACAAAAAATAACCACAACAACACTACCCAAGGGACATCACTACGTGAAAAGACAACAGCAACTAGGATATTGTTTATAAATTCATCGATCAGTCACACAAATTCGTATGCTGGGTTGGTGGACCGAACATTATTTAGTTCCGGCTCAAGAGATTTAAATAACTATTTAAGTAACATCAACGATATGGAAGCTTCAAGTAGCCACATTACCGTTATCGATGATGAGGATGAAAAAGATCCACTGGCCTTGGATACTAGCTCTACAGAAGATTCACTTGGTAGTGCTCCGTCAACATCAAAGCATTCCCATAGCCTAAGGTAAGTAGATAAAAAAATCATGTTTTTGTTATTGAAATTTGTTCTAATCAATTGCTGTTGTTTGGATTTTCTTTTTTTTGATAGACGACATGTACCACGAATAATTGTGAAACCCATACTACCTGATAAGAAAACCACCAGCAGCAATACATGCCCGTCGTCAGCAGCAAATGCATCTACGACTGCTACAGCCGCAACAACCTCATCATCAACAGTTGTTAATAGCAGTCCGTCAGGTCGTACCAGTAGTAGTCGACGTATACAACAGCAACAACAGGCAAAAGCTGCAGCAGCTGCTGCTGCGGCCGCAGCGGCGGCGGCGGCTGCTGCTGCATCTCAAAGTACCAACACCACCACCCCCGCCACTGCAACCACACAAGCTTCAACAATGCGTGAAGTACTGGCATCCATTCCAGGATTTAGTATTAAACCACGCAGACGTTCGTCAAAGAAAATGTCAACGGCTGCCCAAATTGAACAGACCAAGGATGGTAAAATTGATTTGGAAACACCTGATTCCATTTTGGCCTCAACAAATTTGAGGGCTCTGCTGAACAAGCAAACGTTCACAATGCTCCCACCGTTATATCAATACAATTTAATTCAGCTACTGCCTAGTGTAGATCGCGAGGCAATTGAAATGGAGCATAAATGTCCAGCAAATACCATACCCACGGAAGGTATACGGCTGGGGCCATCAAGTCTAAATAATGAATTTTTTGCCCGGGCCTGTTTGGAGTGGCGTGAACGTCTCTCAGAGGGTGAATTTACACCCGAAAATCAAATGAAACTAAAGACGGAAGCTGAGCGTGAAAAAAATAAACTTGATCCGTGGAAGTTGAAACATTTTGAACCGATATGGGGTGAAAAATCCTTTCAGCGGGCAAACAACAGTAACACCAATCGTCTGAATAATGAAACCAATACCACGACTACCACCTGCATTGTCAACAATAGTAAATTAAAAAGTGATGAGAATGATGCTCATGATGATGGGAATAACAAATCCATAGAAATAGTTGATGCGACACCAACAACATCAATCTCATCCACAACCACCAGTGCCTCGAATTCAACAAAAACCGAAGCATTATCCTCAAATTCACCTACATGCTCGTTGTCATCAACAATTTCATCGTGTTCAAATGATGTGGTGGCAGCAGCGTCTTCATCATTGGCGTCATCGTCAGTAGTGGTAGTTCCTGTTTCAATATCCACGTCTTCTTCTTCCTCTTCTGGCATAAAAGAAACAACTTCACTTAATGTCAAGGTAAAGCGAAAAGATGACGGCAACGACGACGACGACGAAGAAGAAGATTGTATAGATAATAGCATTAAAGAGGAGAAATCCTCCTTTGTAAAGACTGAAAATAATCCAGAGAACGTAAGCAAAAAACTTTAAATTAAAATAAAAACCCGATTTTTAATATCTCATTATTTTATTCTAGTGTCAAAAGTCAAAGGAAAGAAGAGATACAAATGAACGAAAATCTCCACACCATCATCACCACCACCACCGCTACACTAGTGAACAACCAACAACATCAGCATTAGCCATACAAAAATCTAGCCAAGAATCACAGAGACGTGGTACAAAGCGGTCTTCGGCCAGTCCTCCAAACAAGGGCGGCTCAAGCAAAGACGAGGGTAACAACAACACCAACACAACCACCTGCAGCAGCCACATTATGGACACCAGTATAGCTGAAGAAGATGAAAGTGAAATTATTTTGGATGACTGTAATGATGTTCCTATTGAAATTAAAAGTGATAGTGAAAATGATGAATTGATGGATGCCACTGAAGATGGTCCCAGCAGTAGGAAAAAGTTAAAAATTGATAAGAAAACAACAACAGTTGAGGATATTGTTTGTCATGACTTGACAGAAGATGAAGTTATGCCCGGTGAAGAACAAACAAATGTCACACAAAAAGTCATTGACGAAGAAGAAGAGGAAAATGATGAGGCGGAAGAGGAGGATGATGAGGAAGATGAAGAGAAAATAGAGGATATCCATGCCATTAGTGAAGATAAAGAGTTTGTTAATGATGCTAATACCAACATTATAACTTTAGCGACAACATTATCATCAACAACAACAGCAACAAATGTGAACAGTACCTGTGATAATAATCAACAACAACAACATGAAAATGACCACCACCTCCAAACAACATCAAATATTAATGCTGATCATGGTCAATATTTTTCATTTACCGCAAGCTCTTCAGATATTCAACAACAACAGCAGCAGCAGTCGAATTCTACCACACTGGAAATGTCATTAAATTTGGATAATTATGCTGATAACCACAACAACAACATTAGTTACAATGAAGAAGAAGAAGATGAGGATATTATCGAACAGAAATTTAACGATGCTGAAAATTATGTCTTAGAATCGGGTGAAGTTAGTACTGATGATAGTGGTACTGGTAAGTGAGAATTTGTTTTTTTTTTCTTTTCATTTCTTTTTTAAAATGCTTTTGTATTTCTACTCTTCTATTTTCCATTGCTTGTTTTCACAAAAAATCTTCAAATAAAAAGATTCTACTAAACCTGACAAATCTACTAACAACAACAACTCCCATACTGATGCAACAACGGCGGTGGTGGATACACCAGCCGCTGCTGAAAGTGTCGGCAACGAAGATGATGATTTTTTATTTACTAACTCTCTTGATCGTGGTAAGATAATATTTACCATATATAATAAAACTGAACAAAATGTATTATAATTATGCACGCACACACACGTATTTGTATTATAATGTTTTCATTTTCATTACAACTATTTTTTTGAAATATTTTTCTTCCATTACATTATGTTATATTTCTTTCAAGTTGCATGGTTAAATTTATAATATTATATATTAATATAGATACCGATCTTAACTATAACGCCGCTTCCCAATAGTATTTTATGGATTTATATTTTGTTTCGAATGTTTATTTTTTTATATTTTTTTATTCACTGGATGAATATCTTAACACAAAAACAATATGTATAATCAAATGGATTAGATTTTATTTCATTTTAATTTTGGTAGAAATAAAAAAAATTGATTTTTTTGTTTGCACTTAAACCGCTAAAACATGACTTTATATTTCTCCATCATGTATCTGTTGGATACCCTGAAAATTGTTCTTAAAAAAACAAATAATTTTTATTTTTTATATCTATTTTATATCTATATATTGTTCAAGACAATAATAATTTATAAAATCAAAAATATGTTTTTTCAAGCTCCACATTTTTTATGAAAAAAAATTAAGATCCACATTAGGCGGTTTTTTTAAATTTCAAAAAAAAAAAAATGAAGATCCACATTAGGCGTGGATTTCAAAAAAAAAAATTAATATCCACATTAGGCATGGATTTAAAAAATATATTTTTTTAATTTCCACATCAGGCGTGATTTATTTCTTAATTTCCACATCAGGTGTGGATATCAAAAACCAAAATATTTTTAAGGTCCACATCAGGCATGGATTTAAAAAAATAAATTTAAGGTCCACATGAGGAGTGGATTAAAAAAACATTTTTTAAGGATTCGCACAAGGAATGGATTTCAAAAAAAAAAAAAAAATCACCGCCTTAAAAAAATCCACACCTACGACTGAATTGTAAACAACCATTTTTTTTAAATTAATATGTATTTTTTAATTTTTATTTAAAAATCTTATTTGTTTTTTATATGAACATTAATTTTTAAATTTTCTAAATATTTTTTTCTCTTGATCATTGCATTTAATTGTATGTATATTTACCTTTTTTGCTTGTTGCTTGTTATTAACACACACACGCCCACACTTTTCCTAATTCATCACAGTAAGTTTTCGCATCCATTTCACATTTCACCTCCCCTATTTTTGGATTGCACGTTATGGTCTTCAAAAAAAAAAAAAAAAAAAAAAATAAATAAATAATAATAAATAAATAATTAATTATTATTTTCAAAACTTTAGTAATTATACCCGATGAAACAACAGATGAAAGTAATCTCATGGCATCAGCAACATCGACAACAACAACACCATCATCCATAGTTTCAACGGCAACAACATCTTCTTCGTCACTATCCGGCGATTCTCTGTCATTGGCTTCAATGACAACAACATCGGCAGCAGCCTCATTTACAACGCCTTCGTCATCGTCAAATTCATTGAATAGTAGTGGCAAAACATTGATGGTAACATCTGTGGTATCCTTGGCACCAGCACCACCACCGACCACCAGCAGCAGCAGCTTTTTAAAGGATCAACAACAAGTGCAAACATCGACGTCGTCATTGTCCTCGTCGACTGCTGTACAACAACAGCCCACAGTAAGTGATGTTTTCCATCATTTAAATCATGATTGGAATTTTGGTGGCCTTAAATTGGGCATAAACACCTCCAGTACCTCCTCCACCTGCTCAACACAAACACTGGAGGATAATCAGCAGCAGCAGCAACAACAACAACCTAGTAATTATTGTAATGTTTTACAACAATCATCGTCGGCCCAAACAACATCAAGTAATGAAATAGCTATTCAGGATCAACAAAACCATCATCAAAATCTACAACTGATGGATGCTGCTGCCATGGCCAATCAGGAATGTGTTGTCAATAATGAGGCTGCCATCGCAGAAGTAGAAGAAGAACACACAATAGAAGAGATTGCCGATGATGATGATGGCGATGACGAGGATGTCGAGGATATGGAGGCCAATAATGCTGTTCGAGATATTGTTGATGAATTACAGCAACAACATCAGCAGTTATTACAGCTGCAACAGTTGAAACAAATGCAAGCCGCATCCGTTGAATTGGTAGATGATGTATTCATGCAGAATCAGACGCAGCACCAGCAGCATCATCTTCATTCACAACAACAACAGCAGCAACAGGAAATTGCCCATATTAATGAATATGTTGGAGAGGTAGGTTTTAATACTTTTTTTGTATACCCAAGGTAGATCCATTAAAATGAAACTATACGTTTCTTGGAGTCCCACTGGTGGTGGAAATGAATAACTCCCTCTTCACCACAAGTCGGGCTCGAAGAATCTTCTTGTTTGATTTTAATGGGTCTACCTTGTACCAACACATTGTGTTGTTAGACATTTCCTTATTTGTTTTTTACCTCTTTCCTTATTTGTCTCTCTCTTTCTCTTACAGCTAACCTCATCCAATGAAATGATGACGGCAACCGATGTTCCTATGTCGATAACAGAAATGGAAGTGACCAGCACGGTGATAACAAATACCAATTCCAACGATAGCCTGAATGACATTAGCATGTGCAGCAGTAGTACAAGTGGCAGCAGTGCGAGTCTTAGTACACCAAATATTGTGGCCACAACAACAACATTGGCTCAGTTGCAACAACAACAAACTTTACATAATCAACAACAGCATCATACAACACATCAACAACAGCAACAACAACTTTCCAGTCCACAATCATTGCACAATACACCTGCTGCTGCTGCTGCCCCGCAAAGGCAAATATTAGTTGATTCGAATGGTCAAATAATTGGCAATTTTTTGGTACAACCATCGCCGCCACCACAACCACAGCCACACCCCCAGCAACAGCAACAACATCAGCAGCAACATCATCATCAACACGGCAACTCAACAGCCCACATTCAACAGCAGCAGCAACAACAGCTGTTACAGCAAGCTGCAGCGGTCCAACGATTTTCATTTCAAACGCAACAGCAAACGGCGGCAGCAGCAGCTGCCGTTCTTGCAGCCAGCCAACAGCCAACAAATTCGATGACCTTTGCTGCTGCCAGGCAACAGCAGCAGCGTCAACAATTGGCCCAAAAAATACTACCTGTGTTGCACAACACAAATGGCCAGCATTTCCTAGCGGCGGCGGCAGCAGCAGCGGCCGCAGCCGGTGTCGTTCAGCAGCAGCAAACACACATTGATCATCCAACACAAATTCAACAGTTTTCCTTACAACAAACACCAGCCGCGCAACAACAACACTCACCATTGGCCCACAATATCACGGGAGGACAACGGCAATATTTAACTAACTCTTCTCCCAACCTGCAACAACAGCAGCAGTCTTTAAACAGCAACAATTTAACGCAATCGAATAATTTGTTAACCTCTCAGCAGCAGCAACAACAACAAATACAACTGCAACATCAGTTGCAGCAATTACAACAATCCCATCTAAATTCATTTCAAAATCTTAACAATCAAACGGCCACAGTCGTATCTCCTCATCCGCAGCAGCAGCAGCAGGCATCATCGCCCAACACACATCATCATCATCAGCAGCAGCAGAACAATGCCGCGGCCGCCATCGGCGCCACCCTAACTCCCAAATTCATTTCCAAGCAGCTAAGTATTATATCAATGCCCCCGCGTAATGCAGCCACAATTCCCGCAAGTATTGCGACCACAGTTGCCATTCCGTCCACTGCCTCCTCCGCCAATGCACTGTACAATAATAGCAACAACAACACCATAAATACCACCCAACTAAATGTGAATGTTCTCAAGTCGTTTTCACCTTCGGGAGTGCCTACAACAATTGCTCAACAAAGGCCAAATGCCGCTGGCAAACAGGCAGCCAATACCACCACCGGCAAGGGTAGAAAATCAACGGCCAATAAACTGCCACCTGGGGCGGTAAATATTGAGCGTAGCTATCAGATATGCCAGGCCGTTATACAAAATAGTCCAAATCGGGAAAATTTAAAGGCACAACTGAGACCGCCATCGGCTCTTTTGAGTCAGCAGCAACAGCAAACATCGAATGCTGCTGGTAATACAACAGGCAAAACAACAACAACGACGACTGCTGCAACTGTAGTGGCCAGTGGCCCAGCAGGAAATGTCAAGACCCAAGAGGAAGTAATCATTAATACGCTAACGGGCAACAGTACATCGACGGCAACAGCATTACCCACAAATGTTATGGGTGTTGGCAGGCCAGGGGTTTACAAGGTAAGACTGCAAAAAAAGAAAAGGATTTTATTTTAAAATGTGCCGTATTTTGTTTCAGGTTATTGGACCACGCATGGGTTTCCCACGTAAAAAATATGTACAACGAAAATCGTCACCCACACTAATACGTCACATATTTGCCAATCATCAGGGTTCAGCGGCAGCGGTACTTCAAAATACCAATTTAACGGCTGTTGCCACACCGGTCAGTGGTGTTGCGCAAAAAGTGACAATAATGCAACAACAGCAACAACCCCAAACGCAACACCAAATCATTGCTGCTGGTGGTGGTGGTCAACAGCATGTTCAGGCAACGACGACAACAACAACACACGACCTACATCACAATGGCAATGGACAGTATGTGCTGTTACATCGTGCCAATGTCGGTGCGGCTGACAATCAGGCTCCACGTGCTTCCAGTGCTCCACCAGTTCCTCAAAATCAGGTACTATACGATGATATGTGAGGAGGGGAAATTTAATGTGTATTTTTAATTGCGTATTTTTTCCGTTTTTCTTTTTCATTCAGAATCAACTTCATGGCTTGAATGGTATAACTGGACGCGGGCGTCCTGCTTCAGTAGATGTAGATTTGTTAAATTCTCTGCAAGATATGCACAATAATAGTGTGTGTACAACAACAACGACAACACAAAATGCTGCTGCTGGCAATACCACACAAATTGTGCGGCGAAATATGGCCACCGGTAAGTTTTTTTGGAGTTTTGTAAATCGGAAAGCGGAAAGAATGACAAAAATTTTGCCTTTACCTTTCAGGAAATCTCTATATCGAAGGTATTGGTGAGGCATCAACGGCTTTAATGGATGCTGCCAGTGGTGGTAATTATATTGTAACAACAACAACTTCAGGCGCCTCTGTAATGCCCTCTGCTGCTGGTGGCATCAATTGTGCCATACGCAATGCAAATGTAGCAACAACAAATCAACAGCTACATTCACAACACCATCACCACCACAATATTGACAGCGGCTGCAATAGTTCTTCGGGAGGTAGTGCTAACAGCAATAGCAGCCCTCCAAATACCAACAGTTCTTCAGATGGTTCGAATTGTGCCTGCTCCCTGAATGCCATGGTTATATGCCAATCGTGTGGTGCATTTTGCCATGATGATTGTATAAATGCTTCAAAGCTATGTGTGTCCTGTGTGATTAGATGAATTGGTAAATGTGGACAGCAGCCACTGTTGTTGTCGTCGTCACCGACATCGTCGCAAGCAATATGGAAGTTATTTAAATAGCAACAACAACCACAACAACAATAGCAGCAATTTATACACACTTTCACACACACACTCCGAATGTGCGGCAAGTATGATTTGTTCTTTCAACAACAACAACAACAACAACAAAATAGTTGTATATCAAACACTGTTCTACAATGGTTGTTCGTTCGTTCGTCCTTGAGATATGCTAACAAATTGAGATTTAATGTGGGTTTTTTTGGTTGGTGGCTCCTTGATATTTAAGGAAATTGGCGTGTTAGGTAAAAAAATTGTTTTCAACAATTTTTTTTTTAATTTCTCAGCACCTTTTCTGCTACCTAAACCAGCTGATAATATTTTTGGAATACTAAAAATGAACAGCTGAAAAAAACAATAACCGATGGTTACCTGTGGCGTTAAATTATTATTTTTTACGGTATTCTTGAACGAGCATGTGTTTTTTCTGTACGGAAATTTCGTCAAGGTTTTATGGTTCTCGACAAAATTGACGACTTGAAATTGAAATACTTTAAAAGGAATCTATAGGAAAAATAATTTTTAAAAAATATTACATCCGATTTTTCCAAAGGATATATTTTGTTCCGGAAAATACAGAGAGAGTACGGTCGGAATACTGTGGCAATATGCTCTTCAGCATTCCTTTAGTCTTTTTATTTATTATGTTTCCGTGCCGAATAAGTTTTTTTTCCGGCAATAAAGGCGCCACAATCTGAATTGGCATATTTTGAAATCAAAAAAGGTGACTTGCTGCATACATTCGACATGTAAGATG
The DNA here is from genome assembly GCF_032173495.1 of Musca vetustissima. NCBI lineage: Eukaryota > Metazoa > Arthropoda > Insecta > Diptera > Muscidae > Musca > Musca vetustissima. The sequence goes on from NW_026883164.1 coordinate 326,042, forward strand.
GGCTTGAAAATACTAAACAAAATTTCGCCTAATAGGTGTCCTATCAATAACGATTTTCTTTTTTTAGAAATTGGAAAAAAACAGAGCTATAAAAGGCGGCAGGACTTTGAGACCATAGGTCTTTATAAAGACAAATTGGTCTGTGTAGAGATCATAGGTCTTGATAAAGACCAATTGGTCTGTATAGGGACCATAGGTCTGTATAGGGACCATAGGTCTTCATAAAGACCAATCGGTCTGTATAGAGACCACCGGTTATTATAAAGACCAATTGGTCTGTATAGAGACCACAGGTCTTTATAAAGACCAATTGTTGTATATAGACCCTAGGTCTTTATAAAGACCAATTGTTGTATATAGACCCCAGGTCTTTATAAAGGCCAATTGTTGTGTATAGAGACCAAAGGTCTTTATAAAGACCAATTGGTCTGTATAGAGACCACAGGTCTTTATACAGAGGCCAAATGCCTTTATAAAGATCAATTGGTCTGTAAAGAGACCGCAGGACTTTATAGAGACCAATTGTTGTGTATAGAGATCACAGGTCTTTATCAATACCAATTGGTCTGTATAGAGACCATAAGTCTTTATAAAGATCAGTTGGTCTGTATAGAGACCACAAGATTTTATAGAGACCAATTGTTGTGTATAGAGATCACAGGTCTTCATAAAGACCAATTGGTCTGTATAGAGACCACAAGACTGTATCGAGACCACAGGTCTTTTTAAGGAGTGAATATATGTAGGAGATCTATATCTCTTATACGATTTTTTTTTTCAGTTAAGCGAATTACAATAAAGCGGAGTCGACTGTAATAGCAGCCTACAATGGTCAAAATTCTCAAATATCATGTATAACAGTGTTTTATATATATACATATATATGCGTTATATTTAAAATTCTGCTAGACCTAGACTCTACTTGTTTCGTTGTTTGAGAAGGAGGCATACATCTAAAAAAATCATAATTTATGTTAAGATTGTGGTTAATAATACAGCCAATGTTTAATCTTTCATTTAAAATTCTTTGAAAATTGAAAAATCAATTTATTTTATTTTTTTTGTTTGGAAAATAGTAACTTTTCTTTGGGAAATACAAAATCGTGTGAAAAAAGTATCTTAAAAAATAAAGTTACCAGAAATAAATTTCAAAAAAATTAAGAATAACACTTTTTATTGGAACCATAAACAATTCAGAAATGCATAAAAACATCTTCACAATTTCTCTCTCCTTTTCATCGTCATCAAAATTTTGTAAAAGTATTTTTTTTCCTGTTCTACTCATTTGTACCTCTATATGCTTTAAACAAATCACGAAACAAAAAATGAAATTGATAAAAAAGAAAAACAAAAACATGGAAACTCTAATGTAGTTGTCTCAAAGAATGCAAAATAAATCTAATAAAATATTTATAATGAAAAAACTTGTTGGTAAAATAAAAATGGAATAAACAGCATCAAATCTAATTATAGACATGTTAATGGTATATAATATATACATAGCTATATATATGTTTTTTTGTTTTTTTTAATCCCTTTTTTGTTATTTTTTTTTCTATTTTATAAATTAATATACATACATTTCTTTAGAATTTTAATATTAATATACATATTTGATTATATAAAAAAATAATTTTAATTGCCCACTGAAAATATAAAGCTAAGCAAAAAAATAACATTTACTCTTTTTCTTCTTCTTACATCATACACAAAGTTATGTAATTCAAGAAATTTTTGTATGTTTTAAAATTAAAAAAAAAAAAATAGATAATGATGCAACTTAATATCATATATAAACAATTTCAGGTTATGGCGTAAGATTCGATTAAATGTCATAAAAACCTTTTTTAAGAAACTCTGCTGCTGCTCTTTACGATTCTCTTTTCAATTTCTTCCCCCTTGTCACTTTTCATGCCTCTCTTCCATTTAGAACTCGGCATAGTTGATGTAAATCCCAGTCATAACCTCATTTTTTTGTTCAAACAAAATTTTTTGAATTATAAAACTTTAAATAAAATATGGTGTAAATTTCATAAGACAGTTTTAAAGCATTGTTTACATACATACATTCATACAAAATATATAATCATGTGACATAAATTACATAATTCATGCATCCTTCTTCACATATAAATAAAATAAAAAGCAAAAATAAAATAAAAATATATATTTTTTAATTTAAACACAACAAAAACAACACACAATATTTTTTGTTTTAAATAATTATTAAGGGCTATATTTAAATAAATAATAATAAAAAAACATTGTAATAAATAACTAAAATAGCAGCAGCTCGAATTTTATTTCATTGTTTAAACCTTAAATAAATAATTTAATTTATAGTATATAAATATAACTGTCTATTGTATATAAAAAATTTGTATTTCATTAAAAAAAGCAACACACACACATACAAAAAACAACAACAACAACACTTGTAATTATAAGAAAAAATAAACCAATAAAAAAGCTTCGATAAATCGTTACAAAAAAATTACACTTTTTTCTTCTTAAAAAATACAAAAACACACACAAATACACTTTTTTATTATTATATTATTATTATCAAATAATTTAGATGTTAAGTTCTTAAGTGAAAACATAAAAAACAAAGTGTTGTATTATGAAAAAAAAGAAAAAAAACAAAAAATAATTTATAAAAAAAACTTGCTATGATACACATATAAATAATTATAGTAAAGATGATGATACACATTAAAAAATTAAAAAAACAACAACAACCACAAAAATAATAATACACTATAATAAAAAACAACAAATTCACCTACGTACATATGTTTAGAAATACATAGTTATATTGACTAAAAGATATTATAAAAAACAAAAACAAGTGAAATAAATTAAAACAAAAAAATTAAAAAAAAAATCCATTGTTTTTTTTCTTTTATTTTTTTCCAAATATCTATTTACATAGCACGTAATTTACATAAAATATTTTCAATAATTGTTTCTACCTCAGCCATTGCACCATTACCCGTATCGCCACACATCAATGTTTTGGATACCGTCGGCACCTCATGATAGCCCCATGATTTTAATTTATTAATATGCTCCGCAGTTATGGGATGATCAAACATGCGCGTATTCATGGCCGGGCAGAAGAGTAGAGGTTTTGTAAAATCCCATGCCCGTACCACACACAGTAAGAGATTATCGCAGAGACCCTGAAAGTGAGACAAAAAAATTAAATTGAATTAAAAAAAAAAACGTGAGGAAATCCTAACATACTTCGCATTTGCATTGAAGGACCACCATTATTTACTTAAAATCAGACGAAAACATATATGGAAGCTATATCTAAATCTGAAGCGATTTTCACACAAATTTGACACACGTAAGGGCTAGCTATACTATCTTCAGAACGTTGTGCAAAATTTTGTGTCAATCGCCTTGATTTTGGGTCTTTGGTGCACCATTTACATAAAATCGGACAAACACATATATGGTAGCTATATCTAAATCTGGATTTGTACATTCATATAAATAAATGAATTCATTTGATCTCCATTTAAAAGGTTCCTCCCCATCCCCTTTTCGATATATGTTAAAAATCATAATTTTTTAATTTGGAACTTGTTTGTCTCAGGAGAACCCGCGCAATTTAGAAAACATTTCTTCAATATCATAGAGAGTGATGTAATAGACCTAAATCAAACACTGGATACATTTCAATTAAATTTAATTTTCAACAAAAATTCTCCATGTTCCGACACTTACAACTGCAATTTTTGCCAATGAATTTGCACTCAGCGGCGCAATTACCAGCATATCAGCCCATTTTCCTAAATCTATATGTACAACAGGATCACCACGTTTATTCCAGGCTGACCATTCACATTGGTCATCGAGTATTTGAACATTGGGTGGTAAATCGGTGGCATTGACAAAATGTTTGGCATGCTCGGTTAAAATTACTTTAATCTGAAAAAAAAAATTACAAAAAAAAAACATTAATAACAAAATCATCCAAAAGCAAAATCACAAAAAAATGTTTACCCACATTAAAATTAAATTCCGTATCCAAATTTTGTAGTTTTTCAATTAACAAGGGTAGTTTAATGGTGGCCACACTTGCGGTGCAGGCCAAAAGTAGATTTTTTGTTGTTTTCATTGTTGGTGGTTAATTAATTTCGCGTTGATGTTGACGATGAGGACGACGACGACGTTGTTTTATCTGTTTTCGTATCTTCAAATCCTAACCGTGACCATTCAGCCTTTTCCATAAGCTCATTCTGCATGCGACAATTTAAATATTCCTGCGCCTCTTTGCGACACTGTGAACTTTGATCGTCACTTTGATGCAGACACCGCATATACAGGAGATAATATTTTTTGCACAGACCTTCGTGGTCAAGTGGAAAGCTACCCTTTTCCGGTGCGGTTGGTATAAATTTGGATTGATTGAAGGTATTTGAAGTCATTTCCAGAAGTGAAGAAGATATCACACACACACAAAGGCAAACAGACCGACACCGTAGATATCAGCTGTTACACAAGCGGTTGACAGTACAAAACAAACGGTTGAGGGTTGACTGATAACAAAACGGCCTGGCCACACAATGAGTACTATCGTCGAATAAAAAACCGCAAATGTTTTTGTTGTACATAAAACATTTTTGATATTATTATTTTTTTTAAATAAAAATTTTTTAAAAATTTCGATAAACAGAACACCCATGCCTGCAAAAATTCTTTACAGATTATTAACAAATTAATGTTCCGAATTTCTTTAAAAAGATTAAGTTATTATAAAATATATTATTAGTAGATTTTATTTAGATAATAAATTAGTTAAAGGAAAAATTACTAACAAATAATCCAAATTAAAAAAAAAATTAAATTAAGAATTCAAGTTTAACGTCTTTTTTTTATTACTTCTACCACTTGTGCAACGTCCCATTTGCCAACGACGTCGCTTTAATGTAACAATGACGGCGTTAGTTATTTAACGACGTTGTGTTATTATTCTTTAGTGAATCACATGAGCCATATCACATACATGGCATTGTTTCAAAATTCTTCAAAAAGATTTATTTATTAAAATAGATTATTAGTAGATTTTATTTAGATAATAAATGTTAACGGAATATTAACAATTCAAAATTAACAACAGTAAATTAAAAAAAAGATTAAAGTCATTTTTTATTACTTCTAACACTTGTCGCTTTCATTTAACAGTAACGGCGTCAGTTATTTTACGGCGTTGTGTTATCATTCATTAGTGAATCACATACATGACATTGCCATATTTTTACTGAGCAAAGGAATTGCCAAAAGTCATATCAACAGCAGCGAATATTAACGGCCTTGTGCAATCACTTTTATTTAAATTAATGAAACAAATAAAATTAACAACAACAACAAGAATAAATTAGTCATTGTGAAAATAATTAAATCATTGTTTCATTTTTAGCAGCATTATGAAGTCATATTTTATTTCATGCAAAAACAATTGTCATCATGCATACATAATAAACTATTCATAGCCGGGAAAATGCAATGTGAAAGAGAGAGGGAGAGGCACAGAGGTTATTTACTGAAGAGAACACTATTACTAAGAGAGCATTCAATGCGGTAAAGTAAATTGAAATAGTGTTGCTAGTTAATAGAGCAGAACAGGAATAGTTGTTTTTATTTTTTTAAGGATATCTACAACGTAGGTCTTCTGCTGAATCATATCCTTTAAATGTATTGATTATTTTTCATTTATATAATACTTTACAGGGCAAAGTTAATGCGTCATTTTGAAGAAAAAAGGCAAAGATTGATTGATGTATGCAAATAACGTTTTATCTGCACAGTGGGACATTTTAGATCAATGGAAATTAAAATAAGTCAAGATTTTTCATAAAATATTATTTTATAATTTAAAAAAACCAGATGAGATCTAGAAAAAAATATTTTATTTTTTTACAAGGCAGGACAAATCATAACAGAACTAAGGCGTTATAGAAAAAAATTTTAAAAATCATTAAGGCGAAAAAAAAATATTTCAGAAATTTATATTATTTAAAGGAAAATTATTTATTTGGATTTTTTTGTCATAAAAACAGTTTTAAAACAAAATTTTCCCATTTTTATAGAATTCTTCCGCAACAGTGACTTATTATTTTTTCTTCCGGACATTGTGATAATTTCTTTTCGAGGTTTTGTTAAGAATTTTTTTTTGCCCAGCGTCTATCATTATGGACATTTTATTTTTGGTAAAATAACCAATTCAAAACACTTGTTGTTCATGGCGATCTTCGAATCGAGAAATTACTTTGTTAATTTATATGCAAATAATGTCTGTCTTACTCCGTTTGTGAAGACAGGTGTTAAATTGTTATTCAGTTCAGTTTATGGTATTCATTAGTATTTTTTAATGCAGAGCAGTGGTAAATGGTAATTAACACTAAATTCATAATTTTTTATACACTCAAAAAATAATAACAATATGGGTTATAAATAATTTCGAATATTTGCAGAAGAACTAGAAAATTCTTCAAAAATTTTTGGGCCCAGAAAAAAAATATTTAGTTGCTATACGAGACCAAGAAAAATTTTTTAAGGGACAACGACCGTCTCGACAAATTTAAAAATGTCTAGAAAAATGGCTTATTTAAGGAAAAAAAAATAGAATTTATTTCTAAAAAATCTAAAATTTTTTCGAGTGTATCCCTTCAACTTCTTTATATAATTTTTATTGTATTTTATAGCTGCACGACTGCACGAAAAATAATGATTCCTTTTTTATTTTCTTGCAAAAAATTTGTGAAAACGTGGTAGCAACAACGACAACTGCTACATCACCTAACCAACTCACCCATAGTGCATTGATGATGATGTCAGATCCCAATCATTGATAGTTTTTGCTTCTTCTATATACAATAACAAAAACAAATTTAAAAAATGACTAAACCTTTGACGACATAGCTAAGCTTAGAAGAAACTGGTATTTGTAGTCATCATCACCATCCCAGCTGTCATTATGTCAGTCATATGGTTTCGTAGTTAAAACGATAAACTGACTGTACCCCACAGAATACCGGCATATTTATTTATTGGGAGAGTTAGAGAGAGCTCAGTTGATTGGTTCTCATTGTTTACTTTATTTTCTTTTCATTCTCGCAGATTCTCTTAAAAACTGCTTAAATGATGTTGGTGGGTTTGTTGCAGTGTTGCCGAAAGTGGGCATTTATGCCCAAAAGTGGGCATAAAATTTGTGAAATTTTTTGCTTCGGTAATATCAATATTGTTTATACTTGTTTTAATAAATATTGATATTTGTTTAACCTAAAAAATATGTTGTGATGTATATTACAGGTCCACGTGTTTGTAAAACCCCGAATTATTACCCCTAGACCCACCTTGTAGTAAACCTATTCGTAATCTCAACCAGCTGAGTAAATCTAGACATGTTTGTCCGCCCGTCTGTCCATTATAAGGTGTAGTTATGGACCAATCATGTAGTTTTGCATGTGTAGGTTAGGATAATGATCAGTTAATATTTGGACGAAAATATATATGGGAGCTATATCTAAATCTGAACCGATTTTTCCCAATTTCAATAGTGTTCGTCCTTGGTTCAAATAAATGAGCTGTGACAAATTTCATTCAAATCGGATCATAAATGCAACCTTTACTTTGTTGACAATTTAACATCTACAGACGGACGGACATGTATAAATCGCCTCAGAAATTGATTCTATGCATATTCTCAAAATGAACCAGGTGTCTATCTCGTTTCCTTTTGCCAGTTACAAACATATGCACAAAGACATAATACCATGTACCACAGTGTGGTAAAGGGTATAAAAGTCCACGTCTTCTGAGAACTCTGAACAAAATTTTTTAAAAGCTCACGCCTTCAGAGACCATTTATTCTAAATTATTCTCTAAAAAAATATTCCTTATAAAATTCACGTCTTGTGAGTGCTCTAAAAATATTTCATACAAAATCTACGTCTTGCGAATCGTTTATTACTACATTCATCAAAAATCCACGCCTTGTGAGTCCTTTAAAAAATAACAAAGCAATAAGCGCCTTGTGAGGTTTTTCGAAACTAAATACTTTAAAAAATAATTGGCTTTAAAAAAATTAATATGAAAAAATTAATTACTTACTTAGCTGGCTTGTTACAGAAAATTTGTTCCATAAACCGAACTTAAAAATATTTCTAGAGGCGTCGGTCTTTTTCGCAGCTTTTCCAATTTGAAAGACCATTTTCGGAAATATTGTTTGCACGTGATCTTTCCATCGAATTCGCGGCCTTACTCTTTTGAGTGCAGCTCGATACGTCTGACTATGTCGATGACGGAAAATAGGTAGTATAGCTCATGGTTCATTCAAAGACGATATACACCGTCGACACAGTTCGACAGAAGAAATTTTTCTCCAAAAATTAAAAGATATGCCTCATCTATTTGCGCAACTACCCATGCTTCAGATCCATATAACAGGTCGTGTAGATCAGCGTCTTGTATAGTGTGAGTTTGATCTGGCGAGAGGTGGCCCTGCATTATGACCCAAACAATACTAAATTTTACACGGGGAAGGGGATCTGCAAAGGAAAAAATCATGAATGTTCTGATGAATATCGGCCTATGGAGACTTTTGTGTGAAAAATGGCAAAATTTATTTCCGAAAAAGGAACCGGGAAGGACAGTTCATTTGAGAGGAGTGGCTGACCTTTAAATTTATACCAATATTATTGATGTATATTCCTGATCTCCGAACATTTGTAAATAGATTATAAAACTAATCTTTCGATGTGGGACATTTTGACGTGACAAGGTGTACGTACCCAATAAGTCATATTGGTGAGGATATACAAATTAGTACATATTCTTATTAACAAAAGATTTTATTATATAAAAACAATTTTTTGCTATTTTTTAACTTTTCGCCATTTAAAAAATATAGAAAAAAATGCTCTCTCTTTTAATATATAATATCAGAGTATACTTGTTCAATCTCGAATTTTTGGGCATAAATTGTTGATTTTGGGCAATTTTTAGGTGCAATTTTGGGCGGAAAAAAAGTTGTCAAACGGCAACACTGGTTTGTTGACGAGCTTCAGGTGTTTCATTCCTGGCGCGTTTTAGGCATTGAAATTTATGAAATTTCGAAAAAAAATTATTTTCAAAAATTCACACGGGTCTAAGAAAATTATTTAAAAAATTATAATGCTTAAAAATTGTTTCATTTATTTATTTTTATTTTCCTATAATGGTCCATCTAATCAGAAATAATCCAAATAATCAAAATTCCCCTCATAATCTCCTTTTAAAATTATTATTTTTTAATAACTGCAATTAAAGCTATGAATTTATAACAATTTATATTATTTTTTACGTTTATTTTATTACTATTCTATTATTTTTCTCATAACAATCCTGCGCCGCCTTCATGCCAAAAACGCGCCAAATGTTAATCAAATGACGCCACCTGCTTTGTTGTTATTAGAATAGTGCATGCAGAAATGCCAATGTCACTCTCTCTTAATAAGAATCTTATTTACTTTATCGAATTGAAGTAAAATAACATAAGAAATAATGACAATAAAATATCTCCTATTAAAACTATATTTTTATAATATTTATCTTAATTTTTTATTATATTATTTAAAAACAAAACGCCACATTCATACAAAAAACGCGCCAAATGTTAATCCCCTGTTTAGCTGTGAAGAGAATGCCTAGAAATGCCATTGTCGCTATCTCCCTCTCTCTCTCTCTCTGTTTGCCCGCCCATCTCTTAATAAGAATCTTATTTAAATTTCCAATTGGAGCAAAAGAGCGCCAGAAATCACAGCAATAGAAATTTCTACATATTTTCTGTTTGACAAACACCTTATTTAAAGAGCGTTGATGTGAAAAAACTTGGACAATTCAGTCATTAATAGCAGAGCGTCGAGTGAAGACGTTGATAGCGGAAGATTTAAAAAGAAAAAGTAATCAAGCAAATCAAAAAAGCAACAAAATGCCAATTGGTAAGTTTTTGTGTGTTGTGTTAATATAAAGTGAATATTTAAATTATTTTTTTCAATATTATTCACATAGTATTATTGTGTATATCTACTAGAAAAGAAAAAAAGAATGTGCAGTTTGTACGAAATTTAAAGTAAAAGAAGAGCAAAGACAAAGATTTGTGGTGAAGGTTGAAGTGAAGTTGTTTGTGTGGTGGCCGGTGTTGATGATGATGATGACGGTAATGTGTGAAAAAAGAAATTTTATTCAGCAAGTGACCCCAAATAGAGTTCTGGCAATGAGCCAAGGGGAAACAAATAAAATAACAACAAAATTGCAAATTCGAATAAAAAGACAGCAGCAAATACTTTTTGCAAAAATTATATAGAAAAGAATTTCAAATTTCTCGGAAAAATATGTACATATGTTGTTGTTGAAAGGAAGATTAAATAAATTTTAGAATTCCAAAATATCCCAAGGCCTTAATGGGCACAATTATGGATACAAATTTGGTAAAATTGGAATTTATCCAGTGAGGGTTTGTTTTTAATATTTATTTATTTTTTTTTTGTTACAGAAATATTAAAATAATTTTATTTCTTTCCATATCCATCCACCTTTCACCAGAGATTTTGTAAAGGGAAATATGTCATGCAATTCCAATTATTCATTCAAAACGAAAATGAATCCTCTCAACCTAATCTTCAAATAATTATCATATAAATTACAAAATTTTAAAGTAGCTTTGAAAAGAATTTTGAAAAACCGTAATCATCAATTCCAGTCACCCGGCCCTCGCCCTACTCTCATAACTGAACTACCTTGTCGTCCGTCTCCATAACATGATCATTGAGTTTTTATTATAACTGCTGCTTGCGACCTACCTCTGCCGTTTTAATTGTGTGATACTTTCAATGTAGACGAGACAACATCTCTATCCCATAAGGCCACCACCAGCAGCAGCAGCCATTCGAAGATTTATTGTCTAGTAGTAAAAATTGGGGAGAAGAAAGGAAAACAAAAAAGCATGATGTCATGCTTGCCGATTTTAGTTTTCATATGATTCGAACAAGCAAACGCTAATGAAAACATGTTGTTTTTTTCAAACATTTTGTTTTTTTACTTGTTTTCAAAACACATTCTTAATTCCATAAGTTTGTATCTGACTCCCCCACCCCCCCAAACCTACACTCGTTAACAAACAAAAGTGGGACATTCTCGAAATTCCTATACAAAAGCCAAGCTTGGAGTTTGTAGCTAAAAAGAGTGTGAGAGAATTTTATTTCAGTATATAAAGAGGATAATGCGTTTAACTAATTTGGACAGTGGCTCACGGTTATATAGATATAAACTAAGAATTAAACAAATATATTCTAAAAAACTTATTAATTCCTAAAAATATACAAAAAAATTTAATCAAAAGCTAGAAAAATATTTATATGAAAAATTAAAAAATTCAAATATTTGAAAAAAAAAAATACTTTTTGTATTAAACATTATAATTTTGAAAATTTTAATATATGAAAAATATATATGTTTGAATTTTTATAAAAAAAATAAAAATGGTTTCATAATTTAAATATTTCTGAAATTCCGAAAATTCAATTTGTAAAAAAATCAGATATTTTTGAAACTTAAAATATTTAAAATTTTTAATAATATAGTCAATTCAAAAAATATGAAAATTTCAATATTACTCTTTAAATACTACGAATAATTTGAAATAATTTAAAATAAGATTTTTTTCTCTGATTTTTTTTTGAAAATTTCAAATAATTTTGTGCCTTTAAAATTTTAATATTTATTTTTACCTATGAGCCACTGTACCATAAAACCTCAGAGAATTTATTTCCAAAAAAGAGAACTAAATTCTCTTAATTTTATTTATCATTAACTGCCTATCTCTTTAATGGATTATTATTTTTTCAATATTTTTTTAAATATTGTAAATTTTTATAATTAATTCCTTCTTCTTGTTTTCCAGAAATTGAAACACCCGATGCCTTGACCTATCAATTCCATCCCGTTTCGGAACAGGTATTCACATTCAAGGTACGCTGTGCCCACGATGCCCATTTGGCATTGACGGCCCAGCCCGCTGAGGGCGAGCCCATGTATGAAATATTCCTTGGCGGTTGGGAAAACAGCAAATCTGTTATTCGTAAAAATCGTCAAAAACCCGATGTTGTTGAGGTGCCCACACCCGGTATCTGTAATGCTGGTGAATTCCGTGGTTTCTGGATTCGTTGGTATGACAATGTTATTACCGTTGGTCATGAGGGTGAAGCTGCTGCTTTTATGTCCTATGAAGATCCGGAATTGTTCCCCATACAATATGTGGGTGTGTGCACAGGATGGGGTGCCAGTGGCACTTGGTTGATTGATGGTAGGTTGAAAAAAATCATCCTTTATATTTTATTTCAAATAATTATTTTTTACTTTGTTATTCTAGAACCTGCTCCCGTTGCTGTGTCCGCCCCCATGGGTTTCACTGCCCCCACCGGTGGTAGTGGTAGCGGCAATTGGGTCCCTGCCGCCAATGGTGAAATTCCCCCCGAGGCTTTGCAGGGCGGTTTCGATGGCAGTGAACAGCTGTATATTGCCCGTGCCCAACACGAAGGTGATATGATTCCCGGCAAATTGCATCCATCCCACGGTGTCTGTTATGTTGCCTATGGTGGCGGCGAACATGGCCACAGTGAATACGAAGTTTTGTGTGCCGGTTTTGGTATTTGGGTACCAGTTACTGATGGTTCAATACCACCAAATGCTGTCCAAGCTGGTACCACGGCCGATGGTGAACCACTGTTCATTGGTCGTGCCACTCATGATGGTACTGTTACCGTTGGTAAGGTGCAACCATCGCATGGCTGCTGTTACATTCCATATGGCGGTGAAGAATTGGCCTACAAAGAATATGAAATCTATTGTGAACAGTAAACAAAAATGCATTTCACCTTGAGAGAGCGCGCAGGCGCCCATGCTAGGGGCCATCACACTTTTTTGTTTGGCATGTTATTAGAGTATGTAGTATTTTATTTGCACTGCAGACTATTTATTTGGTCAATTATTATCGTTGTTAATGATGCCTTGTAGCAGCTACACACACAAAAACACGTACAACGCATAACTTGTCTCGAATAGTTGTTGTTGACTTTTTTGAATCAAATTCGAAAAATCACAAAAATATCATCACTCAACAAAATTAAATTGTATTTTTATGTAATTGTATTAATTTATATATATGTATGTTTAAAGAGAGAGCAAAAATATATATGCAAACAAAAACATAATAAATAAAAAAAACGTATTTTATTTGTTTTTCTACATGGAGAATTTACCTAAAAAATGGTTTCCAGATTGTAACGAATTCTTCTTTATAGATTAATTTTAGGTCATTGGCGTCAATGGAAAAATTGTTCTATATCAAATTTTATTAGGGGTCACCGAGAAAAAGAAATTGGAATATAGACTATATATCCGCTAAAAATCGGTTTTAATTTGTGAATGCGAAAAGGAAATAATTAAGAATTATTTGCTTTAAAATGGTTTCCCAATTGTGCCCATATCTTTCCTAATGGTTCATTTTAGGGGGCCAGTGTCAATGGAAAACTTATTATACATCAATTTTCGTTAAGGGTAACCGAACAAAAGAAATCTGTATATAGAATATATATCCGCAAAAATCGGTATTTATATTTGGAATAATTGAAAAAAGAAAAATAATATTTGCTTTAAAATTGTTTTCCGATTGTGTCCATATCTCCACTAAAGATTTATGTTAGGAGGTTGGTGTCAATGGAAAAAATATTCTATATAAAATTTCGTTAGATGTCATCTTACAAAAGAAATCGGTATATAGAATATATATCCGCAAAATATCGGTTGTAATTTGTGAATGCGAAAAGGAAATTAGTACGAATTATTTGCTTTAAAATGGTTTCCCAATTTTGTCCATATCTTCCCTAATGGTTCATTTTAGATGGTCAGTGTCAATGGAAAACTTATTCTACATCAAATTTTGTTGGGGGCCACCGAGCAAAAGAAATCTGTATATAGAATATATATCCGCCAAAAATCGGTATTTATATTTGGAATAATTGAAAAAAGAAAAAGAATATTTGCTATAAAATTATTTTCCGATTGTGCCCATATCTCCAATAAGGATTCATGTTAGGAGGTTGGTGTCAATGGAAAAAATATATATATATATATATATATTGTGTATATATATATATATTGTGTAAAAAAGAAAAAGAATATTTACTATAAAATTGTTTTCCAATTTTGCCCAAATCTTCCCTAATGGTTCAGTTTAGGGGGCCACTGTCAATGAAAAACTTATTCTATATCAAATTCCGTTAGGGGTCACCGAACAAAAGAAATCGGTATATAGACTATATATCCGCAAAATATCGGTTTTAATTTGTGAATGCGAAAAGGATACTATAAAGAATTATTTGCTTTAAAATGGTTTTCCAATTGTGCCCATATATCCACTAAGGCCCAGTGTCAATGGAAAACGTATTCAACATCAAATTTCGTTAAGGGTCACCGAACAAAAGAAATCGGTATATAGAATATATATCCCAAAACAATCGGTATTTATATTTGGAATAACTGAAAAAAGAAAAATAATATTTGCTTTAAAATGGTTTCCTAATTGTGCTCATACCTTCCCTAACGGTTCATTTTAGGGTGTCAGTGTCAATTGTAAACTTATTCTACATCAAATTTCAAAAGAAATCGTTATATAGAATATATCCGCAAAAAATCGTTTTTAATTTGTGAATGTGAAAGGGAAATTTGTAAGAATTATTTGATGTAAAATGATTTCCGAAATGTGCCAATTTCTCCCCTAAGGATTCATTTTAGGAGGTCGATGTATTCTATTCTAAATCAAATTTCATTAGGGGTTACCGATCAAAAGAAATTGATACTTTTAATAAATATCCCTAAAAAGTCAGAATTTTAATTTGGTATGTTAAATTATGTTACTACATTTTGTATCCAATGTTGTACCACCACCAGCAAAATAAAACACAAATTGAATTAAAATGTGTGTGTTTTTGTGTTACAAGTTGTTTATTTATTTTTTTGTTCTTGATTATCTTATTCTTTTTTTAATAAGTTTTTGTTTTTTTTTGTTTAATTTAAATATTTATTTAGAATGGTTGTTGGTATGTATGACGAACGTGGTGTAAGGTGTTTATTTGATTTTTTTCTTCTTTTGTATTTCAAAAAATTCTGAGCATACAACATACGACAATGTTTTATTTATTTATTTTTTTATATATAAATTCTATTTTTCATTTATTATTGAAAGGATTAAGTACGTATAGTGGAGCATACAATTAGATGGATGTATGTATGTACGGATGAAAGAGTTTATTTAATTTGTTTTTGTTTCTATATTAAGTTATTTTTTTTAACTGGTCTTGTTCTTGGTTGGTTGATTAAGGATTTGTGTTTTAAATTGTTTGTTTTGTTTTTGATTAATTATATTTTGTTATCTTTTATATATATTTTTTTATATATGTATATGATGTATGCATAAGTAGTTTTGTTTGTTTTTTTTTATAAATAATATATGTATGTACAAAGTTACCATGTATTAATAAACATAAATAAATATTTTTTGTTAATTTTTAATATATATATTTCTGGTAAAGCAATTTAACTTGAGTTTCTTTAAGGAAATGTATTTAGTTGAGAGTGTTTGTATGTTTGTGTTTTGTTTTTTGAATATGAATAAATATGTTTTGAAAAATTGAACTGAAATTGTGATTTGTGGTCCCCGGAAATTTAGGACCAGGTTGTTGCTGGGTTATGATATATTGCAAGTTGTTTGGTTTTTGTTTTGTTTATATAATGTAAATGGTTTTGAGTTGACAAGATTTTAGCATTACAACATTTTTTGCTGTGTTAATGTTAACAATTTGTTTTTTTTATATATTTATTTCTTTTATATAAATTGCTATTTTATTTTAGTCTTTAAATGGGGATTAGGATTAACAAAGTTTCTTCTTCTTCATCTTTTTTTCTATAATATACTTTTGTTTTTGTATATATACTTAACTTGCTGGTTTTGTTTATAATAATAAAGTTCTATATCAAACATTTTGCAAATGAGTTGGTATATATGTATATTTTTTGTTTAAATATTTTTTAGTCTTAATTTTTGTTTTTAGATTTTAAGTTATTTATTTGAAATATCCATTAGTTTAACAAATCTAAGTTTTACATTTTTCATTCAAACGTCGTCCCATGGTATCATTCAATAATATTATTAATATTATCTTTTTTATTATGCATTTAGGTATTACAAAAAAATATGAAATATTTTTCCCTTACATTGTTGTTGTTGTTTTTATGATAAAAATTAGGATAAAAAGTTGTTTGTTTTTTTTAATAAATATTGTTGTATAGATCGTATATTTGAACTAATTTTTTTATTTCAAATTAGTTTTTTATTAAACACTTTTCTAGTTCATTTCTTTCATTAAATATAAATTTTAGTTAAATTTGTTGCCGGTTGTAAATTCAATTTATGGAATTAGTTCTTTTGCGTGTGTAAAGACCATTGGGCAAATTGTTCCTGCCACTGGCTACTGGCTGAGTTGGTTTGCTGGAAATAAAAAAAAATATAGAAAAGAAATTAATTATTAATAATTCAATACATTTGAAATCTAACGTAACCTCAAATTGCCTAAAAAACTTTTGTATATATTCACAAAATAAAGGTATATATTCACAAAGAATATTTGCTATAAAATTGTTTTCCGATTGTGCCCATATCTCCACTAAGGCTTCATTTTAGGGGGTCAGTGTCAATGGAAAACTTATTCTATAGCAAATTTTGTTAGAGGTCACCGAGCAAAAGAAATCGATATATAGACTATATATACGCAAAATATTGGTTTTAATTTGTGGATTTAAAAAAAGCGAGTAATAAGAATTAATTGCTTTACAATGGTTTCCCAATGTTGCCCATATCTCCACTAAGGCTTCATTTTAGGGGCCTGTGTCAATGGAAAACATATTCTACATTAAATTTCGTGTGGGGTCACCAAACTGAAGAAGTCGGTATATAGAATATATATCCGCGAAAAATCGGTATTTATACTTGGAATAATTGAAAAAAGAAAAAGAATATTTGCTTTAAAATGGTTTCCAAATTTTGCCCATATCTTCCCTAATGGTTCATTTTAGGGGGCCAGTGTCAATGGAAAACTTATTCTATATCAAATTTTGTTAGGGGTCACCGAGCAAAAGAAATCGATATATAGACTATATATCCGCAAAATATCGGTTTTAATTTGTGAATTTAAAAAAGAGAGTAATAAGACTTAATTGCTTTAAAATGGTTTCCCAATTGTGCTCATATCTTCCCTAATGGTTCATTTTAGGGGGCCAGTGTCAATGAAAAACTTATTCTACATTCAATGTCGTGTGGGGTCACCGAACAAAAAAAGTCGGTATATAGAATATATATCCCCAAAAAGTCGATATTTACATATGGAATAATTGAAAAAAGAAAAAGAATATTAACTATAAAACGGTTTCCCAATTGTGCCCATATCTCCACTATGGTTTCATTTTAGCCGGTTGGTTTTAATGAAAAAAATTTTCTACATCAAATTTCATAATGGGTCCCCGAGCAAAAGAAATCTGTATATAGACTATATTATCCGCAAAATATCGAGTTAATTTGTGAATGCGAAAAGGAAATAAGTAACAATTATTTGATTTAAAAAGGGTTTAAATTTTGCACATATCTTCCCTAATGGTTCATTTTAGGGGGTCAGTGTCAATGGAAAAAATATTATACCTCAAATTTCCTGAGGGGTCACCGAGCAAAAGAAATCAGTGTATAGAATAAATATCCACTAAATATTGTTTATATTTTTATAAATTTCAAAAGAAATTATAAAGATTAATTAGCTATATATTTGTTTCCGATTTGAGCCGATATCTTCTTTATTACATCATTTTTGGGTATTGTTGTCAATGGAAAAAATATTCTATGGCAATTTTCATTAGAGATCTTCGACCAAAAGAAGTCTGTAAGTATGAAAAATATATCTAAAATATCTATTATAATTTAAGGTTACAAATTAGAAATCATTTTAAGTATTTTCGGTAAAATAGTTTTTAATTATGACCATATCATCCCTAATGCATTATTTTAGGTGGTTGGTGTCAATGGAAAAAATATTCTATGGTAAATTTCATGAAGGGTCTTCGACCAAAAGAAGTCTGTAAGTATACAAAATATACCTAAAATATCGATTACAATTTGAGGTTACAAATAATAAATTATTTATAACTATTTTGGGTAAAATAGTTTCCGAATTATGACCATATCTTCCCAAAAGCATTATTTTAGGTGGTTGTTGTCAATGGAAGAAATACTCTATGGCATATTTCATTAGGGGTCTTCGTCCGAAAGGAACCTATAAATTCAATATAACCCCCCGAAATATCAATTACAATTTTAGGTTATAAAAACGAAAAAAAGTTTTATGATTATTTGCTGATAAATGGTTTTTGATTTGTGCCGATATCTGCCTTAACACTCGCTTCTAGATGATTGGTGCCAATGAAAAAAATATTCTAATGTATACTCTATATATACCCTAAAAATATCGATTATATATTGAAATTATTATTAATAAGAAATTGAAGTTTAATTTTTTTGAAATTTACCTTATCATTCCAATCAACATTTATTGTTTGTTGGGGGTCTTCAAAATCTGCAAGAATGTTAGAAAAAGAAAATCATGATTTTAGAAATAGAATTCAAGACCCAAGTGTTTTTTTAATTGATATACCAAAAAATCTAAATGAAAGAAAAAACTGAACTGAAGAGGATATTAGTTAACGCCACAATATTCTATATATGTTTAGACGAATAGTAAAACACATGGTGCTACAAGTTGGGAGAAACAACAACAACACAATAAATGTTTTGCTTTGTTTTTGTGTGTGTTTTTTTTTACTTGTAAATTGACCTAGTTGTACCTATAATACTGTAGGAAACTATAATTTACCTTGAGGTTATAAATGAAATATATATATTTTTTAATTTGAAACAATCGCCTAAAAGTATGCAACAATTTCTAGTATATTTTTTATATTCCATTTATAACTTGCCATTTGAAAGGCTATGATTTCCTGGGTCATTTTATAAGTATCGGTGTTTGTTTCTTGATGTGACAACTTGACAACTACATTTACTATATGGAAATGAGGTCTCTTTATCGATCTGTCTAATCTGGGATATGATGTACCTTTTAAGATCTCGGGAAACATCATGAACCTATTATAATACACTATGAGAATGGTCAAAACCAAAACAAAAAATATCGAGTAAAGGCGAAAAGGCTCTAAATAGTCTAATAATGGTATGTGTGTGGTATATTACAGAATAGAATAGAAAAAGGAATAGAGAACAAATTAGAAGGAGGCAACAAACAACAACATGGTATACTATATATGTATATATACAAACAACTATAAGATGATGAGAGGCTAAAACAACAACACAGGAGGAAGCGGTTTGTTCGATTCGGTGGTTTCGATAGGCAAAGTAAGAAAAATATGAATTCAGAATTTTTTGCTTTAAATCAAACAATACCATCTGAGCAATGAAAGATGTTTTGAAAATTTGTATTTGTATTTTTTTTTTTTGGATTGGTATTACTGATGGATGACTTTTGGGTGGAGGGGGTAGAAGAAAATAACAACAAAAAACATATACCTTTTTGGTTTTTTTTTTGTGGTGGAACAATTACAACAATTGGTAAAATTTTAAATATAATTAATTTTTTTCGTTTTTGTTTATAAACTCAAACTATATTTTAAAAGATGAGCGTGCATAATCAACTGCAATTCATCGATTGTCTCACCGATTTCATGCAATAGTGGGAAACCAGCATCTGCATCATCGATGAGAACCTCAGGATAGTGTTTATAGCCCATGACACGATTGATGTGGGCATGCTCCTCATCAATATCAAAATCGGAATCTAATTCAACTTCGGAATCATGATCGAGACGATATTCAAGATCTTTTAACAGCAAGTGATTGTTGCCGCCCACAACACTACCAGCACCAGCACCACTAGCTAAGGCGGCAGCCATTGATCCTAGGAAATCATGGTCGTTAGAGGAGTGCAGCAATTGTTGCTGTTGTTGTTGTTGCTGTTGCAGATGTCTTATACTTGAAGATATACCACTACTATCGCATAGACTTAAACCAAAATTATAATCCAAATCGAAATCGTCATACGCCTCGTCTTCTTCATTTTCTTCGAGATCTTCGGCTGATTCATCACCTTCTATGTGACGTAGTAAGTCTACTGGCATATTTAAATGCATTAATAATATAGTATATATATATGTATATAGTGTATATATATTTAGAGAGAGATAGACAGTATGTATGTGTATAGATGTATATATCCAATATTTTTTTGGAAAGCAATTTATCTTCATATGGCGAGAGAGACAGAGAGAAAGAATGCATAATAGAGAATAAGTTAAGTAGTAGCACAAAACGTAGAAGATGATACTCAATCTAACAATTGCAGTGTTTGTGTCTTTTACGTCTATTGGGAAAGTAATCTATAACAGAGAAAAAAACAGAATTGAAAGAATTGTGAAATCATTGCAAATCAAACCATCATTCACCATTATATTTGGAGCAGGTGGGGCGGTAGAGGTAAGAGAGAGTAGAGTAGGGTGGGGAAAAAGCAGCTCCGTTTGTGGGTGTGTGTGTGCGTGGGGGATTCAAGTCATGCTTTCACAAAAAAAAAAACTATGTGTCGAAATTAAAAAACAATTAGAACAACAGGTTACAAATGGGTAATTATTTATTCTAGTTCCGAATTATGACCATATCTTCCCTAATGCATTATTTTAGGTGGTTGGTGTCAACGGAAAAAATATGCTATGGCAAATTTCATGAAGGGTCTTCGACCAAATGAAGTCTGTACGTATTCAAAATTTACCAAAAAATCGGTTATAATTTGAGGTTACAAATAAACATTTATTAATAAATATTTGCTGTAAAATAGTTTCCGAATTATGACCATATCTTCCCTAATGCATAACTTTTAGGTGGTTGGTGTCAATGGAAAAACTATTCTATGGCAAATTTCATGAAGGGTCTTCGACCAAATGAAGTCTGTAAATACTAAAAATTTTCCTAAAATATCGATTATAATTTGGGGTTACAACTCACGAAGTAAATACTAAAAATTTTCCTAAAATATCGATTATAATTTGAGGTTACAACTGCATAAGTAAGTATAATTATTAGTTGTAAAATAGATTCCGAATTATGACCATAACTTCCCTAATCCATTATTTTAGGTGGTTGGTCTCAATGGAAAAAAATATTCTACGGTAAATTTCATTAGGGGTCTTTCACCAAATGAAGTCTGTAAGTATTCAAAATTTTCCTAAAATGACGATTATAATTTGAGGTTGCAACGGCATAATTAAATATAATTATTTGCTGTAAAATAGTTTCCGAATTATGAGCATATCTTTTCTTATGCATTATTTTAGGTAGTTGGTCACAATGGAAATTTCGACGGGTCACCGAACAAAAGAATTATGTAAATATAATATTAATCCCTAAAATATGGGGATAGATTTTTTATATTACAAAAATAAATGATTACAAATTAATTGGTATAATATTTTAATTTTGTTGATATATTCCTTAAAAATTCATTTTATCGCATTGGTGTCAATGGAAAAGTGGTTCTATAACAAATTCAAGGAGGGGTCACCAAACAAAAGAAACTGCTATTTTGGATATATATCCATGAAAATATATTTTCCAATTTTGATATAGAAAAAGTAAAGTCATAACAATAATTTAATATAATACTGATTCCGAATTCGGTCGAAATTTCCTCCATTATGTCATGTTAGCTATATGGTGTCAATGGAAAACTTGTTCTATACCAAATTTCATGAAGGGTCTCTGAACAAGGGAAAACTTTATATGTACTATAAATCAGTAAAAATGAGGTATTAATTTGAATATATATACAAAAAATATATATCTTTATTAATATACTGCTGTAACATTCGATATTCGATTTTCCTAATTTTTAACAAAATAACCAGTAATAGCAGGAGGGAGTGGTGTAAAAGTAGGAACTATTCTTTATTCCAATATATACCAGCTTATATATCTAGATATGAGAAATAATATCGTTGGAATTTTGGTCCAGCTTAAAATAAAATATAAATGTATTGGGAAAAATCACCCCCAAGTCTGGACATTTTCAATCAGAAGTCGTAACTTTAGGAGGTTGATATTAAGGAGAAAAATATTCGTTATTGTATTTCACTATGGGTCCCCATACAAATGAAATTTGTAACTGTGTTACATATAACAAAAAAGTAATCAAACAAATTGGACTTTGTTTTGGGGAATATTTTACAATACTTAATTATGGAAAAAAACTAATTTTCGAATTTCATCAAATTCAATGGAAATCAGCACTTTAGGTAGTTGATGTTAAGAAGAAAAATATTCTATACTAAATTCTACAATGGATCCCCATACAAAAGAAATTCATAAATATGAAATATATAGCAATAAATTAACAATCCAAATTGGGTTTTATTTCTGGAGATTTTCTCACAATAGTTTATAAAAGTAAGAAAACATAATTTCAAATCTGACCAAATTCAGTCAGAATTCAGTATTTTAGGTGAAAAGTATTCTATATAAAATTTCATTATAGGTCTCCACATAAAACAAATCCGTAATTGGATCATATATCTCAAAAAATCCAGTTTTGTTTAGTTAAATTGTTTTCATGATGGAGCGATGAACCTACATATATTCCAAATTTGGACAATTTTAAGCAGAAGGCTTCATTTTAGCCGGCTGGTGTCAATGAGATAATTATGCTAAAGCAAATTTAACTATAGGTCTACTCACAAGAAAAATCTGCAACTCTGCAATATTTATGAATAGATTAACAAAACAAATTTGGTTATGAAAATGAACTTTGTATTGGAAAATGTTTCTAAAAAAACTTCTTTATGGAGAACATAATGTCTCAGTAGTGGTAGGTTTATTCAATATTTCCATTCAAATGCAATCTTTAAATCCCTCCAAACACACACAAACACAAGGAAGAAAGCTTTTACCACAGGGAAAGTAAAGGATTTGTTGCATATTCGATATAAAAAAGCCACTTACCTAAAGGCATTATAAAACGGGTCTGAGAAGAAGGTTTAATTGCTTGTACTGCAAAAACGTTTATTATTTTTTGTTATACACACATACAAACGCGGCCAGGCCACACACACACATATATTCAAAGATAAAGGAACCATTTAGAAACATTTAAATTTTGTTCTTTGTATAGTAAAAGATATAAGTTTTCTACAATTGTAAGCTGCTGGCGATAGACATTTATGTGCGTTTGGTGTGTGTGATGGGTAGAGGTCCCAGTTGGAAAAAAAATAGAGAATAGCCAAAAACTACAACGCATTTTTTATCAGTTACACACAGACTGAGAAGTAGGGAGAGAGAGAATAATGAATGAGCTGGTGATTCTATGCTAGGCATGGCCAACATTTTTTTCAACGACAAGCATTTGCAATGATTTACCTGTATTGAGATCATTAAGAAGTGTTGATAACATATCAATTGAAGACTCATGGACTTCATCTTTTGTCTCATGTGTTAGTTGTTGTTCATGGGCAGAGGAGGAGGAATCATTTTCATGAACACTTTCGCGATGTTGATCATTATTGGATGGCTCATTAGTCGAATCAAGATTAAAGTATTCATCGACATCAACTGTATTGTTTTGAGAAAATTTCATTAAAACTAAAAAATATATAGAAGCCTTAAGAACCAAAAACCTTTTCTTCTTACACTTTCCTAAAACAAAACAGGCTTAACAAAACTTATAGAAAATTTGTTGCTTGTACTTAAGAGAGAGATTACCGGAAAAATCAAATATTTCTTATATCTTATACTCACTTCCACTTCCATTGCTATTAAAACCACCCCTTGATTCCGTTGCATCTAAGGGATTTTGACCGAACTGATTTTGATTTAATGGCGAGGCTTGTTGCATACGCAGCACACTACCGGCAGCCGATGAGCTGCCTAACATACTGTGGCCACCACCGGCTGTATTGCTTGACATTTGATTAAGTAACGAGCCCATGGGTGAGGTACCCAAGGTGTTGAGACCCCCACTGCCACCTCCTGAGGCACAACCACCTCCGCCGCCGCTGCCAGCCATGGGCATGGGTGGTGATTTACCAGAGCGAGGACTAGAATTTGGTGTTGATCTGGGTGAAGAGGTCTGTTGATTTTTTAACATACGCATAAGACCCTCTAGTTGTTCCATAAGTTGTCGCCGTGAATCTTGTAGGGCACCCAAATGGCCCTCCAGTTCACCTTTACGTTGACGCAATGCTCGCAGTTCATTGATTAAAGCTGGATTTTCGGGAGCCATTTGTTCGGCTTCTTGCTGACGTCGTAGACGGGCAATTTCACGCATTATTTCCTTGTTCTTACATTCTAATTGAGATATAAGTTCACGTTGGGCTCTGGAATTATCCGAGGCAATGTTATCCGTATTGCTTGTATTGCTGGGCTGGAAAAAAAAGAGAAAGGAAATTAAAAATTATTAACAAAAAATAATAATAACGAATATAATATGGTTTTGTGTCAATGTAGGAAATATTCTATATGAAATGTCGCTATAGATCACCGACCAGATGATGCCTCCATATATTATATAACAAATATCTTTAAAATATTTATACAAATTTAAAAATATAATTAAAATTTTTTTGTGAAAAGGCATTTTTAAATCATTACCATTTCACCCTGAAGGCTTCATCGTAGAGGACTGGTTTCAATGAGAAAAATATTCTACACTAATTTTTACTATGGGTCTCCACATAAAAGAAATCTGTATCTTTAAAATACATAGGTTTAAATTATCAAAACAAATTTGATGACAAAAATATATTTTTACTATTTTATTGGTGAAAAGGTGTTTTCAAATCAGGCCCAATACACCCTGAAGGCTTTATCGTAGAAGATTGGTTTCAATAAGAAAAATATTCTATACTAAATTTTACTATGGGTTTCCATATAAAATAAATCTGTATCTTTAAAATACATAGGTATAAATTATCAAAACAAATTTGAGGACAAAAATATATTTTTACTATTTTATTGGTGAAAAGGTGTTTTCAAATCAGGCCCAATACACCCTGAAGGCTTTATCGTAGAGGATTGGTTTCAATGAGAGAAATATTCTATACTAAATTTTACTATGGGTCTCCATATAAAATAAATCTGTATCTTTTTCAATTCAATTCATTTTTTTTTATAAACAAGAACCTAGCCCAAAGGGCCATGAGCGATTCCAAAAACTTCTTTACATGGACTACTCCAAAAGCTTAAAATTAACAGTATATCACTTAATTATATCATAACCAACAATACATGAACTACTCCAAAGGCTTAAAATTAATTAACGATTAATTATTAATCAATCCATAAATTCAAATTAAAACATATCTTTAAAATACATAGGTATAAATTATCAAAACAAATTTGAGGACAAAAATGTGTTTATACTATTTAATAGGTAAAATTGCATTTTCAAATCAGGCCCAATTTACCATGGGTCTCCACATAAAAGAAATGTGTATGTTAAAAATACATAGATATAAATTATCAAAATAAAATTGATGACAAAAATGTATTTTGTACTATTTTTTCGGTGAAAAGGCATTATTAAATTTGGTCAAATTCACCCAAAGGACTTCATTTCAGGAGATCGGTGTTAATGGGAAAAATATTCTATACTAAATTTCACTAAGGGTATCCACATAAAACAAATATGTGGCTTTATAATATATAGCAATAAATTACCAAAACAGATTCAAAAAAAAAATCACACAATGCTTCATTATGGAGAAAACATGCAATATATTTCCTAACCCTTCCCAATTCGCCCAGATAGCTTCATTTAAGACACTGGTTCTAAGGAGAAAAATATTCTACATCAAATTTCAGTATAGGTCTCCACACAGAAGAAATCGGTAACTGTATTATAGATTGCTATAAATTAATTGTTTTCTCTCACAACGCTTTATTGAACATACTCCAAACCTGGCTTAATTAGCACTGAATGCTTCATTTTAGGACACAGGTTCTAAAGAGAAAAATATTCTACATCAAAACATGACCAAATTCACAGAAAAAGCTTAATTTTAGGACACTGGTTCTAAGGAGAAAAATATTCTACATCAAATTTCAGTAAGGGTCTCCACACAGAAGAAATCGGTAACTGTATTATAGATTGCTATAAATCAATCAAACAAATTGTTTTCAGACATTTTCTCACAATGCTTTATTGTGCAGGAACACATTTTCAAACATGACCAAATTCATAGAAAAGGCTTCATTTTAGGACACAGTTTCTGTTTCTATGTAGTGTAGGTCGTTACATCAAACCAATTAGCGTTTTCAATTTTCCCCCCATCTACTTACAGCACGATTCTCTTGAGCCAAACGCGCTGCATAACGCGCTATCAAACGATGTTCTTCATCGTTGGCCGATGCAGCGGCAACACGCGACGACGATGTGCCACCACCATTGGCACTATCAACACTACGCCCGGTGGCTCTTGAATCTAGGGTACTGGAACGATCAAACAGAAGACCACCAATACCTCCTCCTCCGCCGCCTGGTATACCGGGACCACCCAGGCCATGTAACAATGAGGGATCCGCAAAACCGTTATGTGAGGGCAATGGCGACGGTGGCACAATATGTGACAGATTCAACGTCTTCTCCGGCTGTTCGGGAAATCGTGGCAACACTTGACTTGTCTTTTCCGGCACACATCGGAAACTTTTGCGCAACGAATGGCCAATCTGTTTGCTGGGCGATTTATAGCTGGAGTATTCTTTTACCTCGTGATCGTTTTGATGATTCAACGATGTCTTGCCGTGCCAAAAGCACTCCTGGCACAATTGGTAGGCGTGACACCGTTGACAACGATAACGAAAGCCGGTAAAATTCTCCTTATGGCAGACGGAACAGATTGTCGGATGGACAATTGTTTCGACGGTGGCCAGACGATGCAACAGCGGTAGCCAGACCAGACATGAGGGTCCGGGCTCAGACATAAGTGTTGCCATGAAATCGTTAACGGTGATTTTATTCTCGGAGGGGAAGATTTGCTCTTCGAGGCCATCTGTATAGTGGAATGTGGGCGATTCGTATACAGCAGCGGGCAGGGCAAGGACTTCTTTTAAGAATTCGGCTAATTTCCAGTTGACCAATTGGCCGGCACCATCTGAGATCTGAGAGAATATGTCTGTGCAAAGAGAAGAGGGGAGGAAATTAAAAATTGTTTTTTTGTTTTCTTTCGTGGTTTACTTACATCTTAGTTTATCCACCAATTTGCCGGAGCACATTGTGGCCAAGGCCACCTTAATGGAGAATACACGAATCTTGCCCGAATTGTCGGTGGTATATGCGGCTAACAACCAATTAAGTAGTAGACCAGCCTTGGAGTCGACAGGAACCTGTTGTGCTGTTGGCAGTCGTTTATTTAGATTGTGATATAGCGATGAAACCAATGTCTCCAGCCGGGCCACACTGACATCACTCTGTGGCTCCAAGGTGTTGAGGCCATTCTCGCGAAACGCCTCTATCACATTCCAGATATCGACCAAATGCAGATTTGTGGATTTTTGTATGTAGCGCAGCTTCGAGGCGGTACGATATGAGGCGAAGCGTATCGAATCGAAGGTTTGCAGACGCAAATCTTGTAGTAATGCCACCCGGGGTTCGAGTTCCATCATCTTGGCAAAAAGTTAAGTAACTAAAATTTAAAGAAAGGAAAACATTAAAAGTTGTTGTTTGATGTTGTTGTTGTTATTCCATTTTTTTGTGATTAGAAAAAAAGTTATTGCTTTCTAGTCCTTGTGTCCTTATATTTACGGAAGTTTTATGTAATGTTTCCATTTTACTTTTGCCAACCCCCTGCCCCAAACCCCTAACTATTTAAAGTCATTCCGTTACACACACACACACACACACATACAGATATTAGTTTTTCTTTTTGCGGAAATTGTTTGTTTGTATGTCACGACAACTGACTCATGACTGGAGCCTTGCAAATACTTTTTGTTGTTGTTGTTTTTGTTTTGCCACAACAGACAGGGGGACACAATACAACAATCGAGCAAAGGACAAAACGATATAAGAAGACATAAATATAGCAACATCGCCGACAACAACAAACAAATAAATGTTTTTATTAACATTTTGTTGTTGTTGCAAAACAAAATGTAGAACGAATCACAATATTATATTGGAAACAAAAACAATACAGCAGAAATAAAAGTAGAACATTAGGGGAATCTTTCGTCAACAGTGAGAGGGAGTAGGGAGGGAGAAAGGATGGGAGGAAAAAGAAATCATTTGAACCGAAAATTATTATTTTTATTGAAAAAAATCATTTTTTACTCTTTAATATAAAATCAGTAATAAGGAAAAGTTTTGGCGCCCAACATGGGTCTACAAATTTATTTTCAGAAATAAAGACAATTTTGGAGCCCAAATTTATTTTCAATTGTGAAGATAAAAAAATTAAAATCTAATTATAAGAAAAAAATAATTGAAATATTAGGGAAATGTTTTGGCGCCCAACGTGGTATGGATGATAGAAAAAATAAAAAATTATTATTTTTATTGGAAAAAATCATTTGTTACTCTTTAATAAAATAATCAGATATTGGGAAATTGTTGGCGCCCAACACGGGGCTATAGATTTATTTTTTAACAAATAAAGAAAATTTTGGCGCCCAAATTTATTTTCAATTCTGGATAATATGCGAGAAAATCCAAATATACTTAAAATGTTTGGAAAATATTTTGGCGCCCGACGTGGAGCTATTTTTTCTTACAGTACGGATGATGCGAAAAATAAAGCATTTAAACCGACAATTTTTCTTTTTATTGAAAAAAATCTTCTTTAAAATGAAATCAGAAATAAGAAACATTTTTGGCGCCCAACAAACAATTGAGAGATGTAAGAAATAAAATCGAATTATAAGGAAAATATAATTTAAATACTAAAGAAATATTTTGGCGCCCAACGTGGGGCTATTTTTTTTCTTACAATAAGGATGATAGAAAAAATATTATTATTATTACTGAAAAAATCTATTATTATTTTTGAAAAAATCTATTTTTAACTCTTTAATAAACAAAACTCAGATATTGGGAAATTGTTGGCGCTCAACATGGGTCTTCAAATATTAGTTTCAATTGTAATCGAATTTTATGGATAATAAAATTAATTAAAAATAAAAAAATCGAAATATAAATGATATAAAATCGAATTTTAAGGGTAATATAAATTGTAATATTTTGGCGCCCAACGTGAAGCTACAAATTTATTTACAGAAATAAGGAAAATTTTGGCGCCCAAATTTATTTTCAAATGTGAAGAATAAAAAAGTAAAATCGAATTATAAGGGAAATATAATTGAAATACTTAGTAAATATTTTGGCGCCCAACGTGGAGCTATTTTTTTTCTTAAAGTAAGGATGATGGGAAAAATAAAGCATTTAAGCCAAAAATTATTATTTTTATTGGAAAAAAAATCATTTTTTAACTTTTTAATAAAAAAATCAGATATTGGGAAATTGTTGGCGCCCAACATGGGGCTACAAATGTTATTTTCAATTGTGAACAATAAAAAACTCGAAATATAAAAAGGATATAAAATCTAATTTTAAGGGTAATACAAATTGTAATATTTTGGCGCCCAACGTGAGGCTACAAATTTATTTACAGAAATAAGAAACATTTTGGCTCCCAAATTTATTTTCAAATGTGAAGATTAAAAAATTAAAATCGAATTATAAGGGAAATATACGTATTTTTTCTTACATTTAATAAAAAAATCAGTTATTGGGATATTTTTGGCGCCCAACATGGTGCTACACATTTTATTTTCAATTGTAAACAATAAACAAATCGAAATATAAAAAATATAAAATCGAATTTTAAGTTTAAAAAATTGTAATATTTTGGCGCCCAACGTGGAGCCACAAATTTATTTACAGAAATAAGGAATATTTTGGCGGCCAAATTTATTTTCAAAGGTGAAAAAAATGAATTATAAAGGAAATATAATATAATATACTATATATAAATAATTATAATATATAAATATTATGTAAATATTTTGTCGCCCAAAAAATAAGCATTTAAGCAAAAAAATTAATAATTATTTATTTATTTTATTTATTTATTTTTTGAAAAAACAAAATTTTTACTCTTTAATAAAAAAATCAGATATTGGGAAATTGTTGGCGCCCAACATGGGGCTACAAATGTAATTTTCAATTGTGAACAATAAAAAAATCGAAATATAAAGGATATAAAATCGAATTTTAAGGATAATAAAATTTTAATATTTTGGCGCCCAACGTGGAGCTACAAATCTATTTACTGAAATAGGGAAAATTTTAGCGCCAAAATTATTTTCAATTGTGAATATTGAAAAATATAAATCTAATTATAAGAGAAATATAATTGAAACGTTAGGTAAATATTTTGGCGCCCAACGTGGATCTTTGTTTTTTTATAGTAAGAATGATTCAAAAATAAAGCAATTAAGCCGAACATTATTATTTTTATTGGAAATGCTCTTTATCTTCTGATTTCCTGCTGTTAATCTTTTGTATGTTGCCAAACATTTGTTTTTTAATTGGCGCCCAATATGGGGCTGTTTCAAAAATTCCTCATATTGCCAAAAAACTGATACAATTCCAATAAAATTGTATAAGAATAATATAATTTTGCAAATAAACAAAAAAATTAATAGGTTTTTGGAAGCAAAAATTAGTATACTGTGGCGCCGCCACTACAAGAAAGAAAAAAATTCTATTTTATTTTCTGTCATGATTTTTCAATGAATCACACATGACTGAAGGATAGTTACAGACATGGGTGTATCTTTGTGTCTCCACTATTGTTCGATTACAAGTTAGACAATATTACTAGGACTGTTGTCGCCATTTTCATGTAATAATAATAAATATGAAAAAAGGATGTAAAGGAGCATGAACATTTATGCAAACAAGAAAACTGTTTGCAGGATATTAAAGATGTTAATTACATAGCCATATTCGCTGCTAACAATAAACATTTAGTGCTAAAAGTAACTCATAGACCAAGAAGAGCATTTGACCCAAAAAACGAAAAACGAGGAAAAAACGGTTCGCATCACACCCATCCCCATGCGACTACTTCAAACTAAGAAGAAATTAGGTTTATTAAGTGGTGCTTGAGTCCATCTTCTACAGCAGCAGCCTGTCTGCACCGACTCCATACATGTTTTGTTGTAGTAGGATAAAAGACACCAGAGTTATCTTCACTACTCCGGCCCTCTTAGTCATCGTTCTTCTCATCTAACCTATCTAAACAATATTTAAGTTGGAGAATAAAAAAGAAATTAGGTTGAGATTTTTTCCTTTCACCTTCCATCTATCCACTATTTTACGGACAACTTCATTACAACAATGTGAGTATCTGTGTGTGGGAAATCTGTTTTGAAAATTTAGCAGCAGCCGAAGAAAGAAAAACTAAAAATGAGCAACAAAGCCATGGAAGAAGCAGTGGAAAATTAGAAAAAGAAACCTCTGCTCTGCTCTTGTCTTGGAATTTACCAATTTTATACTTTGCCACTGGAGCGTAATGAGATGTAGACAAGGAAGCAGCAGAAAAAGAAAACCTAAAGACAATGCATTGCTAATTGTGCCCTGATTAATCAAAAGCAAAGGAAAAACGAAGAAGAGAAGCGAAGAAGAAGTAGGAAGAAATTAGTCCAAGTATTTATTGATTTTCCGGGGTTAACTGCGGACGAGAAAATATACTCCTTTTTTTCAAGGAACCAAAATCAATTGTTTTTTTTTTTTTTTTTTTGGTAATATTAGGATTTTTAAAACAGCCTTATATTGGGCGCCAATTAAACAAAAATGTATGGCAACATGTAGGAAATCAGGAAATAACTTCCAATAAAAGTAATAGTTTTCGGCTTAATTGCTTTATTTTTCCCATCATCCCTGCTGAAAGAAAAGAAAAAAATAGCTCCACGTTGGGCGCCAAAATATTTACCTAATAATTCAATTATATTTCCCTTATAATTCGATGGGAGCCAAATTTTTTTTTTATTTCTGAAAATAAATTTGTAGTTCCACGTTGGGCGCCAAAATATTACAATTTTATTATATTTTAAATTCGATTTTATTTCCTTTATATTTCGATTGTTTTTATTGTTCACAATTGAAAATAACATTTGTAGCCTCATGTTGGGCGCCAACAATTTCCAAAATATCTGTTTTTTTATTAAAGAGTTAAAAATAGATTTTATTCAAATAAAACTAATAATTTTCCGCTTTATTTAGGGAGGATATTTTTAAAAATGTTTTTCAACGTTTAGATTTTTTAAACTTATTATTCCAAAGCCTAGAAATATTCGGGATTTTATTCAATATTTTTGAATAGCTTAGCAATAAGCCGATTTTTATTTTTAATATATTGATGGTCTAGATACCTTCAAGGATTATTTAATCAAATTTTTTTCAAGGCCTAGAAATAAACGGGGATTTTTTTAAAAATACTTTAGAAGGTCTAGATACGTTTTTGAAACGGTCCCATATTGGGCGCCAATCAATAGAAGTCGGTAACGAAAACAAATTGTATCATTTATTGATAAATTTTAGCAATTTTTTGAAACTGACCCATGTTGGGCGCCAATTAAAAGAAGTCGCCAACGAAAAAAAATCGACTAATAATGAGAGTAGTAGAAATACAATATAAAGTATTTCAGATTCTCAATTACCTCAACTCTAGAGATCCATCAAATTTGTTCATGTTGAGCGCCAATATGAGCATTTTAGGCTAAAAAAAAGCCTTCTTATTTCTAGAAGATTTTCATATTGGGTCCCAACATGAAAGTAATGTTTAATCCCAAGGGTTATTTTAAGGCAAAATTGCATAATTTTTGGTTAAATTTTAGCACTTTTTTGAAACCGACCCATGTTGGTCGCCAATTAAAAGAAGTCGGTAACCGAAAACAAAAACATAGTCTAATAATGCGAATAGTATTTATAGCGTATTTCAGATTCCCAATTATCTCAAAATTATTCTAGAAATCCATCAAATTTTTTCATGTTGGGCGCCAGCATTTTAGACTTATAAAAATTCCCTCTTATTTCTAGAAGATTCTCATATTGGCGCCCAACATGAAATGAATAATTAATCCCTAGAGTTATTTTAAGGCAAAATTGTATCATTTATTGATCAATTTTAGCACTTTTTCAAAATGGACCCATGTTGGGCGCCAATTAAAAGAAGTCGGTAACCAAAAACAAAAACATCGACTAATGATGAGACTAGTACTAATGAGATTAGTATTTATAGCGTATTTCAGATTCCCAATTATCTCAAAATAACTCTAGGGATCCATCAATTTTTTTTTCGTGTTGGGCGCCAGCATTTTAGATTTATAAAAAAATTCCCTCTTATTTCTAGAAGATTCTCATACTGGCCCCCAACATGACAACAATGATGAATTTCTAGAGTTGTTTTAAGGCAATTGAGAATAGGAAATACAATAAAAATACTGTTCTCATTATTAGACGATTTTTTTTCATTAACGACTTTTCATAAATGGCGCCCAACATGGGGCCGTTTCATAAAAGTGTTAAGATTATCAAATAATGATACAAATTTACTGATCCCTTTTTTAAATATTTGAATATATATATTTTTTTGATTGGCGCCCAACATGTGGCCGTATCAAAAAAGTGCTAATATTATAAAATAATGATACAATTTTGCTACCTAATATAAACCAAACTTACTGATCCCTTTATTTAATTTTTTAAGCGTAGATTTTTCAAAAAATATTTTTCTAAGGCCTACAGTAAGTGCAGATTTTTTTAAATATACTTTTCTAAGGCCTGCAGTAAGTGTGGTTTTGTTTGCAATTGAGGCTTTATATTTTTTGCTATTGAAAAAAAAAATTAATAAATAAATAAAAATAAAAATTCTAGCTTGTTAATTGAAACACTTTTAAAAAATGGCGCCCAAAGTGGGGCCCAAATTTTTCTCTAATTAAAATGTGTCAATGACAATTTTCTCATAACTATAGATAGATTATTCATATAATAGAATTAAAAAGAATGACAACCCTCGCCTCTCTCCCTCGCTTACCCTATAAAAAAAATCATAATTTTTTATGTCACCTTTTTGTGTGTCAGTCAACTAACTGACCACTAGAATCGTCGCACCACCCACATCCACTTATGTTTGCACAATACCTAGGATAAAAAAACAAAACATGTTTCTTTTTGATTGAAAAATACTTGAGAATTGTGCACACAAATATAACAACAACAAAACCACAACAAGAACAAGAAAAATATGTGT
Organism: Musca vetustissima; assembly: GCF_032173495.1. Classification (NCBI taxonomy): domain Eukaryota; kingdom Metazoa; phylum Arthropoda; class Insecta; order Diptera; family Muscidae; genus Musca; species Musca vetustissima. The sequence goes on from NW_026883164.1 coordinate 360,557, forward strand.
CAATTGCATAAAATATAATGCGATTTAGAATTGAGCTGGAGGTCGGTGGTGATGATGGTGTTGGTCGTCATGTTCGTGGTCTACTTTTCGAGACATTTGCATTTACATGTGAAACAAAACGAAGAAGAAGAAGAACCATTTTGAATAGGATAGATGGGTACAAGCCCTCCCATGCAACCACCGCATCTCCAGTTTCCATTGGAAGAAGGCATTGGTGGAGGTGTTGTTGTTGTTGGCGGTTGGACAACAAATGTTTGTCAATATTTTTTTTTCAATTTTACAATTAGTAAGAATGACATGAAGAGCAAAACGAATACAATCGTGAACAGGAAAACAATCGATGTTTTGCTCGAAGCAACACTAATTAGTGGACTCATATATCGCAACTGAGTGCTAACTATAAATGGCTAAATTTGATAGAGGAGGTCAGATTTATTTTTGGAGCGGAATATATGGGGTTATTGTGTGAGCCTTAAAAGCATTAGGTCTTAATTACTGTAGGTCTTAACAAATATTTTTAAAAAATCTACGCTTACGGTAGGAAAATATTTGTAAAAAAATCTACACTTACTGTAGGCCTTAGAAAAATGTTTTTGAAGAGCTTAGAAATATATTTTTAAACAATCTACGCTTACTGTATACTATTGAGAATTTTTTATTAAATTTACGCTTACTGTATAACATAGAAAACTATTTTTTTTTAAATCTGCGGTTACTCTAGGCCTTGTATATTTTTTTAATATCAATGTAATGTTATTGAAGGACTTTGAAAAATATTGAAATATATTAATTTTACGCTCACTGTAGGCCTTCAAAAAAATATATCCCGATTTATATAACTTCACCACACTGTGGTACAGGGTATTATGTCTTTGTGCACAAAGTCCCTATATATCTCTCGATTTGCACGAAATTTCGCACAGCGTAATGAATTAGGTCTAGAGTGATGTGTGTTAAGTTTCGTGAAAATCGGTTCAGATTTAGATATAGCTTCTATATCTGACCAAATGACAAATTTAGTATCGGTTGCAAAATGACATGTTTATGGATCCAATTTCATTTTACTGGTCCTTGAAAAATGTGACGTCTGTTAAGATTCCATCTGTTGAATATACCCAAAGTGGCGAAGGGTATCATATAGTCAGCCCCGTCCGACTTTATTGTTTTCCTTACTGGTTTTATAGTTCTTATGGGTGAACACACGGCAAATATTAGCTCACTATTTCAACGGGTGATGAAAAATAGTTACCCCAGGTGACACCGCGGGGAGGTCAATGTCCACAATTGAAATGAAAGAGGAACTAAGATAAGCGTGGACTTCGCCATGTTAAAGTCAATCACAGCCGTTGCTTGGTATCTATCATCCCCTACGCCACCCAACAAAATTGCATCATTATCTGATAATTCTAACACTTTTTTGAAACGGCCCCATGTTGGGCGCCATTTATAAGAAAGAAGTCATTAGTGAAAAAAATCGTCTAATAATGAGAACAGTATTTATATCGTATTTCATATTCCCAATTGCCTTAAAATAACTCAAGAGATTCATCATTGTTTTCATGTTGGGCGCCAATATGATAATCTTCTAGAAATAAGAGGGAATTTTTTAAAGTCTAAAATGCTCATACTGGCGCCCAACATGAAACAATTTGATGGATCCCTAGAGTTATTTTGAGAAAATTGGGAATCTGAAATACGCCATAAATACTAATCTCATTAGTACTAGTCTCATCATTAGTCGATGTTTTTGTTTTTGGTTACCGACTTCTTTTAATTGGCGCCCAACATGGGTCCATTTTGAAAAAGTGCTAAAATTGATCAATAAATGATACAATTTTGCCATAAAATTACTCTAGGGATTAAACATTCCTTTCTAAACATTCCTTTCAAAAATGCTGGCGCCCAACATGAAAAAATTTGATGGATTTCTAGAATAATTTTGAGATAATTGGGAATCTGAAATACGCTATAAATACTATTCGCATTATTAGTCGATGTTTTTGATTTTGGTTACCGACTTCTTTTAATTGGCGCCCAACATGGGTCTGTTTCAAAAAAAAGTGCTAACATTTATCAAAAATTATACAATTTTGCCTTAAAATAACTCTAGGGATTAATTGTCCCTTTCATGTTAGGCGCCAGTATCAGAATCTGCTAGAAATAAGAGGGAATTTTTATAAGTCTAAAATTCTCATACTGGCGCCCAACATAAAATAATTTAATGGATCCCTAGAGTTTTTTTGAGGTAAGTGGAAAGTGAAATACGATATTAATCCTACTCTCATTATTAGTAGATTTTTTTTTCGTTACCCACTAATTGGCGCCCAACATGGCCTTCAAAAGTATTTAAAAAAAAATCCCGCTTATTTCTAAGCCCTGAAAAAATATATTTAAAAAAAATGTTGATGGTCTTTTCAACATTTTAAAAAATCCTGATTTCAATTCAAAATTAAATATTTTCAAAAAAAATAAATGCAAAATAATTCCCAGTGTACTTGTTTAACAGAAAAAAATTGTGCGTAATAACTTGTTTGGAAAGAGGACCCACCATCAACATGAACGACTAATAATAAACATTTATTTTCATTCAACAATGTCGAGATTCAAAGTGGACAGACAAGACGCACCAACACAGCCATCTGGCGGATGGTGGGTCGGATTGTCAAATCGATTAACGCTGTCGTCTAATGAGTGGTGGGATGGTGTTGGAGGTGGTGGTGTCGGAATAAAGCCGATGCATTGCAAAAGTCCATGATAGTGATGATGACGGTGATGATGGCACATGTCATCATCTGTGTTGACCATAGAAAACTGGACAGACAATGGCCATTCATATGTAAACAATAGCAAGCAACAACAACGACAACAACAACAGTAACAACAAAAATAATATCAATATTTATAGAAAATACAAAATGATAGTTTATGCAAAATTGTTGTTGTTATTATTTTTACAACAAATGGATAACTAAATATAAAATTGTTGTTGTATCTTGTTAGCCTATTGAGTGGGCTAAATAGGCTAAATTTACACATGTTTGTTTGGTGTTGTTTTTTTTTTTACATAAAAAAACCAGTAAGGAAAGTGGAAAAGTCGGACGGGGCCGACTATATGATACCCTTCACCACTATGGGTATATTAAACAGGACTATTAACATGAAATATATAGACCGATTTTCTCCAAACTTGGCAGACATCACTCTAGGCTCAATTCAGTACGTTATGCCAAATTTCGTGCAAATCGAAGGATATATAGGGACTTTGGTGCACCATTTATATGAAATCGGACGAAACTATATATGGAAGCTATATCTAAATCTGGACCGATTTTCTCGAAACTTGGCAGACATCACTCTAGGCTCAATTCAGTACGTTATGCCAAATTTCGTGCAAATCGAATGATATATAGGGACATTGGGGCACCATTTACATGAAATCGGACGAAACTATACATGGAAGCTATATCTAAATCTGAACCGATTTTCTCAAAACTTGGCAGACATCACTCTAGGCTTAATTTAGTACGATATGCCAAATTTCGTGCAAATCGAAAGATATATAGGGACTTTGGGGCACCATTTACATGAAATCGGACGAAATTATATATGGGAGCTATATCTAAATCTGAACCGATTTTCTCAAAACTTGGCAGACATCACTCTAGGCTCAATTCAGTACGTTATGCCAAATTTCGTGCAAATCGAAAGATATATAGGGACTTTGGGGCACCATTTACATGAAATCGGACGAACATCAGACAGACAGAGAGACATCACTCTAGACTCAATTCAGTACGTTATGCCAAATTTTGTGCAAATCGAAAGATATATAGAGACTTTGGTGCACCATTTACATGAAATCGGACGAAACTATATATGGGAGCTATATCTAAATCTGAACCGATTTTCACGAAACTTGGCAGACATAATTCTAGGCTAAATTCAGTACGTTATGCCAAAATTGGTGCAAATCGAAAGATATATAGGAACTTTTGATGCTCCATTTACATGAAATCGGACGAAACTATATATGGGAGCTATATCTAAATCTGGACCGATTTTCACGAAACTTGGCAGACATCATTCTAGACCGAAATGATTAGGCTGTACCAAATTTCGTGCAAATCGAAAGATATATGTGGACTTTTGTGCGCCATTTACATGAAATCGGACGAAACTATATATGGGAGCTATATCTAAATCTGGACCGATTTTCATGAAACTTGGCAGACATCATTCTAGACCTAAATGATTAGGCTGTACCAAATTTCGTGCAAATCGAAAGATATATAGGGACCGTTTACATTAAATCGGTTAAATATATATATGGGAGCTATATCTATATCTGAACCGATTTTTCCCAATTTCAATAGGGTTCGTCCTTAGGCCGAATAAGTGACCTATGCCAAATTTTATCCAATTCGGATCATAAATGCGACCTGTACTTTGTTTACAATTTAACATGGACAGACAGACGGACAGACGGACGGACGGACGGACGGACATGCATAAATCGACTTAAAAAGTGATTCTATGTATATTCTCAAAAGGAACCATGTGTCTATCTCGTTTCCTTTTGCCTGTTACAAACATATGCACAAAGACATAATACCCTGTACCACAGTGTGGTGAAGGGTATAATTAAATTGCTATCCAATTCAAGATAAGATTAAAGCCAACCGATAACAGCGACAGCATATGGCAGCCAGGCAGTCAACTTTGTTATTGAACGGACCGCGAGCCATACATTCAACAACCCACATGCTGCTCCATCATCAAAGTTGTTGGTGTTGTTGTTGTCGCCGTCATCATCTCGATCATTATAATTATTATTCTGATTAGTGTTACATTTGTTTTCTTTTTGACGTTTCGATCAAAAGTCGAACATTCGCACATGCCTTCCAAAATGGAAATGGATTCATCACTTTCAATCGGTAATAACAACAACAAAGTTTTTTTTTGCTTCTGACAAGTCATTTAGCCAAGTTGTGTTAATAATGAATTCCCATACCAAAAAAAAACAAATGTTCTGCCAATTTTTTTGTTATCATTTTTGTTAATATGGGGTTATCACATCACAGCCATGGTGGATGGTGGTGTTCTGAAGCCACCAAGATAAACGGCAAAGTTGTCCAACATTTGTTTACATTTCTATTTAGTTGTTGTTTTTGTTGTTGTTGTTATTGTTTTTTCATTTATTCATTTCATTCGCAATCACATTCGTCGTCAATGTAGCGTATCAGGGTGTAACATCTGTGAAATTGCCTGCCGCCTGCCTATTTCGGATGAAGGTGCGAACGAAAAATTTTTTTCGAAAGGCATTTATCAGCAATCAAAAACAACAACACCAAAAACTCAATCCCACGGCGGCTGGTTCTATGTTCCGGATCGACTCGGAGATGGACTCCGACCAGAGGCTGGCACCTCAACAACTACATGTACGTGTGCGTCATTTTTGTCTTGGGAGCGGCATTATATCCCGGAATGCCTTCTCCGAACCCTACTGGTCCGTGCCGGGATTGAATTTAACCCCGGACCTTGGTTCTGTAGTGTTTGCAGAAGCCGTATCCACCATAGATCAATCTCGGTGAGATGCAATGGGTGTGGAGAATGAGTGCATTTTCGAAATTGCTCTGGACTGAACAGGACCCAGGATTACTGCGAAAGGAGTTACGTCGCTTCATGCTGCGCCAGCACATCTACTCGTTTGAGGAATTAAGAAAAAGGAAGTCTAAACCCCGTAGAGTGAAACAGGGAATTCCCCAAGGAGGGGTGATATCTCTGGAACTGTTCAACCTCAAATTTTCTGATATTCCACAACCACCGGACGGCATAGAGATTGTAATGTATGCGGATGATTCTACGATCATGGCGTCGGGTCCCATTATTGATGATATATGTGAGAGACTAAATTCTACATAGCCGATCTTGTTAATTTCTTGTGGTTCGCAAATGTTTGTGATACGCAGTGGAAGAATATCCAGACTTGCACGAATGCTGCCCTGAGAACTGCAACAGGGTGTCTCCTCATGACTCCTGTGGACCATCTTCATGAGGAGACGAAGATCTTACCCGTCTATCGTCACAATTATATGTTGTCGATGCAGTACTTGATTGGGTGCTATCGTCGGGAACATACCTGCCATAGTCTTATGGACAGTATTCCCCGCCCAGGCACGTCAGGAAAGATCTTGATGATCTAGCGAAAGAGGTCCAAAGGTACACGCGAGGGCCCCTAGATCAAGAAGCCTATCAAGGAAGTCTGAATGGTATTCACACGGACGCAGTTGCTCAGGCAGTAGAGCAATATCGCGTGAATACCATAATTGGAGACCACCTCCCATCCATCGCAGCAGAGGAGAAGCAGCTGCCAAGGCAAACACGAGTAGTCTTAGCTCAACTACGTCAGGATGGTGCAACCGCCTCAATTCATATTGGGCAAGAATTGACGGTTCGATACCTAACACATGTCCTGCATGTGGACTAGGACCACACGGCACGTAGTACCTCTTCAACTGCCCAGCTAAGCCGACTCATCTATCGCCGAATTCACTTTGGACTGAACCCGTTCAAGTCGCAACTTTCTTGAATTTGGAGGTAGAGGAAGCATAACCAGACCATGAATGACAATCTACATGTATTCTGTTGCTACAACAACAACACCAAAAACTATCCAAAATATAAAATGAAGCATTTTCGATGCCCTTTTTCGAAAATGCATACCGCAATGTGACAGGCCCCGCCGTTTTTCCACAGTGGGACCTAACCTATCTTCCCTTTATATGGAATTAAAGTCAGGCCACTGTGAGTCTAAAAAATAGGATAGAGGATCGGGAAAAATTTGGCTTAAAAGCTTTTTCAATGTCCTTTCCGAAAATGCATACCACAATGTGACAGACTCGGCCGTTTTCCCACAGTGGGACCTAACCTATTTTCCCTTTATATGAAATTTAAGTCAGGCCACTGTGGGTCTAAAAAATAGGATAGAGGATCGGGAAAAATTTGGCCTAGAAGCATTTTCGATGCCCTTTTCGATAATCCTTTGGTGCACCATTTACATAAAATCGGACGAAAATATATATGGGAGCTATATCTAAATCCGGACCGATTTTCACGAAACTTGGCAGACATCATTCTAGGCTCAATTCTGTCCGCTATGCCAAATTTCGTGCAAATCCAAGGATAAATAGGGACTATGGTGCACAATTTATTTAAATTGGACGAAACTATATATGGCAGCTATATCTAAATCTGAACCGATTTTCACGAAATTTAACACACATCATTCTAGACCTAATTCATTACGCTATGCCAAATTTCGTGCAAATCGAAAGATATATAGGGACTTGGGTACACCATTTACATTAAATCGGACGAAAATATATATGGGAGCTATATCTAAATCTGAACCGATTTTCACGAAACTTCGCACACATCATTCTAGACCAAATTCATTACGCTGTGCCAAATTTCGTGCAAATAGAAAGATATATAGGGACTTTCGACCATTATTTTCATAAAATCGGACGAAACTATATATGGGAGATATACCTAAATCTGAACCGATTTTCAAGAAACCTTGCACATATCATTTAAGGCTTAATTCCGTACCCTGTGCCAAATTTCGTGCAAATCGAAAGATATATAGGGTCTTTGGTCCACCATTTTCTTAAAATCGGACGAAATTATATAGGGGAGCTATATCTAAATCTGAACCGATTTTCACGAAACTTCGCACGCGTCATTCTAGAACTAATTCATTACGCTGTGCCAAATTTCGTGCAAATCGAAATATATATATATAGGGACTTTGGTGCTCAATTTACCTAAAATCGGACGAAACTATATATGGGAGCTATATCTAAATCTAAACCGATTTTCAGGAAAATTAACACACATCATTCTAGACTTAGTTTAGTAGGCTATACCACATTTCGTGCAAATCGAATGATTTTAAGGGACTTTGGTGCACCATTTACCTAAAATCGGACGAAACTATATATGGGAGATATATCTAAACCTGAACCGATTTTCAAGAAACTTTGCACATATCATTTAAGGCTTAATTCCGTACCCTGTGCCAAATTTCGTGCAAATCGAAAGATATATAGGGACTTTGGTCCACCACTTTCTTAAAATCGGACGAAATTATATAGGTGAGCTTTATCTAAATCTGAACCGATTTTCAAGAAACTTTGCACACATCATTTTAGACTTAATTCCTTACACTGTGCCAAATTTCGTGCAAATCGAAGGATATAAATGGATTTTGGTGCTCTATTTACCTAAAATCGGACGAAAATATATATGGGAGCTATATCTAAATCTGAACCGATTTTCACAAAATTCAACACACGTCTTTCTACACTTAATTTAGTATGCTGTGTCAAATTTCGTGCAAATCGAAAGATATATAGCCACTTTGGTAGACCATTTACCTTAAATCGGACGAAAATATATATGGGAGCTATATCTAAATCTGACCCGATTTTTCCCCAAGTTCGTCCTTGGGCCAAATAAGTGACTTGCTTCATCCCAATTGGATCATAAATGCAACCTGTACTTTGTTTACAATTTAACATGGACAGAAGGACGGACGGACATACATAAATTGACTCAGAAAGTGATTCTATGCATATTCTCAATAGGAACCATGTGCTTATCTCGTTGCCTTTTGCCTGTTACAAACATATGCACAAACACATAATACCCTGTACCACAGTGTGTTGAAGGGTATAAAAATATTTCAAGTCACCCTCCAAGGCCATACTATTTTTTTTTTTTTTTTGTATTAAAAAAATAAATACCTTGAATAAAATTGTGAATTTATTTGAATGCCTTCCTTAATAAAAAAATCACATAACCCACGAAAATTTATTTTCTCCAATTGTTGGTTATTGTTATGGTTCTAATGCTCCTTCTTTTGGTTCTTCTTTCAAGCAAAGACAATTAACAATTGATTTTTTTCTTCTCGCCATTGGCCCGCAGAACGAACGAACGAACTTGTGGCCAATAATAATAATAATGGCAATCTAAACATTGTTGTTGCTGATAGTTTTATGGCCATAAACAATTGTTTTTCTGATTTCGTATTGAGTTCATTTAGAGGGATTCTTTGTGGTCGCATCTCATACTTGGCTTCTTGTAGTTGTTTTTTTTTTTTTTTTGAAGACCATATAATTTCAAATAAAAACAAAACTAATAACAAAAAAAAAACGTCGGCAGGCGGCGGCAAACCTTCTACGTCATAGTTGTTAATTTTAGTTGTTGTTGTTGTTGGCAGACAAAATTTGGGTATTTCTTTACAAACATTTTATTTTATTTATTTTTTTTGCTCTGAATCATAAAATGTTTACTAATAAAAGAAAAATTGGATTTAGCAGCACGGGGCATGCCATTGAAATTAATCATTCATTCCCAGCGTGTTTGTGTGGAAAAAATTTTAAACCTAAAAATAAAATTTGTGAAAAATTCCCTCATTAGCGCCTGTTTTTTTTTAAGGGTGTCAGGTGTAAGGGAGGGTAGTGGTAGTTCGCTCATTTCCCCTTAACGTTATTTTAAAGCAAATAATATTTGTATTTGTTGTTGTTGTTGATGTTTTTGTTATTATTATTTGTATTATTATTGTTTTTATTTTTGTTGTTGTTGTATATTGATAGGTATGTAGGTAGATAATCACCATCACCAAGCCTCTGAACTTGTCTTTCTTTCTATCTGTCAACCGAATAATTTCTACTGCACTTCTTCTTTAAACTCCCCCCCGACCTTCATCATCCCCAAACACAGCTTCTGCTAATAAAAATCAAAAAATATTTGAAAATTCTACGCCTACTGTGGGTCCTGAAAAAAATATTTTTTTAAATAATCTTCAGCTACTATAGGTCACCAAAAAATTATTTTTTAAAAAATCCAGAACTACTGTAGGCCCTAGAAATAAATTAAAAAAATCTATGCTTATTGTAGACTTTGGTAAAAATATTTTTTTTTAAATCTACGCTTATAAGGGTCTTAAAGGGTTGGCTTTGAAATATAAATTTTTGAAGTGCATTTTTTTTATTCCACAACAATCACAGATTTCTAATTTCCAATTCAGAAAGATGCTGGTCATTCTAGTCCCTCTCTATATAAAAAATACTTCAATTTTTTATATTAAAAAAAAAGAGAATTTCTAACGAAAGCATTCGCCAACCTCCTCTAATACTCAAATTGTATGGTATTTCATAAAGCCATTTGCCAATGCAGAATGCATGCCTGTATATGTCAGTATTTTTGTTCTTGTCTTTGTTTTTGGCACTGCTGATGTAAGCTGACGTCAATGAAGGAGCTTCTTGGTTTCTTTTATTTTTTTGCTGGCATTACAAGTTAACTGGGTTGTTTATAATTCCTGGCTCACTTCGTTTGTTCAGTTTTTTGGTTTGAAAAAAAAAAATCTTCAAATTATGTAAATTCTTTGATGTAATAATTTTTCTATGGTATGCCTAAAAGTATGCAGCATATATTATATAGAATATATAAAGGCTTATTAAGATGTTTTTTTTTTTTAATTTATATAAATTATTTAAAAAAAACCTACGCAATATGTAGGCCTTGGAAAAATATTTTTAAAAAATCTACGCCTACTGTAGAACCTTCAAAAATATTCTAAAAAAATCTACGCCTATTGTAGGCCATTGGAACATATTTTAAAGAAATCTATGCCTACTATAGGCACTGGACATATATATTAAAAGAATCAAATCCAACTGTAGGCCATGGAAAAATATTTCAAAAAATCTATCCTATTTGTAGTCTATAGAAAGCAAATATATTAAAATAATGGCTGCATACTTTTGGGCGTTAACACAAAATTCCTAAGCCATAAATAAGATTGTTCTTCTTCTTCGGGATTTTCTATATGAAACTTAATAAATTTTCCCGAATTGACAAGTGGTAATAAATCTCCATCTGATGCGATTTTTGAAATTTAATCTAAAAATATAAATAAAAATAAAATAAAATAAAAAATGTTTCAATACAAATTTGACAGAAAAAAATATACCATATGCTGACTTTGGTAACATTTTGTTGCTCAATTTGCAATTTTGAAAATACCGAGTCCAGTTTTCATAAATTATAAAATGCTGCATACTTTTAGGCATCCGCACTAAATTCCCAATGTCATAAATACTTTGATTTCTACATGTTTTTCATTAGAAGCTTTTGTAGAATTTGAGTTAACACTAAAAATTCCAAATTGACTCGATATCTTAAAATTTCGATTTAATCTATTTGAATATAAAAAAATCTCAATTAAGTCCGAAAAATATTGTCATTTTTTTGACTATTTACCATATGTTTTTGTAAATGTAAATAAATGCTGCATACTTTTGGGCGTTAACACTAAATTCCATATGCCATATATAAATAGGACTCCTCTCTTTGTTAAATTAAATCTCTATTTGATCCATTTTATTTCAACATTATGATCTAATTTAAATTGAAAAAAATAATAATTAAAATTATCTACAAATTAAAAAAAATCTATATTTACCATATGCTATGTGGAGCCCCATTAATGGCTCACTTTTCTGTTTCCCGACTTGATGTTCTCTCTTTTAATGGCAATTCAGAATGGTGACACCAATTTCAAAATAAATAAAAAATAATCAATAAGATAAAGTTTGTCATCTGTTTTGCCTCTATTGAACACACAAAAACCCTTACCAAACTCCCTCCTCCCCAGATGGAAGCGAATTGGGCCAAAAGTTAGAAGAAAACTGGCATGGTTTCTTGTTCTTCTTTTGCTCCAACATTACAAAAATAGAATGTAATGTAAAATTATTTTAAGAACCTTTCAAATTTGTTGTCTCTTATTCTTCTTCTTGGCTGGTTGTTAGATGGCGTATCCCAAAAATAAGTTATTATCATTATTATCAGCATTCCAGAGATAGTGGAGCAGAGCAGAGATAAGATGCTCAGCGTGTAAATATGTCACAGATCTATTTATTTTTCCACATAGCTAAAAAGGGAGAGGGTAGCACTTTAACGTTAACCCACCATCCCCTACTCCACCAATTAAAAAAAATGGTTCAACACACATGCCTGCTTACTGCCTGTCGTCGCCACCCACTAGCTAACCACTTTTTTGCTTTAGCTTTGAAATATAAAATTAAATGCCTATGCATGTTTGTTTAGCCAGCCATAAAGCAGCAGCAACAACAAAAACATTACGACCATCCACACCATCATTACTGGTAGTAGTCGTCGTAGTAGTAGCAGCTGCGGGAGCAGCACCTTTTGTTTTTTGCTATCTACGTTTCATCGCCTGGTATAGGCGAGTGTGTGTGTCCGTGTGTTTTCTTTTATCCAATGGATTAATGATTTCATTCTGTTTTTTATCCCATAAATTTTCCCTTTTGGACATTCCATTTTGCAAAAAAAAAAGGGAAAAATCTATGTAGACCATGGCATGCAGGCCAGTTAACCAGTCGGCGAAACCAACCAACCAATCAACCCATCATCCATGGGCCAACGAATCAAATGAAAAATGCATAAAGGGAAACTGCAAACAAGACTGGCTTGGCTTGACTTGCATGCAGTTGCCTGCTGGCTGCCTGTCTGTCTCTGTGGTTCCTTCGTCGTCATCATTGTAGCTCCTCAATTGTTTTTATTGTGTTCAAGCAAAAGGTACGTAGGGAGGAGGTAACAGCACTCAACCTGGGAGTCAAGCAGATGAAATTTTTGCTGCGCAACACCACTACTCAACACCGCCGACGCAGAGAGCGTGGCTTGATTTCTTAGGCAATACGGGTTATTATTATTATTGTTGTTGGTGGTGGTGCTTATTGTTGTTGTTTTTGGTTAAAAACAGTGGGAGTTGTCATCACCACTTTTTATGAATGAAGTCTTGCTATAACATTTGTTTTCAAATCCCCAAAAAATTGGTCACAATCAAAAACACACTGAAAATAAATCATGTTTCTTTTTGCCATATGCATGCGTGTGTATTTCTAATAAGAAAAAAACCTTCTCCATGTAGTATGTGTGTATGTATTGGCTGGTTTGTTAACAATTTTTCTTCTACGTTATCAGCTAAATGATGATGATGATGATGATGGAGCATACCTGGAGCTGTTTTGAGATTGGCGCTAGCAAACTCTTATTAGAGTTTTTCTGCTTCTTTTTTCTTCTCTTCTTCTTATTCCCAGCAGACACTTTTCTTTCCAGCAATATTTTTTCTTTCTTTTAATACACAAAACTTTTCACTTTTTCTTAACTTTTTTGCAATTTAAATAAAATATTTCACTTTACTCCTCTCTCTCCCTCGCTCTCTTCACGAAAACGTTGACGTTTTTTATATATTTTGTTGCTGTTTTTTTGTACAGTTGAATGCAAACATTTTTTGTTTTCTTCTTTATATAAAAAAAACACAATATATTTTCAACAAATAATTATTGTTGTTGTCTTCAGAAGAAGAAAAAAAACAACAAATATCAACCTTTTTTGGAAGCTTTAGAATTTCTTTCTTCAGGAGTAGAGGAATGGAATCACTTTCGCGTCGTCCGTCTCGTTTGGCTGTGCGGCTCTCGCGTCTGTCACTTAAATTTTCATACTGAGAGGCAAAAATATTGGCAAAAACACAAGAAGCGAAAAAAGAAAATACAAAGAAATGATTAGCCTCACTGCTGCTGCTTCTTCTTTACACATTGTGGCAGTCATGGTAAAATGATAACAGCAAAAAACAGGGTTATCCCAATTAGAAACAGCTGATGGGATGGCAGTTATGTTTAGATTTTAATGAAATAGTTTTTTAATAAAAAATATTAATTAAAATAATTTTTAAAATAAAATATATGAATTAAATATTTTTTTCATTGAAGTATGCAATAAAATAACATATTATTGAAATGTTCTATGAATATTTTACTCGCTTCATAAAATAAATGATATGATTAGCTCACTGCTGCTGCTTCTTCTTATTGTGGCAGTCATTGTGAAATGATAACAGCAAAAACCGAGTTATCCCAATTAGAAACAGCTGCTGGCATAGAGGTTATGTTAGGTTTGCTTTTTTTAATGAAAAATAAATTACAATAATCTTTAAATAAAATATTAATTAATATAATTTTAAATAAATAAACTATTTAAATAAAATATTATTATTAATATTTACATTTTACCGGATTTCGTTAACCCACTGGATTTAAATTGTCAATTCCATTGTATATATGTTAAATAAATCCTTATAAAGTGGGTTAATCCGGTAAAATCTCTTAAATGTAAATGACGTTTAATGCAAATAACCTTAAAATATTAATACATTTTTTAATAAAAATATTATTAAAAATATAATATGTCAATAACAATTATGATTTACAAACAAATATATTATTAATGGAAATATTCAATAAATACTATATATAAATATATATATAAAAATATTGACATATAAATAATTAATTTTCTATACAAAAACTATTTAAAATAAAACTAATTTATAAACAAAAGTAGTCTAAAACAGCATTTACATTGCAACAATTTGCGGGGTTTGACAAATAGGCAATGGAATTGACAATTGAAACCCACTAGGTTAACTAGATCCGGTACAATTTAAACGTACTATAAAATATATTCTTTAACAAATTTATATTAAAATATATAATAAATAAATATATTATTATATATTTATTAAAAATAATATTAATTTAAAATTCTTAATGTATTTATAATTAAATATTTTATAAATAAAACAAAAATTATATATATATATATATATTATAATATTTCAATAAAATAATAACATATAAATAATTAACATATGTATAAAAAATATAGCTTTTTAAACAATAATTGGATTTGTATAACAATATTTTTTGAAAAAGGTTTGTTTTTTTATACGAACATTGTTTATACGAGGATTGAGTTTTATATATTTTTTTACAGTTTTAATATTTAGAAAACTATTCTTTAGAAAATCCAAGCCTTGTGGAGGCATAAAGAAAATATTTTATGGAAAATATTTAACTAATAATTATAGGAATATTCAATTATTAATTGGAATTAAAAAAATATTAACAAAAATTACGCCTGACCACATTTTCCAATGATTTCGCAAATAGCTGGAACGTTTTTGCATTAGGTAGGTGTTAATGAATACCCACACAAAACGATAACGGTTGCTAAGCAACACTATTAAACAGTTATCGATTGTCAATGACGACAGCTGTCCACAATTGACACTCCTCGCAAAAACAGTTTGTTTGGTTTTTTTCAACGTCAGTAAAATAAAAGGAAAATGGTAAGAAAATAATATAAAACAAGGAAAATTATAAAAAATGTATTAATAACAATTTTTTACAGTCACAAGAGGTGGAAGAAACTTTAAAACGCATACAGGCCCACAAAGGTGTCGTTGGAACAATTGTGGTCAATAATGAAGGTAGGGAGGGTTGTCATACTCGGTTTTTTTTTGCATATAATTATGGCTAACAACAAAAACCGTGTTATTTTAGCCACCAAGTCAGATTATTATGACTAATACCATAGTAACCACAATTTGGAGGGGCCGAACATTTAAGATTTTCTTTTTGAAACAAATTTATTAAACTTCTTCTTCTGAAATTTTTCTAGGCATTCCCGTCAAATCGACTTTGGACAATACCACCACCGTTCAATATGCTGGTCTCATGAGCCAATTGGCCGACAAGGCACGCAGTGTGGTTCGCGATTTGGATCCCTCAAACGATATGACCTTTTTACGGGTACGCTCAAAGAAACACGAAATTATGGTTGCCCCCGACAAGGACTTTATACTGATTGTCATACAAAATCCTACTGATTAGACTACAGATTTAATCTATTCCCAACTTTTTCTAAATTATTATTGTGAGTAGATAGAATTGGATATTATTGAAGTTTGGAGGCATTTGATATACCTTGGCAAAACCAAAATAAATATTTAAATTTATTTACGAAAAAAATGTAATATTTGTTAACTAATTTGTATATCGGTCTGCATTAGGAGTGGATTATTTAAAGAATATTTAAGGCTCAAGAAGGCTTAGATTATTTAAATATTTTTTCAGGACTCCACAAGGATTTTTTCTATTGAAAAAAATGGGCGAATTGACCTGTCGATTTTTTTTCTACGGAAAAAAATGACCCAAGGGGTCCTGTCGTTTTTTTTTTTTTATAGAAAAAAAAATGATCCAAGGATCCTGTCGATTTTTTTTCCTAAAGAAAAAAATGGCCCCAGGGGAACTATGGAATTTTTTTTCTATAGAAAAAATGGCCCAAGGATCCTGTCGATTTTTTCCTAAAGAAAAAAATGGCCCCAGGGGAACTATAGAATTTTTTTTTCTAAAATGGCCCAAGGGGCCTGTCGAAATTTTTTCCTATAGAAAAAAATGGCCCAAGGGCCTGTAGACGAAAAATTACCTTACATGAGGGGAGGAATATTATGAGATTTAGTAACCACACAGAGCAGAGCAAAATAAAAATTAGCTTCTTTTTTTAGACATAGAACTTATTTATTACCAGCGTCTGTTAACAGTTTTCTATAGATTTTTTTTTCTATAGAAAAAAATGGCCCAAGGGGCCTGTCGATTTTTTTATAGAAAAAAATGGCCAAAACGGCCTGTCGAATTTTTTTCCTATAGAAAAAATGACCGAAGCGGCCTGTCGAATTTATTCCTATAGAAAAAAATGGCCGAAGCGGACTGTCGAATTTTGGGCCTTGGAGCCAATGGAATTTTTTCCAATAGAAAAAAAAAATGGCTCATGGGGCCTGTCGAATTTTTTTCCAATAGAAAAAAATTGCCAAGGGACATGTCGATTTTTTTCCAATAGAAAAAAATGGGCATGTCGAATTTTTTTTTTAAAAAAATGGGGTGTCGATTTTTTCCAAATTTTTTTCCTGTTGAAAAAAAATATTTCCCTTTATCCCCCACCAGTTTTTAAAAATAAAAACACACAAAATTATTTTTGTTTTATTTTAAATTGGTTAGTTGTTGTTCGATTGATTTTGGTGCTTTAATTCATCGCAAGGTTTTTTTCTTCTTCTCTTTTATTATTTTTATTTTATTGATTTGATTTTTATTTGTTTGAAAATGTTCAAATTCTCATCATCAGATTATTTCTTAACAAACAAAATCACATTTTACCAAAACTTATAAGCTAAATGTTGTTGTAATGTTTATCTATATACTTAAAAATTATGTGTATTATGTATGTATATATATACTTCGGTTTTTATTTATTTTTTTATGTTTATATTAATTTGTTTTTATATATTTAAGAATGATGGGGGAAATGGGAGGGAGGCTGTTTTTTTATTTGGGTTCGGGGGTTTGGCAAATGGAAATGATTATGTGTGTTGGGGGCATGTATTTATGAATTAATGGGTTGCATTGCATTATTATTTGGAAAAAAAAGTAAATGGATTCCTTAAATGTGTCTATCCCTAGGCTTGACCTGATGTTTGCTATTTTTTGTTACATTTTTTATAAGGATATAAAACACATTTGGTTTTAATAATTATGCATTGTAGGTATGTTGAGAAAATGAAAATTATTATTAAAAAAATGTTTGTTTTTCGAAAATAATAATTTTATTTTCCATCACATTTGGCGGGGGGAATTTTTCTTTTTTTGGAAATGAAAAAATAATTATTTTGTTTATTTGTTCTTGTTTCTATTTTGTTTTGTGTTTTTTTCATATTACAATACAGTTTTTTTTTCATATATTTTTTTAATTTAACATAAGACAAGCAGTTCATATATACTCTGTTTTTTTTGTTTTTAATTAATTAGTATCCTTCTTATTTGATTTGTATTCTTTGTTCTTCAAGTTTTTATTATTTTTTTCTTGTTGTTGTTTTCTTTTTATTATTCTTTCTACATTTGTTTAATACTTTTGTTACTTCATTAGTTGTTGTTTTTTTAAGATTTTTTTCTTCTCTACATTTGTTTTTTTTTTTGTTAATAAGAAATATAGAGGAAGAGTTTTGTTCGTTTTTTTAGTATTTGTTTGTTTCTTTTTTTAATATTAATAATAATGGTTGTTATTATTGGCAAAACAATTTAGGATGTAATAAAATTTGATTTTTGTGATATTTTGTATTTCAAAACACCTATCTATAAGTACTCTAGTAGTAGTAGTTTTTTTATGAGGAAGCTATGGAATACAAGGGAGACCAACAATATCAATTGTTCAATACTCATTCAAAATTCTAGTATTTTATTAGTATACTTCTTCTTCCTTTTGTTAAATTATGGCAAATTATGAAATGTCTGACATTTCATTACATGATGGTGGTGGTTAAGGAGGAGGTGGTTGGTACATTCTTATCACCCACATAAATTGTTTTGTCAATAATCCATATTAATATATATTTTCTTATACTTTCTTATTTTTGCAACCAAAACAATAAAAACAAATATTTGAAAAAATAAACAAATATTTTTTTTAAATAATAATAAAAAATGCTTTAAATAAAAAAGTATTAATAATAATTAAATAATAAAAAAATACATACACTAAGAATTAAACTATTACACACTAAATAAAATTATAAAGAATTCAGTTTCAATATGATTTGTTTTTTATCTTCTTTTTTGTATAATAATTAATTAATAATAATAAGTTGTAGATATTTTATAAGGTATCTCTGCTTTTAAATATTTTCACAGACAACTAATCCTCACTCTCTTTCTCTCTCATTATCTGTCAATGACAAAAATCTTTATGAGTTGTTCTCATCCAGAAAAAGAATAAGAAACAAGAAAAATTACATCAAAATTAAGAAAGTAATTCAATTCTTTAAAATTATGTTTTCAAATTAACCATTTACTTAAGAATTTTATATAATTTTTTTCCGTTTTTTTTTCTTAATTAAATTAAACAGCAGATAACAATGGTTTTGTCTTCTTCTTCATGCAATTGATAACAGGTGTTTGCGCTCTCACATTCGCTCTCTTTTATCAGTCACAGGTAGTTTTCTCTGAAATCACAGTTCACTGCTTATGACACATACTCTCTCTCTCTCTCGCTCATCACAATGACACAGAGGAGTACGGTGTGGGTGGGCTGCTATTTCAAACTGAACAGCTGAAGTATGAAGATGTCATACACACACACACACACACACAAAAACAAAGATGAGATCATTGATATTTGACACCTGTCTGTCTGTGAGGTTTCTCTGTTTGTGAATACATGGGGAAGATGACTTAAATTAAAGAGCAGCAGCCCATTCTTGTTCTTCTTATTCTTTTTATAAAATGAGGACAAATGTAGCAGATATTCTTTTTTTTTTTTGCTTCTTCGTAGAAATATTTTGTTTTAATCTGTGATTTTTGTTTTAAATTTAATTTGTATTTCTTTTTGTTTGTTTTTTTTATAGTTTCCTATTTACAGTGCTTAGTTGTTTGTTTGCTTTGCTTTAGTAGAGGAGTTGGTTGATGTGGATTTCTTGTGGTTGGGAGTTTCATCTTTTGCCATTTATTTCCCTCGGAGGAAAAAAAAAATCACAAAAAGACGAAAAATTACCTTACATGAGAGGAGGAGGAGGAATTTTATGAGATTTAGTAACCACCCAGCGCGCAGAGCAAAATAAAAATTGGCTTCTTGTTTTTTAGACATATAACTCATTGATCACCAGCGTCTGTCAACAGTTTGTATAGGCTCCACGGGTATAGTAAAGCTGTGTTATACGTTCCGATAGCGTGGTATACAAATTATTGATTAATTCCATAGGCACACGGGACCACGCCTCACGTATACGAAATATCAAATCGTCTTTACGTGAAAATTTACGCCCACCATCGAACACCTCACGTATCAGCCAACCCCAAATGCCCTCCATAATATTCAAATCGTGGGCCACCGTTGGCCATTTCTGTGTCTTTATACTCTCGGCATTTAGCCATTCTTGGACCGAGGGCAGGGCATTTGTTGTCCAATTGTGATCCTGTAAATAGAAATCGGAATTGCCGCCCAGCTTGGCTACAATATTGGCACGTTCTCTCAGTAGGGTTTCGACGCAGGATTCAATTTTAAATTTAGCCGTTGAAACTTCCAGGTGAATGGGTCCCCCAGCTGTCAACACCAAATAAATGTACACCGAATTACCGCGGGGTCTTTGCGACAGGGTTTTCTCATAGTTCCGCAAATCATGAAAGTAGTAGGAAAAACCATCGGGACCGTCCAAATTAAATTTGCGCTCATCCTGAAAGACAACACGCCGCCAATGATCCTCGGTCCAGTTGATGTGCGAATTGGCAAAGTTCAGCCGCTCGTTTTGATGGAATTGTGAGAGTACCGGTTCAACTTTTAGTTTTTTTGCTCCGCTCACGGTGGAGCCACCGCGTGAACTTGAGCCGCTGGAAGTGGACGAGCCGCTGCTATTTGAGCCACCGCTTGAGGGTGTTGTGCGGGCGCTGGCATTTGTTCCGGGCGGCGATAGGCTGGAGCCTGTGGTATGTGTGGCAGCGTGACTAGATGCCGTGCCTCCACCGGTACTGCTGCTGGCTGCCGAAAAATTTGAATTCTGATTGAGAGCATGCACGGGCAATGAATGCGTAGTGTAACTGTGTGTGGTGCTGTGGGCGTGTGACGTGTGAGCAGGTGGCGCAGGCGTACTGTGTTGCTGGTAGTAGGGATGATGGAAACTGGCTGTGTGCTGGTGATGGTGTATTGTGGGCTGTTTCAGTTGCAGTTGCTTGAGTTGGGTTTGTGATTGGGCTAACAGGTGATGATGGGCATGATGACTGGATGTGGTGGTGGCGTTAGCAGTTAGGCCATTACTGTTGCTGTTGCTAACAATGACAACATTATTGGGCTGTGTGTTGTTGTTGCTACTGCTGGTAGTGTGGTTGTTGTTATGCGTACTGTTGTTTGCCGCTGTTGTTGTTGTGGCTGCCGCTGTCAGAAATGACTGAGTCTGTGGATGTTGTGTACGCTGATGTTGATGCTGCTGTATGTGGACCTGAGATGTTATTGTGGCTGCTGCTGCAGCTGCTGCCGCCGCCGTGGTTGCTGCTGCTGCCGCTGCTGCACTTGTATAATTACCAGGATGTTTTAGATAATATTGTAAAGCCATCAAATTGGCGTCCTCTGTATTGGAGTTGCCCAGATTCGCCACTTTGGGATCGTATATTAGCTTCCGAAAGTTTTGAATATCGTCTGAGCTAAGCAGTAATGTTTTCATTTGGAGTTTTGTATTGAATGGCTGTTGGGTGCTGCTGCTGGCGAGGTATAGTTAGTTGGCTTTTTTTAAATTTTAACTAAAGCAAATTGAAATTGCTATTTTGAAAATAGGCGTTGTTTTTAGATAAGATGATTTTGTATTGTTTCCATATATACAAAGAACGAAAACGAGAACACCACACGGCAGCTTTGTTTGGAGGCAAATACAAAATCTATTGTTGTTGTTGGATTTTAATAATTCTTCTTCTTGTTTTTGTTGTGGTTGTTTTGGCACACACACACGGTTCTTTCCCAAATGCCCAGCTGTGCGGTGCTGGGCAGTTTTTGTTTCTTGGAATATCTCGTTGGTATTTTCTGTTCGTTTGCTTAAATGTTTGTTGCTGGAATAGTTTGTGGAGGACTTGAAAATAAATAAAATTTCTCCAGATATGGTTTCAACAGAATGCTGGGCTCGTTATGTAGAAAGGAACATTAAAGTTTCTCTTGTTGTTGTTACGAAAATTCTGTGGCTTTTTGCTATCCAATGCCTTTTTCCTTGTCGTCTCCTCCGTCTCCAACCACCCAGTGGTGCTGGTTGTTGTATTTTTTTTACGGATTGATTTCGAATTTGGCAATTGCTGTGTTGTCGTCGTCTGCTGTTGCGACAAAAAAAAATTTTGTTTTTGGATTTGCCGAGGCGGAGGATTGGTTGCCGTGCGGCTGGCTGGTTAGCTGAATGACTGGCTGGTCGCTGGTGTTCAGGGCAATTCACTCAATATTCAATATAAAAATTTCGTGTGTTTTTGTTGTTGTTACGTTACGACGACAATGTGGTGTGGTGCAGCACCCAAAGCAGTGTATAATTGTTGTTGTTGCTTTTTTTGTTTCAGTTTCTGTTTTGTGTTGTCGTCGTCGTTTTAGCTGAGTTGTATTTCGCAAGTTTTTCGTTTACTTCTCTCGGAATGTTTGCTTTACGTATGCAAGCGGGGAGCAGTGTGAACACTAATGTGAAAAAGAAAAGACAACTTTAGAAGAAGAAGCGTTTGGAAAAAATAAAATAAATGAAATACACACGACGAATGAACGAACGAACGATGAAATAGCAACGACAGCAAAATCTCACAACATGCGTATGTTCATTGTGCTGACAAACTGGTTGACTGGGTTCGGTCGGTCGGTTGGTTGGCTTTTTGGTTGCTTGCCTGTTTGGTTTGATTCGTCGCTTGTTAGGTCTGATGGAATGGCCTGCCTGGCTGGCTAGTTGGCTGACTTAGTTGGAAAGCAAAATAAGCGCTGGCTGTGGTGGTTGGTGCGCGTGTTTATTTGCACGCACTTTCACAACGACGATTAACTTGATTTTCTGCTGCTGCAAATGTTGTTGTTCTTTTTCTTCTCCCTTTGCCGTTATCAATCAATGGATTTGATTGTGTTTTCTCTCTTTTTAAGAAACCACAAAAATCACTGCAATACTGGCTGGTTGTCTTGCTGGCTGTGCTCATGTGAGAGTATGACAGCTCTGTTGTTTTGTTTGTTTATTTTTTTCTTTGTCGCCGTTGTTCTCACACATCAAGTAAATCAGCTGACATGCCAAACGGCGGCAGCAACCCAAATTCAATTCAAATGAACAAGAGACAACAAAGAGAGATTATGATGATCTCCATATGTGTTTGTTGTTTTGGTATGCACTCTCTTGCTCTTACTTGTATATATATGTATATATATGATATGATGACGATGATACTAGTCTTCGTTGTCAGTTGTTTGTATTTCTTGTTGTTGTTGTTTTTGTGTGTTTCAACTTCAGTTGCTGAACCTTTGCTGCAGTTTATTTATAGTATGATGATATTTCCCTGTTCTGCTGCTCTGGCTGAATATATATCTTCGTGGTTGCTGGCTGACTGGCTCGCTGACTTTTGTTCCCTTGGTCGTCGTCTTCGTGTTCGTATTGCTTGCTTACCTAAAATAAAACAAACAAAAAAATACGGAAAAAATCAATGATGTGTACCAAGAGAAGATTGTGTGTATGGTTGGTTGTCTCTCTGTGAGTTTTGTCTGTCCATGCATCTGTTTGTCTGGCGTTCTTCTGTTTATTTTCTCGAGTGCTCTCTCTCTCTCCCTCTCTCCCTCTCTCTTATGCGTATTTTTGTTAAACGAAAAATAGGGTGAGAAATCGCAGTACTTGATAACTTTTTCCCATCCATAACACATCTTGAGCTCAATTTTTTTTTCTTTGTTTCTTTTTTTGTAAAGATGTGAAAGTCGAAAGGATTCTTTCCCTAAATTTGATATTCAACAAAAACTGAAATTTTTAATTTTTGCCAGGTGCTTAATGTTTTGTATTGTCTTGTATTGTATGCATGCGCGTACACGTTACACATGTGTTGTTGATTAGAGGATGAGAGGAGGTCATTGAATATATACAAACCCCGAACGATATACAAATATTTTGTTTCTTAAAATATCATCTGTATGTATGTAGTAATATTAATTTCCGTATTGTATTTATATGTACCAAAAAATATATATTCATAAGAAGAAGATTCTTCATCCTTTTTCTAAGGGATAATACAAGTGGGTATGTGGGTATGTGTGCATCTGTTGCACTGATTTGTTCCTGGAAAAGTGTTTTTTTTAATTAATCTTCAGCAGCAATGTAAAAAAGGTCCGAGGAAAGGTTTTTTCTCTGTATGTCTTTTGTGTTTTAACAGGTAAAAGAGAAGATAATGCCAACATATAATAAGCGAAAATAATCAAACTATAATACCCTAATAACGATAATAGAACTATAATAACCTAAATATATGAAATGACAGACAATTTAAGATCAGCTTAGCACGAAACATGATTTGACAGGTATGCCCTGGAAACGTTAGAATAAATATATATATTTTATAAAATTCTAGTAATAAATATAATTATAATATTCTGGGACACTTTTATGGAATATATACGAAGGGTATTGTAGGTCGATATTTGCCTTCTCTCGAATGTTACAATTAATCAATAATAGTATCTACTAATTGTACAAGTTTTGCAACCTTTTACTTGAAAACCGTTCCTGAACCCAAAAAAACTAGTGAAACATTGAACCAAATTGAAGATAACACAAAACAAAATGGCGTTCACTCTGTAAACGTTTTAATCGAAAAAATTTGTCCGAGTAAAAATGGTAAGCAGAAATATCTAAATTTGTCAATTCCATTTAATATATATTTCAAATAAATCCACATAGAGGAGGTTAACCCTGTAAAAAGTTAAAATTTAAATGCCGTTTAACATTGTAATGGATTTGTTAAATCCAGTGGATTTATATTGTCAATTTCATTGCATACAATTTAATTAGAATTATAACTACATGCCGAAAACTACAAAAAAGATAAGAAGAATAATATGAAAACAAATTGATAAAATCTGAAGTATTATAATATATCAAATAAAAAATAAAAATATATTTTTGAAAAAATAAATTATAAATTTAAAATTTCTTATACGGGAATCCCACACACAACCCAACACATGACAAGAATTTCTCCAGTGTTATCATCACTGGAAAAAACTAGTTTCGAAATGTTTTTCCCATAATCGAAAATGATTTGCAATACACATATGAATGGAGTGAATGATGACTAATAAGTAGTATGCGGCGGACAAATTACGACCAACGGACATTATGACGATAAACTTTTCTGTAGTAAAAAAAAAAAAAAAAATTCTCTATAACCAACATTCCTTAAAAGTTGTATAAAAATACATAATTTCAATATAGCCAAGAATGTGATATAGAAACTATTTTCAAAAGTTGTGTAAGGAAATTTTCTGCTGCTGCTTGCCATGCAACCCATCAGATTATTGCAAACCATGATGATATACACAAACAACAAACCTCTATATGAATTTTTATCAATGTCTGTTTGTCGCCTTTTTGTAATTGAATATATAGAAAGGGATATATGTATGCATGTGTATGTATATAGTTAAGCTAAAGAAAAATCATTACTGCACCTGACCCTTAAGCTGCAATGGAGAATATTGCATCAAACGACGAGATGTTTTAATAAAAATACACTGATGATGTGCTGTTGTAATTTTTGCAACCCTCTAATGACAACCTCTCTCTCCCCTCTTTAATGAATTAAATAAAAACATATGTTAACTTTTCTATAGATATTATTTCTATATAAGTTCTTCCATGTGTGTGTGTATGTGTAGCTTTTAATATCATTCCAGGCTTGACCAATCCACTGTGTGTGGCTGCCGTATGTATATGCTGCCCCGCAGCATTCTATATATGTATGTGTGTATATACCACACATAATCATAATAATAAAAATTTAAGAAATTCCGAGGAGTATGCATTTTTCTATGTAAAAATTCGGGTATGTATAATTGTTTGTTTTTCCCCCACCACCTAATTTTTCTATATTTTAAAAAGCATCCTTGTTATTGTCCAACCATATATTACATAGAATATTGCGTAATAAACGTGTGTGTGTGTAAAATTAATATTAGATTAAATGATTTTTTTTTATTAAATTCATGTAGAAATTTTCACATTTTCTACCTCAGCTACATGACTTTTTTGAGGTGACAATATAACAAGGAAAAATTAATTTACATTATAGCGTTTTCACAATTTAGATCTACTGGATTTAATAAATCCCGTACAATGTAAACGTACTATTAAAGGGCATTGAAATTATAACTTTTTATGGGGTTATCCTCATCTATGATTTATATGACATATATTTAATGGAATTGACAATTTAAATCTACTGGATTTAATAAATCCCGTACAATGTAAACATAGTATTAAACAGCATTTAAATTATAACTTTTTACAGGGTTAACCTCCTCTATGCGGATTTATTAGACACATATTTAATGGAAGTGACAATTTAGATGTACTGGATTTATTGAATCCATACGTACTATTTTTATTGTATATAAAAATAAAATAAAGCCTTTATGTACGGCGTAAGTCAATGGGAAAAGCAACATAACATCTAATACAATTATCGATCTATAAAACCCTAATAGGCTAGTGAAATGAAACTAGAAGAAAAATGAATTCTAATAAATATGATACGATTGGAGGAAAATTGTATTTCATTGTACTGGATATATTTCAAATAAATCCTTATAAAGTAGTTTATCTTGGTACTTTATGTACGTCGTAAGTCAATGGGAAAAGCAACATAACACCTAGCACAATAATCGATCTATAAAACCCTAATACGCTAATGAAATGAAAAAAAAATGTAATGTATATGGTACGATTGGAGGAAAATTGTATTTCAAAACTTATAGTACGTTTACATTGTACTGGATATATGTCAAATAAATCCTTATAAAGAAGTTTGTCCCAATAAAAAGTTCTAATGTATAAGTACGTTTACATTTCGTTACCGGATTTCGTTAACCCAGTGGGTTTAAATTGTCAATTACATTGTGTACATGTCAAACAAATCCTAATAAAGTAGGTAAATGCCGTTTATATGCCATTTTACACAAAACGAATTGGCAGAAAATTGTCGGTACGAGCAATTTTTTTCCATTTCTATTCCCTTTGCAAACAAAGATTTGCCCAATCTAAATTGATACTAAAGCTAGTAAAAGGGGAACATTTCAAAATAATTTAAAAAGTTCGGGAACGCAAATCTAGTAAAAATGTCAAAATTAGATAGCATTACTTCACAATCAACATAACAGCCAATCAGAAGTTGGCATTTCTGTTTACCATTTTTTACTAAGACAAATTTTTCGAGTAAAAATGTTACAAAATAGAAAGCCATTTTGTTTTGTGTTCTCTTAAATTTGGTTCAATTTTTTCAGCTTCGTGGGTTCAGGAACGGTTTTCGAGTAAAAAGTTGCAAAACTTGTAAAGTTGGTAGATTTTTTGTTTGGTTCTGCTATGGAACTATTTTAGATTAATTGTAACATCCGAGAGAGGGCAAATATCGACCTACAATACCCCTTGTATATATTCTATAAAAGTACATTTACATCTTACCCAATGGGTTTAAATTGTCAATTCCATTGCCTATTTGTCAAATAAATCCTCATAAAGTAGGTTAACCCTACAAAAAATACTAATATAAATGCCGTTTTATATTTACGAAATCCACTCGATGTCAATTCCATTGCTAATACGTCAAATATAATCCACAGGATTTGTGAACAGGATTATTGCGTTGCTATGGAATTGACTCTCCAACAGAGTATTTAGTAGCCTAATCTATTAATTTATATATATAAATTTACTATGCGGGAATTAGTATCACTTTTGAAATTGCTTCATACAAGTCAATTTCGTTTCAAAAATATTTGTTTTTTTACATTTTGTGAATTTTCGTAAAAATAATAATAAAATAAGAAATATTGAAAATAAAACAACAAGAAATAATAATACAGCATAGAAAAATACCCTCATCGAAAATATTCTGGATTTGTATTTCAAATTACTGACACTACAAAACGAATTGAAAGAAAATTGCCTTGCCCCTCTCTTCAACATGTTAACTCTCCTAATCTCGCAAGTAAACTTGCATAATCTAAATATGGTACTAATCAAATTAATCATTATATAGCAGTTTATCTAGGAAATAGTTGTAAATAAAAACATTATTTTAATTTAAAAATGTCACGGCAATACCTTATGTTATTGCTTTATTTTATCTTTTATTCTCTCCTTCCATCCTTCATTAATACGATACTTCACTTTTTTTAATTATTTTAATTATAACCATCTGAGAGAGTAGAGAATTATTAACCTATAATACCCTAGTGTGTCACTTTATGACACAATAATGATGAAGTAATTTAAAACAATTTTAAAAAAATATGCAAAGCCATTTGCATAATAAAATATTGCAAACTAAAAGAAAATAGAAAACCTTCTCATTTTTGTTCTTCCTAATTTAATTAAATTACATATTTTGTAATTTAATGTAAGTAATCAAATAACCATAAACACACATGGTCCATAAACAAACTATAGTACCCTATACCGTTTGACATTTAGGAAATGAAGAAATAGATTTAAATTAGAAAACCAGAAGAAATTGCACTAAATTTTGCGTGTTATGTGAGGTTGCCCAGTATAAAAAAATATAAAAGTTTGTTGCATCTCCTCTTCGTCGTCCGCCGTTCCATTTTGTTATATACCATGGACATACACAGCATCCTTCCCTGCTACTTAAATATATAAATGGTTGATGATTGAAATATATAGTATATAAATACTACTACTACATCTCCATGTATATATAAAGCCTTATATACACCCCATATATATTTTTGTTTGGAATGCACATAATGATTTTGGGCAACAACAACAACATCAGCAGCAACTACAAAACGCTATATAAACATAGAAATTAAAATCGCCTGAGTGTGTGTGTGTGTGTTTATATGCCAACATCACTGTATCCGTGTATGAATGCGAGTGTGTGTGTGTTTGCCTTTTTGTTACACAAAAGGACATACAGCAGCAACAACAATAACGAAAATCAATTTTGTTGATTTTACACTAGTAGCAAAATCCAAAGAATAACAGCAGCAAAATACCAGGCAATGGATTTTTATTGTTGTTGCTGTTGTTCTTGTGCATTCACAAACTTTTGACCGTCGGATTTTTGTTGTTGTTGTTCTTATTTGGTTGTTTACCGTATTATTATACGTCAGACAGCAGCAAAAAATAATTTTTGTAGTCTTGTGTGTGCATGGACGAATGGATACATACACTTGCTGCAGTATGTATGTGTGTGTGTCTGTGCGAACAACTGACTGGCTGGCTGATTGCAGCAACGACCAAAGAGAAGAAGAGCAAGGCAAGCAGAGGCAGGCAGACGACCGACAAACACACAAAAGGAGGAGAACAGAAAAATGCAAGCAAGCAACGAAGTCATCGCCGTCACCATTGCCTTTTTCTTCTTTTTCATCGCAGCTGCCGTCGCCGTCGTCTTCGTCGTTGTTCTGTGTAATGTAATCAATACAAAAATTTCATTTCAGTTCCTAAAAATATAGATTTTCTGTTCAACTTCATTTCAAATTGAATCATTCAATCGTATGCGGGGCTGCGGCGGCTGTTTCATTCTATTCCGTATAAAAAAAAAAACATTTTGTGTGTGGCAATATACCGACGACGACGAACTTCTTTCTTTTTACGTTTCTGACGTTGCCGTCGTAAACGTTCGTTGAACACTAACACAATACACACACTCTCACTACACTCAGCGAAAAAAAATAAATGCCGTTTGGACATTTAGTGGGGTGATGATGATGATTATTATTTTATTTTTTTCACACATTTTACAAACATAGTATTTTTTTGGTTTTTCTAAAATGTACATACATACAGAGATATTCTATGAAACGAAGAAAAAAATTAAAAACAACCACTCGTCGTTGTCGATTAAAGCAACTTAAAAAAAAAAAACGATCACTAGAGTAGAGGAGCACATACACACAATGAGAAAAATTTCTCGATAATTTGTTTTTCATATTCCATAAAAAAACTATTTTTTTTTTCATTTCAATTTTTTTAGAATTTAGTTTTCCTTGATACTCTTTTTTCATTCCATTTTTTTAATATTTGTGTTATTTCAGGTATTTCATAATTTAAATATTTATTCATATTATACGTATTTCTTTTGTGAAATTTAATCTTGTCTTCAAAACGTTTCATATCATTTTTTTCCTGCTTTTTTTTTTGATTACGCCATTTTGAGTTGTTCGAGTCAGTTGGTTCGTTGTGTCGTAAAACGTGTTTTGTTTTTCTTGATTGCTTGGGATTATTACTTTTTCTTTCTTTGGAATTTATTATGACCGATCCTTTTTTGTGGTTACTGCAAAATTCCCGTCCGTTACGCGTTAATTAAATTTACACAATTTGTTTTTTTCTATAGAGCCGCGGCCGTTTTTCTTCTTCGTTTTCATATAACCAACGAACTGAAATATATATTTTTTAATAAAATATCCACGAAACGAACGACAGGGAATAGGGCGAGACCAGAGAACAAAGTCGCTGCTTGTGTTTTTTTGATGTTAATGACGGCTGGCTGGTCAAATGATTTGTTATTGTGTTATCGATAATAAGTGATTGTGTTATCGAACTCAGTGTTGTATTGTGTTAAATGTTAGGTGGAATGATAACACATGGCATTGGGTAGAAAAATGCATTTGTTTACATCATTAAATGGGGTTTAATATACAAATATGTTTAAAAATATACAATTTAAAAATGGAATACAATTAAATAAATTATATTATACAAATATTAAAAATTATATTTAAAAAATAATGTTAAATAATAAAATAGAAACACAAAAAAATATTATTTAACAACCGCACATTAAGCAAATTTTAAAAATAATAATTACATTATATTTAAAATACAAAAAATATTCATTGAAAATGAGCGCATTAAAACTATTTTTAAAAATCCAAAATTAGTTTAATAGAAAAAATTGGGAAAATTGTCCATAAAAATTAAAAAATCCAGGTCTTAAACTTGACTTCATCCCCTCGATTCGAAAATATTCAAACAATAATTCCTTACTATTCTCTCCAACTTTCTATCCCGTTATCAAAATGAAAACCCTGACTAGACATCCGATCAAAGTGGATTGGGTCGTCCCCAAAACAAGGCACTAGATGTCGTTTCTGATTATTTAGAAACTTTGGAGCAAAAATCCTGAAGTACCTTGGGACTATATTTATCTATTGAGGGTCTATCTTGATTCTATTTTTTTTTCTTTAAACAAATCCTGAGGTCCTTGGGTCAATTCTTTTCTATATAAAAATATATTTTTGAAGGTCCCTTGGGTCTATTTTTTACACAAGAATATGCCTTGGGTCTAGAAAAAAAGTTCCGGAGGCCCCTTGGGTCTATGTTTATTTCCTATAAAAACCTGAGAGTCCTTGGGTCGTCCCCAAACAAGGCACTAAATGTCGTTCCTGATTATTTAGAAACTTTGAAGCAAAAATCCGGAATTATTTTGGGTCCCTGATGTCCATTGGGTCAATTTTTTTCTATATACAAATATAGTTTTCTATGTTTATGTTTCTCACACGCACCACTCTACCCTAACACACAGTTTTCATGGATTTTTTGTATATATTGTTACGTTCTTGGACTTCACTTATTCCTGTGTAGACGTTGTTTTATTTCCCGATACAATTCGTACCAAATAAAACGCAGGTTCTTTCGGATTACGATTATTACAATGATTTTATTCACACAACTTTACTTTGCACTTTACTTTACACGACGGTTTCAATTCGCGATCTGATTCACAACTGACTCACTGCCTTTCCATTCCCTCTATTTATATGAGCCCTGCCTGTCGCTACAGAAGTTTCTAGACGATCTGGTAACACCTATATCACGAACAATCTACCAATGCAACAAACACATTGAGTAACAATAACAACAAACTTACTGAGTGAACAATAACAACAACAAACTTGAGTAAACAAACTTACAATAACAACAACACATATACAGGCGAGGGAATAACAAAGAAAGAGGAATAACAACAACACATATACAGGCGAGGGAATAACAAAGAAAGAGGAATGACGTTTAACAAGAATTGTAACAAAATAGAAAATGAAAGAGGAAATGGAAGGATGTAGAAAAATCTATACAGTGGTTGTTGTTGTGAAGTTATTCAAATAAACTGCGTAGTAGAAATTTACGTTACAATTCAAATTCTTAAATTAACGGAATTCATCTAAATTAACTTAAATCTAAAGTTTTATTCGTAACATTGCCCCCCGCTTAAGCCTGTTCGTCCCGAATAGGCACAGTTCCCGTTCCGTAGGGGGTCAGCCGCTCCAAATGTACAACTTTCATCTTCGACCTGGGACTGTCGCTCCTCTGGATGCGATAAACGACGTCATTTATTTTCGTGACTATCTTGTAGGGTCCTTCCCAGTGCGTTTGCAATTTGGGGCATAGTCCTTTCTTTCGTTGTGGGTTGAACAATAGTACCAGTTGCCCTTCTTGAAACCCATCGGTATTTGCCGCTCGATCGTACCTTGCCTTCATGCGGTTGCTAACCATTTTTATTCGATGTCGGACTGCATCGTGGACTTTACTAAAAGAGTTTTGGCTGTCTTCATCTTGGTTCACATCGTCGTTTGGGGTAGCGCCGAATATCAAATCGCCAGGTAGCTTTAATTCATTTCCGAACAGAACTTTGGCTGGGGTCCGGGATGTGGAATCATGAATGGCCGATCTATAAGCCAATAAAAACTTTGGAATATGCTCATCCCAGTCTCGTTGGCCACTGTCCACCACTTTCCGTAGATGTTCTTCAAGGGTGCGATTGAATCTTTCCACCATGCCATCTGATTGTGGATGTAGGGGCGTCGTTCTGGTTTTCTTAATTCCGTAGGAGTCACACATTTCCTTGAAGATCGCTGATTCAAAATTCCTACCTTGATCGGAATGAACCTCAGATGGAACACCATAGCGACAAATCCAATTTTTGCTGAACACATCCACAATTGTCCTGGCTTCTTGATTTGGGATAGCATAAACCTCCGGCCATTTACTGAAGTAATCCATGACCACTAAGACATACCGGTTCCCAGAGTCGCTTGTGGGGAACGGTCCAGCTACATCCATTGCGATTCTTTCAAAAGGGGCTCCTGAATTATACTGCTGCATGTAGCCTCGACTCTTCCGTGTTGGACCTTTAGCTTTTATGCACCTTTCACAATTGGCGATCCAGTCGGCAATGAATTTTTGACAGCCGACCCAGTAGAATCTCTGCTTTACCTTTTCAGCGGTCTTTGCTATGCCAAGATGTCCTCCACTTGGCCCATCGTGAAACTCCGACAAGACATCTCTTATTTTGGAGTCTGGGACGACGATCAAGTTCCGGTGAGATTTACCGTCCTCACTTTCCCATTTGCGATATAGGCAGCCATCTTTTATAAGTAGACTGTCCCACTGGGCCCAATAGGATTTTAAAAGAGGGCTTTCGGAGGTAATTTCTTTACGACTAGGTCGCTTGCCCGTTTCAATGGCCGAAATTACTTTGCCCAGAATGGGATCTCTTCGTTGTTCCGTCGACCAATCTTCACCCGACTCAAACTGCAATAGTCGGACATCAACGATATTCTCCTTATTCTCAGCCTTTGAGCAATGCCTGCATTCTACCTTGCATGGCCGACGAGACAGGGCATCAGCATTACCGTGTTTTCCGCCTTTTCTGTGCTCGATTCTGAAATCATAACTCTGGAGCCTCTCGATCCAACGGGCTAGTTGACCTTCCGGATTCTTAAACCGCAGCAACCATTGGAGAGCAGCGTGGTCGGTCCTCAGCAGGAAATGCTGACCATATAGGTATTTGTGGAAGTGTTTAACGCTCTCAAGGGCAGCAAGCAGCTCTCTCCTCGTCACACAGTAATTCCTCTCAGGCTTCGACAATGTCCGGCTGTAGTACCCGATGACTTTTTCCTGTCCGTCGATTTCCTGGGAAAGGACGCCACCGATGCCGCACGCACTTGCGTCTGTGTCCAGAGCAAACTTTCCGCCAGGTATAGGGTATGCCAAAATGGGGGCTCTACATAGCATGTCTTTGAGTTTACTGAACGCCTCTTCTTGGTCGTTGCCCCACTGGAACCTCTGGCCTTTTTGCGTTAAGCGGTGTAGACAGGCGGCGATGTTGGCAAAATTTGGGACAAATCGACGGTAGTAGGTGCAGAGACCCAGAAAGCTTCGCAGCTCATGGAGATTTCGGGGCTGCGGCCAATCTCTGACGGCTTGAATTTTCTCCTTATCCGTCGATATGCCCTCCGGCGTCACGTGATGCCCCAGGAACTTCACCTCTCGTTGGAAGAGACTGCACTTCTTTGGGTTCAGCTTGAGGCCTGAAGACGAAAGCTGCTGAAGAACATCCTTTAAATTCTTGATGTGTTCGTCGAAGTTGCGTCCCATGACTATGATGTCATCCAGATATATGAGGCATGACTTCCACTGCAGCCCTTTTAACACACGCTCCATCAGCCTTTCAAATGTAGCCGGGGCGTTGCAGAGTCCGAATGGCATGACATTGAACTGCCAGAGACCCCCATTAACGCCAAACGCTGTTTTCTCCTTATCTTTCTCGGCGATCTCTACTTGCCAGTACCCACTCTGCAGGTCGAGGGTGGAGAACCATGACGTCCCGGCTAATGTGTCCAATGTGTCGTCGATTCTTGGGAGCGGATAGCTGTCTTTCTTGGTGACATCATTCAACTTTCGGTAGTCCACACAAAATCGGGTGCTTCCGTCTTTCTTCTTGACCAAGACCACTGGGGAGCACCATGGGCTTGACGATGGTTCTATTACACCACTCTTTTCCATTTCACTTATCAGCTTCTGGACCTCGTCTCTTTTTGGCCAGGGGAACACTTCTTGGAGGCTGTTTAATGGGTCGCGCGTCTGCTGTATTGATTTCATGCTTCACCACTGATGTTCCCAGTTGTTGTTAGATTGTGACTTTTCTGTTGTACTATTGCTATGGAGATTGTGGGGCCATCGTCGATGGGAGCCAGTTCATGCCCCGCTGGACTGGCTCTATTTAGTTTAACGGTGACTCTTTGGTGGACTGTTGAGCCATTCTTCTACCATCATTCGTTGGATGTGGTGACGATGACCTGGATCGTTTACGCTTAGATCTGCATTCGCGCGCAATATGACCTGTTTTATCGCAGTTGTAGCATCTAACCCTGGGCTTAGTCGTCGCTACTAACTTTGTTTCTTGTATTACCCGCCTCATAGCGTCTTCGATCGAGTTAACGAGAGATTTGGGATCGCAACCTTCGGTCTCCAGTTGGCGAATCTTGTGGGTCTGGGGCTTAACAATTATTCTTGCCGTCTCTTGGGCAAGGGCAAACGACACGGTTTCGGCAAATGACGTTTTTGGTGACGCATATGTTGCACATTTAATCTCAGGGTCACGTATGCCATTCACAAAGGTTTCGATTTTCATACGGTCCACCAATGGGTGATTCTCTCCTGGATACGCCATTAGCACCAAACGTTCCACCTCAGCTGCAAAGTCTTGTAACGTCTCGTTTGCCCTCTGTACTCTTCCCCTTAATTCCATAAGGTAGATGTTTTGTTTATGTTCGCCACCGTACTTACGTTCCAGTGCAGCAATAACATCCTCATAGTTGTTTCTAGAAGCGACAGGAATACTCTGTATAACATCAGCAGCACTGCCCTTCAATGCCAGAAGTAGTGCAACCGCTTTGTCGCTGTCGTTCCACGAATTCCTAGAAGCCACTGTCTCGAACTGTAACTTGAAAACATTGAATGACGTAGAGCCGTCGAATACAGGAGGTTTGATTTTTAGTGTGTTATCAGGAACTCGCACCGGACCACCTTTAATTTCCAGTTCCGACATTTTCTTCTCCAGATTCGTAAACCTATGGTCGTGGGCCAGAAATTTCTCATCCACAGACAGAATCTTCTCGTCAACCGACTGCACTTTCTTATCCAACTCTTTAATTTGGACCTCCACGGTTTCCACTCTCCTTCCAATAACTTCTGTAATGTTCTCGAGTTTCTCGTTCATTATTCTCGAATTTTCATCTAACTTCCTGGAATTCTGTTCGAACATTCGTCTCGTGTTTTCTTCTAATTTTCTGGAATTCTCTTCGAACATTCGTCTCGTGTTTCTGGAATTCTCTTCGAACATTTTAGCCAGCATTTCTCTGAAATCGTCACCCCTGGCAGCTACTGACGAGACTTCCCCACCGTTGGATTCGTCCCTTTCCGATAAATCCACTTCATCCTTACTGTCAAACTCATATGTATCGATGTTCATACCACGGCGCTCGAACTCATCCAACAGACGTTTTTGTAGTTCAGCCTTGTTGCCAGTAGAGGACAATTCCAATTTATTGAGCTCCTTCTTCAAGTCTTCCACTCGTAGATCCTTAAACTTCATCGTAGTATTATCGTAATCCCACTTCTGACACCAATTGTTACGTTCTTGGACTTCACTTATTCCTGTGTAGACGTTGTTTTATTTCCCGATACAATTCGTACCAAATAAAACGCAGGTTCTTTCGGATTACGATTATTACAATGATTTTATTCACACAACTTTACTTTGCACTTTACTTTACACGACGGTTTCAATTCGCGATCTGATTCACAACTGACTCACTGCCTTTCCATTCCCTCTATTTATATGAGCCCTGCCTGTCGCTACAGAAGTTTCTAGACGATCTGGTAACACCTATATCACGAACAATCTACCAATGCAACAAACACATTGAGTAACAATAACAACAAACTTACTGAGTGAACAATAACAACAACAAACTTGAGTAAACAAACTTACAATAACAACAACACATATACAGGCGAGGGAATAACAAAGAAAGAGGAATAACAACAACACATATACAGGCGAGGGAATAACAAAGAAAGAGGAATGACGTTTAACAAGAATTGTAACAAAATAGAAAATGAAAGAGGAAATGGAAGGATGTAGAAAAATCTATACAGTGGTTGTTGTTGTGAAGTTATTCAAATAAACTGCGTAGTAGAAATTTACGTTACAATTCAAATTCTTAAATTAACGGAATTCATCTAAATTAACTTAAATCTAAAGTTTTATTCGTAACATTGCCCCCCGCTTAAGCCTGTTCGTCCCGAATAGGCACAGTTCCCGTTCCGTAGGGGGTCAGCCGCTCCAAATGTACAACTTTCATCTTCGACCTGGGACTGTCGCTCCTCTGGATGCGATAAACGACGTCATTTATTTTCGTGACTATCTTGTAGGGTCCTTCCCAGTGCGTTTGCAATTTGGGGCATAGTCCTTTCTTTCGTTGTGGGTTGAACAATAGTACCAGTTGCCCTTCTTGAAACCCATCGGTATTTGCCGCTCGATCGTACCTTGCCTTCATGCGGTTGCTAACCATTTTTATTCGATGTCGGACTGCATCGTGGACTTTACTAAAAGAGTTTTGGCTGTCTTCATCTTGGTTCACATCGTCGTTTGGGGTAGCGCCGAATATCAAATCGCCAGGTAGCTTTAATTCATTTCCGAACAGAACTTTGGCTGGGGTCCGGGATGTGGAATCATGAATGGCCGATCTATAAGCCAATAAAAACTTTGGAATATGCTCATCCCAGTCTCGTTGGCCACTGTCCACCACTTTCCGTAGATGTTCTTCAAGGGTGCGATTGAATCTTTCCACCATGCCATCTGATTGTGGATGTAGGGGCGTCGTTCTGGTTTTCTTAATTCCGTAGGAGTCACACATTTCCTTGAAGATCGCTGATTCAAAATTCCTACCTTGATCGGAATGAACCTCAGATGATACACCATAGCGACAAATCCAATTTTTGCTGAACACATCCACAATTGTCCTGGCTTCTTGATTTGGGATAGCATAAACCTCCGGCCATTTACTGAAGTAATCCATGACCACTAAGACATACCGGTTCCCAGAGTCGCTTGTGGGGAACGGTCCAGCTACATCCATTGCGATTCTTTCAAAAGGGGCTCCTGAATTATACTGCTGCATGTAGCCTCGACTCTTCCGTGTTGGACCTTTAGCTTTTATGCACCTTTCACAATTGGCGATCCAGTCGGCAATGAATTTTTGACAGCCGACCCAGTAGAATCTCTGCTTTACCTTTTCAGCGGTCTTTGCTATGCCAAGATGTCCTCCACTTGGCCCATCGTGAAACTCCGACAAGACATCTCTTATTTTGGAGTCTGGGACGACGATCAAGTTCCGGTGAGATTTACCGTCCTCACTTTCCCATTTGCGATATAGGCAGCCATCTTTTATAAGTAGACTGTCCCACTGGGCCCAATAGGATTTTAAAAGAGGGCTTTCGGAGGTAATTTCTTTACGACTAGGTCGCTTGCCCGTTTCAATGGCCGAAATTACTTTGCCCAGAATGGGATCTCTTCGTTGTTCCGTCGACCAATCTTCACCCGACTCAAACTGCAATAGTCGGACATCAACGATATTCTCCTTATTCTCAGCCTTTGAGCAATGCCTGCATTCTACCTTGCATGGCCGACGAGACAGGGCATCAGCATTACCGTGTTTTCCGCCTTTTCTGTGCTCGATTCTGAAATCATAACTCTGGAGCCTCTCGATCCAACGGGCTAGTTGACCTTCCGGATTCTTAAACCGCAGCAACCATTGGAGAGCAGCGTGGTCGGTCCTCAGCAGGAAATGCTGACCATATAGGTATTTGTGGAAGTGTTTAACGCTCTCAAGGGCAGCAAGCAGCTCTCTCCTCGTCACACAGTAATTCCTCTCAGGCTTCGACAATGTCCGGCTGTAGTACCCGATGACTTTTTCCTGTCCGTCGATTTCCTGGGAAAGGACGCCACCGATGCCGCACGCACTTGCGTCTGTGTCCAGAGCAAACTTTCCGCCAGGTATAGGGTATGCCAAAATGGGGGCTCTACATAGCATGTCTTTGAGTTTACTGAACGCCTCTTCTTGGTCGTTGCCCCACTGGAACCTCTGGCCTTTTTGCGTTAAGCGGTGTAGACAGGCGGCGATGTTGGCAAAATTTGGGACAAATCGACGGTAGTAGGTGCAGAGACCCAGAAAGCTTCGCAGCTCATGGAGATTTCGGGGCTGCGGCCAATCTCTGACGGCTTGAATTTTCTCCTTATCCGTCGATATGCCCTCCGGCGTCACGTGATGCCCCAGGAACTTCACCTCTCGTTGGAAGAGACTGCACTTCTTTGGGTTCAGCTTGAGGCCTGAAGACGAAAGCTGCTGAAGAACATCCTTTAAATTCTTGATGTGTTCGTCGAAGTTGCGTCCCATGACTATGATGTCATCCAGATATATGAGGCATGACTTCCACTGCAGCCCTTTTAACACACGCTCCATCAGCCTTTCAAATGTAGCCGGGGCGTTGCAGAGTCCGAATGGCATGACATTGAACTGCCAGAGACCCCCATTAACGCCAAACGCTGTTTTCTCCTTATCTTTCTCGGCGATCTCTACTTGCCAGTACCCACTCTGCAGGTCGAGGGTGGAGAACCATGACGTCCCGGCTAATGTGTCCAATGTGTCGTCGATTCTTGGGAGCGGATAGCTGTCTTTCTTGGTGACATCATTCAACTTTCGGTAGTCCACACAAAATCGGGTGCTTCCGTCTTTCTTCTTGACCAAGACCACTGGGGAGCACCATGGGCTTGACGATGGTTCTATTACACCACTCTTTTCCATTTCACTTATCAGCTTCTGGACCTCGTCTCTTTTTGGCCAGGGGAACACTTCTTGGAGGCTGTTTAATGGGTCGCGCGTCTGCTGTATTGATTTCATGCTTCACCACTGATGTTCCCAGTTGTTGTTAGATTGTGACTTTTCTGTTGTACTATTGCTATGGAGATTGTGGGGCCATCGTCGATGGGAGCCAGTTCATGCCCCGCTGGACTGGCTCTATTTAGTTTAACGGTGACTCTTTGGTGGACTGTTGAGCCATTCTTCTACCATCATTCGTTGGATGTGGTGACGATGACCTGGATCGTTTACGCTTAGATCTGCATTCGCGCGCAATATGACCTGTTTTATCGCAGTTGTAGCATCTAACCCTGGGCTTAGTCGTCGCTACTAACTTTGTTTCTTGTATTACCCGCCTCATAGCGTCTTCGATCGAGTTAACGAGAGATTTGGGATCGCAACCTTCGGTCTCCAGTTGGCGAATCTTGTGGGTCTGGGGCTTAACAATTATTCTTGCCGTCTCTTGGGCAAGGGCAAACGACACGGTTTCGGCAAATGACGTTTTTTGGTGACGCATATGTTGCACATTTAATCTCAGGGTCACGTATGCCATTCACAAAGGTTTCGATTTTCATACGGTCCACCAATGGGTGATTCTCTCCTGGATACGCCATTAGCACCAAACGTTCCACCTCAGCTGCAAAGTCTTGTAACGTCTCGTTTGCCCTCTGTACTCTTCCCCTTAATTCCATAAGGTAGATGTTTTGTTTATGTTCGCCACCGTACTTACGTTCCAGTGCAGCAATAACATCCTCATAGTTGTTTCTAGAAGCGACAGGAATACTCTGTATAACATCAGCAGCACTGCCCTTCAATGCCAGAAGTAGTGCAACCGCTTTGTCGCTGTCGTTCCACGAATTCCTAGAAGCCACTGTCTCGAACTGTAACTTGAAAACATTGAATGACGTAGAGCCGTCGAATACAGGAGGTTTGATTTTTAGTGTGTTATCAGGAACTCGCACCGGACCACCTTTAATTTCCAGTTCCGACATTTTCTTCTCCAGATTCGTAAACCTATGGTCGTGGGCCAGAAATTTCTCATCCACAGACAGAATCTTCTCGTCAACCGACTGCACTTTCTTATCCAACTCTTTAATTTGGACCTCCACGGTTTCCACTCTCCTTCCAATAACTTCTGTAATGTTCTCGAGTTTCTCGTTCATTATTCTCGAATTCTCGAATTGTTCGAACATTCGTCTCGTGTTTTCTTCTAATTTTCTGGAATTCTCTTCGAACATTCGTCTCGTGTTTCTGGAATTCTCTTCGAACATTTTAGCCAGCATTTCTCTGAAATCGTCACCCCTGGCAGCTACTGACGAGACTTCCCCACCGTTGGATTCGTCCCTTTCCGATAAATCCACTTCATCCTTAC
This sequence comes from Musca vetustissima, assembly GCF_032173495.1. Classification (NCBI taxonomy): domain Eukaryota; kingdom Metazoa; phylum Arthropoda; class Insecta; order Diptera; family Muscidae; genus Musca; species Musca vetustissima. The sequence goes on from NW_026883164.1 coordinate 401,373, forward strand.
TGTCAAACTCATATGTATCGATGTTCATACCACGGCGCTCGAACTCATCCAACAGACGTTTTTGTAGTTCAGCCTTGTTGCCAGTAGAGGACAATTCCAATTTATTGAGCTCCTTCTTCAAGTCTTCCACTCGTAGATCCTTAAACTTCATCGTAGTATTATCGTAATCCCACTTCTGACACCAATTGTTACGTTCTTGGACTTCACTTATTCCTGTGTAGACGTTGTTTTATTTCCCGATACAATTCGTACCAAATAAAACGCAGGTTCTTTCGGATTACGATTATTACAATGATTTTATTCACACAACTTTACTTTGCACTTTACTTTACACGACGGTTTCAATTCGCGATCTGATTCACAACTGACTCACTGCCTTTCCATTCCCTCTATTTATATGAGCCCTGCCTGTCGCTACAGAAGTTTCTAGACGATCTGGTAACACCTATATCACGAACAATCTACCAATGCAACAAACACATTGAGTAACAATAACAACAAACTTACTGAGTGAACAATAACAACAACAAACTTGAGTAAACAAACTTACAATAACAACAACACATATACAGGCGAGGGAATAACAAAGAAAGAGGAATAACAACAACACATATACAGGCGAGGGAATAACAAAGAAAGAGGAATGACGTTTAACAAGAATTGTAACAAAATAGAAAATGAAAGAGGAAATGGAAGGATGTAGAAAAATCTATACAGTGGTTGTTGTTGTGAAGTTATTCAAATAAACTGCGTAGTAGAAATTTACGTTACAATTCAAATTCTTAAATTAACGGAATTCATCTAAATTAACTTAAATCTAAAGTTTTATTCGTAACAATATTGTTGAAGTTGATTCGATTCCGCCTCGGTGAGATTATCACAAAATTCCGCATCCAGATCGTGGGGTGGTACTTGGAATACCAATTGTTGTTTACGGCTTCACTTCACCGGTAACGGGTACATTTTTGGTCCCCAACTTTTCCAAATAATCGGCGACGACATCTATCTGTTGCCAAAGCTCCCTTGGGTCTATTTTTTACATAAAAATAATTGAATCGTACCTAGGGTCTAGAAAAAAGTTCATGGGCCTATGTTTTTTTTTAATCTGAGTGTCCTTGGGTATATTTTACTATAGAAAAATATTCCGGAGGTTCTTTTTTGTGTTGAGGCCCCTTGGGTCTATTTTTTCTACACAAAAATTTTTCTGGGGTCCCTTGTTTAACCTTAAAAAATATTTCTTAGGGCCCTTAAGGATTCAATCATTCTTTATAAAAAAATTCGGAGGCCTCTAAGGTACATTTTTTTCTGCAGAAATAATCGTGGAGAACCTTGTGCCTAGAAACAAATCCAGAAGTCCCTTTTTTCTATAAACAAATTCGTCCTTGGGTCTATGTTTTCTATAGAAAAATATCCCAGAAACACCTTGGTCCTTTTTTTAATAAAAATATGAGACTCCCACAGGAAAAAAATTAGGTCATTTTTTAATAGAACAGGGATTTTTTCTTTTTGTAAAAAAAAAATAATAAAACAAATACCTAGTGCTAATATATTTTAAATATATTTCGAAAAAATGGATTTAAAAAATGGAATTCATTTTGTGCATTTCTGACAGCATAAAGTTATATAGCTAATATATATGTGTATAAAAAGTGATATATATATATATAAAATATATATACTATGTATATATATGTAAAAAATGTATGTATATATTAAATATATATGTATATAAAAATACTTGTTGTTTTCTTTTAATACTATCATCATAAGTTCTACAATAAAAGGCATCATCACTCCCACCCACCCTTCATTACTCAATCATGCTACGCACACAGGCAGGACTACAAAATGGCATATTTTGTTTGACACAAAAGCGACCACCAATCAGAGATTTAGCACACCCCTTACCGGCACAAACAAAACATGAATCATGCCAATGGATGTTGGTCCACGAAACACCCTTATCGCTGGGGCCAATCGTTTTCCGGCAGTACTGACAAACGGTGGCAAAATATTCATCGTAGCATTTGAGACACAGGGGCATATTCGATTTCTCATCGGGTACATATTGTTGGCCAGCCAGCGGTGTATCACAATGATAACAACAAAAATGTTTAATGTGGAATGTGGCACCCTCGGCGGCCGTGTATTCCTTGGTGAAAATTAACTCATCGCAAGCCTTGCAGCGGGGTATTTTTAATTTAACCGCTAAATCGCGGCCACAATACACCTGACCGCCATGGAAGAAGTACACCAAATCGGCGAGTAGCTCACGGCAGGTATGGCAGCGGAAACATTCTGGATGCCAGGCAATTTCTTTGCCGGCACGATCTGCCTTGACGGCTACCTCACCGAATTGTATAGTCTGGTCACAATCACGACAAAGTAATTGTTTAGCAGGCACAGGGGTTTTGTTGTCATGACTTTCCTGCAGCTTGAGATTTTGCATTAGGGGACTTACAGGATCCCTGAAACTAGATGCCGCCACAGTGGGATACATATTCATATCTTGAATACCCGGTATGGCCGTCAATCTGCCCGCCAATGCATTTACATCGTATTCCCCCACCTGACCTCCACCTCCACTGTGATTGGGTGTCGATGGCTTGGATTCAAAACCAGAATCTGTGCTACGTGAAGATGTCATGGCTTGCGGCAGATTCATACTAATGGGCGCATAGGCAATATCTAAACTACCCGGTAAGGCGGTAACATATTCACGCACCTCTTCATACAGAGGGCGATCCAAGCGTAACTGCTTGGATAGCTGATCCAATGGCTTTAGCTGATCGCAGTCGGCATAATTGATATTCATATCATTGAGATTTTTCAGCAATCTCTCATAGAATGGAGCATTCAGCACTGCACTTTGTAACATATCCTTATGGGTGATACCCATGGCTTGCAGCTTCTCCTTGGCCGGTACACTTAATTGGCACTCCTGTATATCAGCAGCAGCAGGTCTTGCCACAGTGCTACTCGACGAACCAATTTTTATTGGTATTGGTGGCCTATGGAAACCGACCTGGTGCTTGGCACTTTGTATGGCCTGCTTCAAAGGTTCGGAATGTAAAATATTGGCAAAGACCGGATCACGTTCATAATCCACATTTGCCGGCAGATTGCAGTCTTGTATAATACTTGAAATCGGTTGTCCAAATTGTACCTTGCGCATGGGTGTGTCTTGTGACAATTGGGCCCCAAATTTCAATTTCCCCGAAACCGTCTTCAAAGGCAGCGGAGAATTAAAGGCTAAATCATTTAAAAATTTCGAGGGTGTCTTGAGGGGGGAATTATATCCAACAGTGGGTGTATAAACCATGTTATCCAGTTCCCTCTTGACCACAGGATTTGCCAAATATTCCTTGCGTAAATCCATCAAAGGTCCCAGGCGAGGATCGCGAGAAATATCCAAGTTATTGGCTTTCAAATTGGCAAAAATTTTATCATAAACCGGACCATTGAGAACCAAACTTTCCACAGCCGATTCATTAAGGCCATTCAGTTTTTCCTTAACCACAGGCGGTAACCGAATTAAGGCCGGCTCACTGAGTGGCCCCTCCGACAATGGTTCCGAGAAGGCCACAAATATTTTCGGGTAAGAATATGAAACCGGTTCCAAAAGAGCTTTGGACAGCTTTTCATTTGACAATAAGTTGGCCAAAATGGGATCCGATACAGGTGGTTCTTTCAGCACCGACATAACTTCACAATATTTGGCCTCATTAAAGGCCCCCGGCAGATTTTGAATCTCAGCTGGTTTGTGCAGATTGGCCACAGTACCATATGCTAGATTACCCACACGCACCACACTACCCTGACCCACACAATTTTCACGGATTTTTTGGACATATTGTTGCAGTTGATTTGATTCCGCCTCGGTGAGATTATCACAAAATTCAGCATCCAGATCATGGGGTGGTACTTGGAATTCCAATTGTTGTTTACGTTTGGCGGCGGCTTCACTACCGGCAACGGGTACATTTTTGCTACCCAATTTTTCTAAATAATCGGCGACGACATCTGGGGCCACATTCGGGGGGACCCAATCGACTTTGACCGGTTGGCTGGCCAGGGTTTTAATTTTGATAACTGGAAAGAGGGGAAGAGAGGAATAATTTTTTTGGAAAATGGACAGGCATTGATGTCCTTATAAAATTTCAACTTACATGCCGGCTTCGAACGTATCTGACCGAGAATTTCAAATTGGGCCCATCCCGATGTATCATCATCCTGACACATATGCTGATCTTTGCGACATTTACAATTGCGACAAACTTTACGCCAAAAATGCAAATCCAACCCGGGACATTTGTCTTCGCATACACTACATGGAGCCCCGGCACCGGCTTCATGACCCAATTTGGAACATTTCAATTTTTCACGACGATCTTCTAATTTTGATAGCCATTCGGGAGCGGCTGGTGTTTCAACACACGAATTTTTATTATCCGTCATTATTGTCTGGACAAATTGTGTCGTCGTCGTTTGTGTGTGGGAAATGGAACATTAACTCCGCTGCTTTGCTTTGCCTTTTGTGCGGTGTTTTATTGGAGAAATAACAAAGCCATGGTAAGAGAGAAATTGACGGCGTGGAAATAAACTTCAAAGCTTATTTAAAGGGAATTGGAGTTTTAAAAGTGGTGGATAGTGCAAAAATTAATGATAAATTTCGGGAATCAAAATAAATCATGATAGCAAAGGTTTCACATGATCGAAAATTGTAATAAATTGCTATTAGGGATCTAGAAATCGTTACTCAAATGAATAGTTACTGGTTTATTTTGGGATATGTTTTATTTTTAATGTTTTTTATTATTTTACACCCTTGATTCTTCTACTAAGAATCGAAACGATGTTTTTGGGTACAAAAAGACACACAACAACAAAATATGTCTATTAAAAAGAGATTTTTCAAATTGTTGATGGTGAACGGTAAGCCACAATTGTGTGTGTGTCATTAATTCATAGTGAATTGCATGATATGATAAGAAGAATGTATTGCAGCCGTTATTTGGCGGGATGTTACACTCGATTTTTGTTTAATTTGTAAAAAAAAAGGTTTTAATAAAGAATAAAAGAAAGAAAATAAATAACAATTACAATATATAATAAATAGTAAAAATTAAAAGAAATATTCTATGCTTTAAATAAAATAAATAAAAACCTCCTATTTTTTCAGGCATGAGATTGAGGTTATGTTTAAATAAATAAAAAACGCTTGTAATTTTTTACTGGCCAGACATTGAGGTTAGGTTGGAATAAAAATATGTTTTAAAAAAATTAGAGCAGAGGCCGATATAAGGACTGTTTTGAGTTTTGGTTAAAACGTTCATAGGTAAAAATTTCAAAATTAAATTGTATTTTTTTAACTAAAAAAATTGTTTTTTTTTAAGCAATTATGGAAATTGAAATTTTGAAAAAAAAATTAAGGTGAACATTTTCATAGGTAAAAATTTTAGGTAAATCTAACAAAAATTAATCGATGGTTTTTATTGGGATTAAAAAAAATAAACAAACATTTTCAGCCTTATTCTGGATGTCAATTCCATGTGAATTTACTCGCTCTTTCCCTTCGCCTTATTCTGAACAACATTTTCCAGTGAATTTTTTCGCATTCTCGCTTTCGCCTTATTCTGAATGAAGTTCGAAAGCGAAAAAATCCGCTTTGGGGAAAAATTAGGTATTCTGAATTACAGGGAGTAGGAAATTTTGTGCGAAAATTTTATAATAAATTTAAGGGGAGTTGACTACAAAAACATAAGTAATAACTATTTTTATGAAAAATATTTACACAATACTTATTCTATGACGATTTAGAATATTATAAATGATAGTAAGCAAATTTTTAACTGGAAAACAACCAATAAAATGCCATTGGAAATCCTTTGATAACGATGCATGCTGAAGCAAGTATTGCCAAGAAATGTATAAAGGTAATAAGGAATATTTAATCGAGTTTGATTTTTAAGGCGAAATACAAAAACTGTCTCTGAAAAAATTTTAAAAATTATGGAAAACCCAAATTTGCCTGATTAGCCGCTTAACAGTGAAAAACTTAAATAAAAATTATGAAAGAACAAAAAATTTTTTTTTTTTTTTTAAATTATCGTGTGCATGATTTGATGGAAGAAATAAAGGAAAAAAATAAAATAACAGGCCATTTTAAGAATCTGGGGAAATAAATATCGAAATTAAATAAAAAGGCACACAATTAGGTAGTGAAATAATAAACTGAATTAATTAATTTGGATTTCTTTCCATTATTCGTTGTTGTATTCTCAGTTGTAGTTGTTGCATCAAATTGCATCAAAACAATGAAAGCTGTTTCACATGCCATATTGTAGGTTGCCATATTTTTAAACTTTAATTTATTATCTTTTAATTACAAAGCATTTATACAGCAGATTAATATTTCACATTTTTATTGTTATATAGTTTAAATAACAATAAAAAGTAAACATTTTTTAAAAAAATCAAGAAAATGAAATATTGAAAAATATTACACAATTAAATTACAATGGGGCAACACACATTGCACTTAAATTACAATATGGTAAAAATTACAATATGGCAACACAAATCTAACAAAAATTAACCAGCATCTGCATTTTTTGCGTCTCCCTATTCATTCAGAATAAAAATGTGAAAGCGAAAAATTTTTTATATGCGAGATATCTCCCAGCGAATATCCAGAATAAGGCTGTTTGATTTTTTTTATAGGCAATTTAGAGGTTAGGTTGAGAAAATTATTTTTTTTTGGATTAAAACTAATGAAACCACCCAAAAAACTAAAATGTATGAAATTTTCAATTTTTCATACGTGATTTTGAGGTTATGCAATAAAAAATCATATAATAAAAAAATAAAAAATGATTAAAACTAATGAAACCCCCAAAAAATGATATGAATGAATTTTTAATTTTGTATAGGCGATTTTGAGGTTATGTCAACAAATAAATAAATAAAACACTTGCATTTTTTTCATAGGCGAATATTGACTTTTTATTTGGACAATTATATTTTGTGTTTCATTCTTTTGTATTTTGTTTTCATTTAAATTTATAATTATTAATTTTTGTTATTGTTGATTCATTATGTTGTTGTTTATTTAGTTTTTTTTTTATTATAACATTTAGATATATTGCATATTTAATAAAGTTTTTGTTTTTTATTTTATTTCGCATAAGTATGTTCATATAAATATATATGTGTATATTTTTTAAATTTTTTAAATGTTTGTTGTTGTTGTTTTTGTTTAGTTTTTATTTGTTTATAAAGTAATCATGTTTGTTGTTGTTTATATATTTATTTTTTGTTTTGTTTGTGGTTTCGATTCTCTTTCATTATTATCCGTATTCGAGTAACATTTGAAAATATGTTTTGTTTGTTTGTTGTTCTTTGTTCTTTGTGGTTTATGTTTGTTGTTGTTGTATTTTAGGTTTTTTTTCCTTTTGATAAAAATCGTTTTATTAGTTTATTTCATTATGTGCCCGTTTTTTGTGATATTGTACGTCTTTTTTTTAAATTGGTTTATTTTTTCCCTCTGTTTGTTCATTATGTTTTGTTTGTTTTTTTAATAAATAATTGTTTTGTTTTTTAATTTTTTTTAGCATATTTATGATTTGTTTGTCTTGCTTAAAAATAGTTGTTTTATTTTTTTTTTTATTATTTTTTAGAGATTATTTATTGTTGTTTAATATAACTCATTGTTTTTTCTTTTCAATTAATTTGTTTTTCTTGTTGTTGTCTTTATTTGTTGTTTGTTTATTATTTAAAGTTGATTTGTTTTTAACGTTTTATTTTTAAATTTTATATTTTGTTGTTGAAAATTTCATAGAATTGTTTAAATATGTATATACTTGTCCTTTATTTTATTTTTTTTTTGTTTTTTATATATTTTATATAATTATTATTTTATCTTTTTGTTGACAATAATTAAATATTGTTTGTAAATATATATATATGTATATTTTGTTTTTTTTTTTTAAGTTAATATATAGTTTATGTTTTTTTAGTAAATATTATATTTTAAGAGTTATTTATGTATGCAAGTTTTTTTTGTTAAGTTAATTGTTCATTTTGAATTGTATCCCTTTCGTCTTGATTTATTTTGTTTTATTTTAAATAATTTTTTTTATAATTCTTTTATAAGTGTGTTTACTTGTTTTGTTTTTATAAGACTTTGAGCCTTAGGTAACACAGGGACGGCATAATCCATGCCAAGGTTTCGATCTAGATTTTATTTTTCGTGATTTCTTAATTTTCGAAATTAAAGCAAATATTTTTTTGTAACGAAATTTTTTGTTGCAAAATTTTCAAACAAAATTGTTGAGTATTTTTTTCTTTCTTTGTATTTTCTTTTGATTTCCCTTAAGGTATTGGAACTAATATATAATAATAATAAAAAAACCTTTGTCTTCAAAACCTTGAGAACCATGTTGTGCCGAACTCTGTGTGATGATTTTGTTTGTCTTTTGTTTTTAATCAAAAAAAGATTTCTTTCTTTCTTTCATTTGTTTTTTTTTTAAGATTTAAAAATATATATAATATAATATAATTTAAGATGAAAAAATTACTATAATTATTGTTGTGTTCTTGTTCAGTTGTTGTTGTTTGCTTATTTTATATGTATATATTTATGTTTATGTTTTTTTTTTTATGTAAAGAAACATAGAGGGAGAGAAGAATTATGCTTGATTGGTGGGTGGTAAGTTGTGGTGGTGATATTTTTGTTGTTGTTGTTGTTGATTTGTTAGGAGAGTTGTTGTTGTTGTTATTGAGAGTTCATATAAATTGCACTGGCAAAAACGGTAGTTTACCAACATGTAAAGTTGTTGTGGCTGTGGCTTGTGTTGAATGATTTGCAGGTCTGTAAGGAAATATATATTTTATTTGAATATAGAATTTGATAAGTGGATTGTAAAATGTATATATATGTATGACAATTTTCAAAAGTCTCTTGTGTTTAAAAAAAAAAAAACATAACCTTAAAACTAAAAAATACCCATTAAAGCCTTTTTGATTAAAAAAATATTTTTTTATATAGCCTTAAAAATATAAGAATATATAATCCTCAAATTAAAAAAAAAAATAAGCAATACATGAACATAACCTTAAAATTAAAAAAAAAATACCCTTTAAAGACTAATTAAATAAATATCTTTAATAAAGTCTTAAAAATATAAGAAAATATATTCCTCAAATTAAAAAAAAAAACATAACCTAACCAGTAAGGAAAGTAGTAAAGTCGGACGGGGCCGACTATATGATATCCTTCACCACTTTGGGTATATTCAACAGATGGAATCCTAACAGACGTAGCATTTTTTGAAGGACCATTAACATGAAACTAAACAGGTCATTCTGCAATCTATACTAAAGTTTGGACAGATATAGAGTTGCTTCTTCCAATGGGACAAAATTATTTAAATCAATTTAAAGCAAAATATTGAAATCTAAGTCGATTTCATGGAAACTTGTCACATGTTAGGTTACACTTTTATTAATTCAGTGCGCTATGCTAAGTTTCGTGCAAATGGAAGGATATTTAGGGACTTTGGTGCACTATTTACGTGAAATCGGACGAAACTATATATGGGAGCTATATCTAAATCTGAACCGATTTTCTCGAAACTTGGCACACGACATTCTAGACTCAATTCAGTACACTGTGCGAAATTTCGTACAAATCGAAGGATATATAGAGACTATTTACGTGAAATCGGACGAAACTCTATATGGGAGCTACATCTAAATCTGAAGCGATTTTCATAAAATTTAACAAACATCGTTCTAGATTTTATTCAAACCGCTTTGACAATTTTCGTGCAAATCGAAGGATATATAGAGACCTTAGTGCACTATTTACCTTAAATCGGACAAACATATATATCTAAATCTGAACCGATATCTACTAAATTTTACACATATCGTTCTAGACTTAATTCAGTAGGATATGCCAAATTTCGGGCAAATCGAAGGATATATAGGGACTTTGGTGTACTATTTAACATAAATCGGACGAACATATATATCTAAATCTGTACCGATTTCTACGAAATTTTACACACATCGTTCTAGACATATTTCAGTACGATATACCAAATTTATTCAAACCGCTTTGACAATTTTCGTGCAAATCGAAGGATATATAGAGACCTTGGTGCACTATTTACCTAAAATCGGACGAAAATATAAATGGAAGTTATATCTAAATCTGAACCGATTTTCATAGAGTTCGTCCTTGGGCCAAATAAATGAGCTGTGCCAAATTTCATCGAATTCCCATCAAAAATGCGACCTGTACTTTGTTTACAATTTAACACGGACATGCATAAATCGACTTAAAAAGCATATTCTCAAAAGGAACCATGTGTCTATCTCATTTCCTTTGGCCTGTTACAAACATTATGCACACAGACATAATACCCTGTACCACAGTGTGGTGAAGGGTATAAAAATTTGCTTAAAATATATTGTCTAGATTTTTGAATTTTATGGCAGGGTTTTTAAGAACAAATTTGTAAAGCCCTTGATTTCGAAAGTATTATATTGGGAAAGGTTTTTAAATTTTTTGAAACAATCCAAATCCTATTTTTTGACAAAAATTTAAGCCCTTGATTTAAACCTGTAAAAGAGACTTCAATGAAAAGAACCCCCAAATTTGAAAATGCCCCAAAAGAACTGTAACTCCTTGAAATTTGCCTTAAGCTCTTTTGAGGGCTATTAAAATGTGTGTGTGTAAGAATATAGAGCGAATGTGTGTGTGTGTGTTTATAGATCGAATGTGATTTTAATACCTTACAAACAATAAGCTATTGGTTGCCGCTGTACGTTGATGTTGTTGTTGCTGTTGATCGGACGACAATGATGCCGCCGCCGCCATTGCCATGGGATTCTGATGTATTGGTGGTAATAATGTTGCAGATTTATTTGTTGTTGTTGCTGTTCCAGTATGATGATTATAATGGTGTGGTGGATGAGGAAGTTGATGATGATGTTGCTGATGGCCATTGAATCCTGTAATTGTTGTTGTATTTAGCAGATTGTTGTTGTACAGTGTAGGTGCTGCTGCAGTTGCAGCTGTTATTTTATTGTTATTATTATGATTATTATTTAAAATCTCATTTTGATTATCATTGTTACTGTTCATACTATTTTTATTATTATTGTTGTTGTTGAGAGTGTCTGAAGACGGTGGGAAATTTTGTTGTTGTTGTGTTGCTGTTGGTATTGTCATAATATGTGTGGAAGTTTGTAGTGGTGATGGTGTTGCTAATGGAGCTTGTTGTTGATGATGATTGATAATTAGGCCATTGGGTTTCAAGGAATGTGTAGCCGCTGCCAATTGTTGTTGTTTAAGGGCCATCTGATTCGAATTCATAGCGGAGGAGGATTTGTACAAATAATTATTGTTGTTGTTGTTATTATTATTTAATTCAACACCATTTGTTTCAACAACACCTCCGGCAATTGTTGTTGCTGCTGTTCCAAGGGATTGAGGAGGATCTGGTGCATCGATGCCGCCAATGCCACCGCCATTCAACTGATGAGGTAAATTTCCCATTTTCAAGGTTGTAGTTGTAGTTGTGGAGGAAGAGGAAATTGTAGGACAACGTGTATTCGAAATAACAGTAGTGTTATTGGCATTTATATGCTGCTGCTGTTGTTGTTGTTGTGTTTTTTGTTGTTGTTGCTGCTGTTGTAAGTGATTGTTTGTGGTTGATGTTGTTGCCGCAAATAAATTTCACCTATTAACATGACTGCGATTTTGTGTTTGATTCGGATTTAGACCGCCATTATTTGGCTGTATACCACCAGCAGCAGCTGTTTTGGTGAAAAGAATTTGTGATGTTTGAATTTTTGATTTATTAATGGGCTAAAGGAAATTTGTAATAATCACCGCCATATGCTGTTGTCGGATTTTGATAATAATCTCCAGCTGTACCGCCTCCGCCGCCACGTCTAGTATAATCATTGGTCTCGTAATCGTTAGCTGTGGTATCATAGGGTCCTCGTCCAGCATTTAAATGATTCATACCCATACCCGCAGTTGGTGGTACATGGGGATTGTGATTATGGGCCGCGGCTGTTTGGGGTGGATATGCCGAATATGGTGGATCATAGCCTGTGGCTGGTAAATGATCGAAACCCTGATTATCTTCATAACCACGCCTAAAGAAAACACAGAAAAAAATAAATAGTTTTCAATTATTTATGACCTCCCTAGAATCAGCATTTTTTTAACTTACCCATAAGTCTCCTCCATGGCTGAGCGTGCCTTTTCCAATATTGACATAACCTTTTGTTTGGGTGCGGTATTATTTTTATTATATGCAGAGGAGGCGGCGGCAGCCGAGGAGACACTATTTGCCCCACCGCCACCACCTTGTCCACCACCCGACTTATTATATGGTATCATATTTTTATTCATATTTGCTGTAATAACACTGCCAGGACCAGTCAATATACCAGTACCACCCGCACCACCAACACCACTCGATGTATTGTGTGGTATAATTTTCTTATAACCCGTCGCTTTTTGTTCCTCACTTATGTGTGTACTATCCATTAGTTCACGTAATTGTTCCTGTCGTATAACATCATTACTATCGGGTATTAGATATTTACGCAATTCAGCCATGGCATATGCAATACGGGCATATGCCTCGGCTGGCGGTGCCACCGTAGAAATTTCAACATGTAAATCACTGTTCAAGTGCGAATATTTGGGATCTTTAGATTTGCGTAGCTCTTCCTCTTTGACACGATCACGCATAGAATTCCGACCGAGAACGGTCATTTTACACATTGTCTCCTCTTGAAGGCGGCGCAAGGAATTACCTTTGGGTCCCAATAGCTTGCCAACAAAGTTGAACTGAAAAAAAAAACAAAAATTTGAGATTAAATTTAGATTAAAAAAATAAAAAATTGAAAAAAAATAGAAGTGAAAAATACTTTTTAAAAACATATTCTTTCACAAATTATAAAAAATGTAATTTAAAAAATCCACGCCTTGAGAGCTCTCAGAAATTTTTTTTTAGAAAAATTGAAAAAAAAAATTAAAAAATATTATTTTAAAAACCGACGACTTCAGAATTCTTTGAATTTCTTTCGCCTTGAGAGTTCTTTGTATTTTTTTATAAGACGTGGATTTCTTAAATAACTTTTCTTTTTTTTAATAACTTCCGCTCCCCTTTCTGAGTCTTTAAGCTCTGTATTTTATTAAAATCCACATACCAAATGGGTCCTTTGGCGTGAATTTTTTAAAAGAATTTGGGCTCTTTTAGGCTTGGATTTTTTTAATTATTTATTTTCCTTTATCCCACACATTAACTGTCCAAAACATACCTTTGGATGTTCCCTGATGGGTACTAACACCTTTTGTGATACTCTTAGCGGCTTTTCACGATATATGTCAGCATATTTTTGTTCCTTCGACGGCAAACGGCCTGTAGTTTGGACCTTTTCAATTTCTAAAATAAAAAATTATAAAAAAATTCAATTTCTTCTGGAATCATTTCAAAACCACACCACAAAACCAACCTGCATCCAAAAGCTTTTCAGCAATGGGAAATTTACGATCCATGCGAGATTTCTCATTCAGGCAATCTCGAACATATTCATTGGCCTTTTCATTTAAATAATTGGTATCAATGGGACCCATGCTGGAACTAACACCATGATGCTGCTGCTGGTCATTTACACCACCCCCAATACCGCCACCGCCGCCATGGGAATTATCACCATTGTGTGGTCCTGTCGAATAGTCGCCATTACCCTCATAGGTATTGGCCATGATTGCGTTCTATACACTTTTCCTTTCGTCTACACTTTTAATAGAATTTCAATTTCACCAATTGTTTTTTTTTAATAAATCTGAAATTTAAAGAAACAACAACTACTATGAGGAAAGTTGTTTTTAATTGCTGCTGCTGCAGCACTCAACAAAAACAATTTCTTTTATTTCATTTTTGCCATTGCAATTTTCCCACAAATATCACTCTTCTTGCACCCTCTCTCTCTCACTCACACACACACACTCTCTTACGGGTATTTGTGCAAAGAAAAAACACAGCAAAAAAAGAACAAAAAAACTCAGACGCCAACATACATTTCTGAAAATTTGTTTGACAACAAAAATAGATTGCTTCCTTTGTGTCACAAAACACTTTTCGATTTCTTTTATTTTAGTTTTTTCCTTCAAAGAAATTTCTCTTTTATTGATTGTGAATAAAAATTAGAGGACTACACTTTCACTTTCTCTGTTACAACAAAAATGTTAGTTTTCTTCCTTTTTTCCTCTGGGTTGTAAGTTTAACTTAAAATTTCTTCGTGAAAACCCGTCGCCGAGAGTACAAAGCCAGTGAGTGAAGTTTGCAATATAGGTTGCTATAGATCGTTTTTGTCGCTCATGTCATGTCCTTTGAAGGGAAATATGGAAATAAATCGATTTTTAGTGGATATAATTTATATATTTAAATTATTTAAGTTATAAAATAAAAACGTTATGAAAATGAGATTATATTCAATAGGATAGTGCATTATTTGTGTGAAAAATAGGCGAGATACATTTCTAACGGTCGTTTTCACATCTTGCCAATCATTTTCACATGTTTTTAGCAGTTGGCAATAGTTACAAACTTTATGGGACAGAAATCGCCATGAAAAGTGTTGAAAAAATCCCACATTTTTGGGCAGTGATTTTTTTAAATTCGTAACTGTTTGTATACACTAAAAAAATTGTTTGACAAATCCCGCCTAATTTGTAAACCCTAAAAAATATTTTGAAAAATATTCGTGTTTATTTTAAGACAATGATTTTTTAAATCTATATTTAATAAGATATTCATTTCGATTTGTATGCACTGAAAAAAATCCAAGGCATTGTTCTGATCCGCCTTCGGGGAGCAGAGCTGAATGCTAACGGACGCGACAACAGGTGGCGGATAGTGGGAAGCCCAATACTATTCATTGGGTAGCTGTGAATAAGAAATAAACAGTCGCGGACAATCAGCAGGCTCAGGTCCCTGATTCCTGGGTCGACGATGCGAGAATGGCGCCCCTATATAACCATCTCAAAGGTCTGGGTCACTAACTTTTTAAAGTGTTCCCCCTAACTCTGAGGTGTCATGCGACCTCGTGCCTGTCAGCGTTCTACGGTTTGCAGTCTGGGTCCCGACTGTATTAGAACGGAGCCTTGTTGATACCTGGGCGCCTCAACAAGCTTATTCAGGCTTAGCTGCCAAGTCCTTGCTATGGTAAGAGGCTATTTCATGGTCGACCTCAATCCCTCACGTTTCTATGGAGCGGAATTTTAATGAGAGCATCCCGAATCAGCTCTGGGATGACTCGTTCTTGTCAGGTGAGGAATACATCATGGAAACTTCAGTGATTAGCCCTACGGTGAAAAACACAGTAACGACCATGGCGTCTCCTCCGAAGCAAGGAGACTCCTCCCAGTTGCTGACGAATTTTAATAAGAGCATCCCGAATCAGCTCTGGGATTACTCGCTCTTGTCAGGCGAGTAAGACATCATAGAAACTACAGTGATTAGCACTACGGTGAAAAACACAGTAGCGACCATGGCGTCTCCTCCGAAGCAAGGAGAGTCCTCCCAGTTGCTGACCAAGGAAGTAAACCCTAGCGATTTTTTTCAATTGTTTTAAGTCTATTTGCATACATTAAAAAATTAAATTTTAAAACACCAAGCTTGTTTTTAAATCCTGAATAAATGTTTTGAAAAAAAAATCCATGCTTTTTCTTTCATAAAAAAAACATGGTGACACCCAAAAAGGCAATTTCTTTCAAAAATGCAACTCTGCTCCCACATCATTAAAAAAAATATTTTAAAAAATATACAGAGAAAAAATATTTTTAAAAATATCCCGAAAAAATATTTTTAGAAAATCCATGCCTTTTTTTAGTCAATCAATTTTCTAAGCCTATTTGCATGCATTGAAAAAAAAATGTTTAAAAACTTCATGCTTTTTTTTAAATCATAGAGAAATATTTAAAAAAAAATCCATTTCTTTTTTAATAAAAGAACATAATGCCACCCAAAAAAGGCGATTTCTTTCAAAAATGCAACTCTGCCCCTACATTTATTGACAAAAATTGATCGTAAAGCTAAAATCTTATGTAGAGAATATTATTTTTTTCATATTTCAATAATTCAAGGCATTCTTGATTACTGGACGCAAAAGAAATAAAATATTAATCTAATAAATCATTTATTTTCATTATTGAGGCAACTTTTCTTAATTTTTCAATGCTAGATCTACTTTTGTAATGTAAAATTGATGTGTGACCTTGCCACCTGACTTGACTGAACGCCGTTACGACGTACGCCATCAAACTACCAACTACCCAAATACTCACTCACTCATCGAACTGTCATCTCTGACAAAAGAAAGAAAGAAAACCTCTTCTCTCGCATTACACAGTTCAAGTTATACACATTTTTCCTGTGATCCATAATTGAACCTAAAGAACAAAAGGAATTAATTCCATATAAATTGTTAAAAAAATGCCGCGAGATTATGACCGTGATTATACCAGTGAAGATACCTCCGATTATAAACGTAAACGGCCACGTAACGATGAAGAAAGTACAAATAATGATCAAGGCGGTGGTGGTGGCGAACAGGAGGCACAAACAGCAACACAACATGATGCACCACCGTTAAATGAAAAGACCGCTGCCTATTTGGATGAGTGCTTGCAGGAGAAGAAACAATTGGATCCCAATAAGTATAATATATGTAAAAGGCTATTGGATGATGGTGAGTAGTGGGTGACTAAAAGAAATGCGAAGAATTTTGTTGGACGCCATTTTGAATTTGCTTGGAAGCCTCTACATTGTTTGGTTGATAATTAAAATTTTTCTTTTTTCTGTAGAAATTGAACGCATACTGGTCAGTGGCCGTATACCCAAACCGGAAATCTTTGCCAATGTGTATAGCGAAAAGCCCATTCGCGTGGCCCAAAAGGTGTGGTTCCCCATCAAGGAATATCCCAAATTTAATTTTGTGGGCAAAATAATGGGTCCCAAGGGTAATACCTTGCGCCAGCTGCAAGATGAAACATTTTGTAAGATGACCGTTTTGGGACGCAACTCCATGCGTGATCATGCCAAAGAGGAGGAGCTACGGAAATCGGGAAATTTAAAATATGCCCATCTGAGTCGTGATCTACATATTGAAATATCAACAGTTGCCCCACCATCTGAGGCATATCATCGTCTGGCCTATGCCTTGGCTGAGGTAAGGAAATTTATGATACCCGATACAAACGATGATATACGTATGGAACAAATGCGTGAGCTGGATGGCAAGGAGCGGTTCTATAAGAAGTCACATTATGCCAAGGCATATGGTGAACATGCACCACCCTATAGCAGCAGGTAAGAAGGGAAAGGGAGATGGATTTTTGGGAAAATTTGACATGAAAAATTTAAATTTGTTTTGTTTTTGTTAGGACTCCTCCCCCACCACCACCCTTTGAAAAATCCAAACCCAAGGTCTATTCGATACTGGAAAAGGCCAGATATGTCATGGATGATCCCAGTTATCCGATTATAAAATCTCACAGGTATTTTTGGTGGGTTTTTGGAAACGATTTTTTTTATTAATTCTTATTTTTCTCTTGGAGTAGACCCCGTGAACATGATCTGTATGAACATCCCAGTGAATATGATCGTTATGGCACCCCACCACCACCACCATCGGCCAAACATTCAAGTGCCCATCATGCAGCCTATGAAAGTTCGTCATATGAACGTGACTATCGCCGTGAATATCATCCGCATTCCTCTTCCTATGCCGCAGCGGCCTATGCCGGTAAGTTTTTCAATTTTCCATACCACCAAACAAAAAGGTTTTCTGTTACAGCCAAAATGCAAGAAAAACTACGTTGAATTAAAAAAAAAAAACAAAATCCTCAAATACAACAACGTATTAAAAAAATAGAAATTTAATTAAACAAAATTGAATTGAAATAAAATAAAATAAAAAATAGTAACTTCAGTAATAATTAAGAAAAAAGAAACAACAATTTAAAACGAACAATAAAACATAAACACATGATTTATTAACGAATTTAAATAGTAAAAAAAATTAAATTTTCAAAAAATCAAACACCTAAAAAAGGCAACGCATTTTAAACAATTTCAAATATTCAAAAAAATATATATATATTTATATAAATTCGTTATAGTAGTACAAAAAAAAAATATTTTCCAAAAAATCGAACACCTAAAAATATGCAACGCGGTTTAAACAAATTCAAATAACAAAAAATAAAAATTTTTAATTTATTTAAATTCGTTATATTGTGTATAATTTAAACATAAATTAAAATACATAACTCTTAACTCAGTTAAAAAACGAAACGAAGAAAAAAAGTTAAAAGAAAAAAAGTCAATTCAATTTTTTTGCTAAACAAAAAACCCAAAATCTTTAAAAAAAAACAATAAATTATTTAATAAAAACCTCTTTGGATTAATGCAAAACAAATATACATAAAATACAACAATAAAAAACTTAATACAATTTTCTACCTCAACTGAAAATTCACCACACAACCTAACAACAAACCCCCCTCTGTCTCTCAATCAAATTAATTAAATCAAATCAAACCAAAACAACATTCAAATTCCAAATCCTACTCTCCCATTTATTTTATTTTTCGTTTTCGCATCACAACAACAACACAAACATCCAAAAACCCTCCGAAAACCCCCTCAAAAAAATATGTAGCTAAAAGCAGTAATGGCCGCTCCTCATCGTCGGCATATCGGCCAACATCAACAGCCCATTCATCATCACATTATGAGACTGGCGGCGGTGGTTCCCGTTCCCGAGAAAGTGTACGCTATCGTTCAGCACCGTATCCAAAAATACGTTAATATCAAATTCAAAACAAAAAAAGAACAACAACAAGTAAAATTAATAACAACAACAAGAACAAAAGCAACAACAATATCAGCAGCAGCAAAGTACGAAAAGCAAAGAAAGAAAGGATAAAAAATACAAAAAGTTAAGGAAATGAACAGAGAGGAGGAGGCAAGAGATCCATCCTCCCTCCCCCATTAATACTATTTTTAAAGAACCCAAAATGAAGATAATTCCAAAAACAAAAAATTTTGGTGTGGTTGACATAACCTCAAAGAAAAAAATTAAACCAACAAGAGCTGCGTATAAAGGAATAACCCAAAACCATATTATAATCCATAACTATATATTAAAAAAGAAAACAAAAACAACTACAACAACAAATATATATATAATGTACTGAAATATAAGTATATTTAAACAAATGATTAAAAAATAGAAATAAAATAAAAAAAAAAAACAAAAAATACAAAAACAACAAATTCGGTTAAAACCGATATAAAACAACAGTTCTTTATTCAGCAAAAACAAAACAAAAAATTGAGTGCAGAATGAGGCATTTATGAAATTTGAAAATTTAAAAAAAATAATAAAAATTGTGGTCAGTTGGTCAAAAAAAAATCTTTAATTCAGCATGGCTGAACTCGAATTTCCACAGAATATCTGGCTGAATTAAGAATTGAAGATTTCTATAGCAAAATCTTCAATTCAGCCTGGCTGAATTAAGATTTCTATAGCAAAATCTTTAATTCAGCTTGGCTTAATTAGGATTTCTATAGCAAAATCTTTAATTCAGCTTGGCTTAATTAGGATTTCTGTAGCAAAATCTTCAATTAAGCTTGGCTGAATTAAGATTTCAATAGGAAATCTTCAATTCAGCTTGGTTGAATTAAGATATCAATAGGAAATCTTCAATTCAGCTTGGCTGAATTAAGATTTCAATAGGAAATCTTCAATTCAGCTTGACTGAATTAAGATATCAAAAGGAAATCTTCAATTCAGCTTGGCTGAATTACGGTTTCTATAGGAAATCTTCAATTCAACCTGGCAAAAAATAAATTTTGACCTTTTTTCTTCAAAAAATTTCAAAAAAAAAAATTATAACCTAAATTTTTTAATAAAAAAAATCTCTTATTTCCCTCGTATTGTAATTTGTAAGTGGAAACAATTCTTTTTTAAATCAATCATAACCCAACTTTATTTTAATAAAAATAAATTGTGGCATTTTTTCAATGACTCTGACAACTTTAGTATGAAAAAATATAAATTTTAAAAATAGTTTTTAAAATTTTTTTCCAAAATTTAAAAAAAAAAAAATAATTGAAAACAATTTTCTTTTTTTAATTAATTATAACCCAACTTTTTTTTAATACAAATAACTTTTGTGGCTTTTTTCAATAACTTTGACAACAATAAAAAATATTTATAACCTAACTTTTTTAATAAAAAAATCTATTATTTCCCTCTAAATTATTTCATAACCTCACTCTTTGACATTTCATAAATGTCTCATTCTTGTCAGGGGGGTTTTAAATATATAATAATGAATATCAAAATAATCACTATTATAAACCTAAAATATTTTACAAAATAAAATATGTCTAGCAAAAAAAAAATACCGAAATATATCATATATTGTGGAGAGGGGAGAGAGATAAAAAATGCATACAGTTTTTCCCAGCTTGATAATCAGAGCCAACATAAAGTTTCTTGTTTTGTAAGCAAAATGAAAAAACAACTCAACAAAACAACAAATTTCAAAATTAAAAGTAAAAAAATACAAAATTTTAAAATGATGGTGTAATCGAATGTCTAAATAAATGAATAAACCAAAACACACCAATTTCTCTAATACTGTGATAATTATGTGGCAACTATATTACAGTTTTCAAAAAAATAGTTTTTTAATATAAAACTAAAAAGAATGGTTTTAAATATATAAACCCAAAACAATTTTCAAAATAATTTTTTTAAACCAAATCGTATAAACACCCAAACACACCATGCAGACAGGAAGCATTTATTGCTGGTATGCTGAATATTCAACCCAAAAAAACACTGTATGTAGAAATGAATCTCAAAACAAAATATACATTAAATTTTAAAGAAAGAAACAATACTTTTAAAAAATATATTAACGTTTAAAAATTTGAGTATAATTAAACTATTTTTTAAATCAATTAAAACAAGAAACCCAAAATGAATATCTCCAGACACAATTAAAATAAACCGAAATTATTTTTTAATAACAAAAACAATTTCTAAAAAAATAATTTAAGTAGTCCATAATCAAGAACAAACAACAATAAAAATACAAAATACCCTAAACAAACAAAAATGGCTAAAAAAATTTCCTAACAATACGAACTACTCTAATCACATAAAGACACCAAATTCTTCACAAATACGAAGAAAGGCAAAATCGAAGTAAGTATTAAGAGAATAAAACAAATATTTTTATTTTACAAAAAGAAACTTAAATAAAGAATTAATATATTTAGAAAAAATACTTAAAAAAATTTGTTTTTATTTTGCATAACATTTAAAATGTCATTGCTCCATCCAAAAACATAAGACTATCCACGGCGGCTATGGCCAAATCTACATCACGTTTTTGTACAGTTTTCTTTTTGGCCTGGGCGGTAAATGTATACGATTCCACGCCCAGGGATTGTATAAACAACTCAGTGGCTCGTGTTACCAAAAATACAGCCTCATTGGAGGCAATGTGTAAGTCTGGGTCCAATTTCATGATATTTCGCACTCTCGTCAAAGGCAATTGAAAAAGGCGGGCTTCAGATGCCGCTGCTGAGACATTTGTCTTTGATTTGTTGGCTAAAATTGATACCAAAAAAATTAAATTTTATTTGAAAAATTTATTATTATTCCATATACATTGTGTTTCATCTGTTGCTGTTGTTGTGGCCGGCACACTTTCATCATCTCCCGGGCCAGTTTCCTCTTCCATCACAGTCTCATCATTGTCTTTCCCGCCATCATCTTGTTCCACAATATCTGCCTCTTGTACATAATCTTGTTCTAATTGTGATATGATTTCTTCGGAAAAATCTTCACTGGCAAACAGATCTTCACTGGCCATTGTTTAAGAAAAGTTAATTATTTAATTGTAAATTTGTTAATATGGACAATAAGACTTAGCGATAATGGGTTCTATAGATCGAAAATGATCTAAAATAGGTTTCTCAAAATCGAAAGAGGGCAAGATGTTGATATATACCACTAATCGATAAACATTAATCGAATTGAAGAAATTGCATGGGAAAGGGTGGTTCACATTGCACAATATGACATTAATGAAGTCTCAATGAGGGAAAACGTGTTTTAACAAGATAAATAAAAAATAGATATTTTTTAAATTGCTGTACACGATATATAAATAAAATAAGTCATATATAAATATATGATATTATTTTTATGAATAGTAAGTTATGATACATTTACACCGAATGTGTTTTATATCTTTCAAATAAATGATGATTTCCGTAAAACTTTTTCGGTGTATATATATCCGAAGAAGTCTTCTACATATATATATATATTTCCTGGAATAAAAGAGAATATCGGAAAATTTGAGAATAATTGTATAGTTGTTGGCATGGCAATTATTAAAGGTAGGCCATAGCAAATTGTAAATTACAATTACTTTCTTACTATGGCTTGTTATGCCAAAGTCATATAAAAAAGTTTACGCCTACCATGAACTAAAAAAATTGAAGAGAAATCTTCTATAAATAGAAGAAGTCGAAGTTATAGTAGATTTATATACGACTGGATTTCACAGTTGTATTTATGTTTTGTTGTCGTTCCTTTACATTTTAGCTTAAAGAGTGTAAAGATACCACCAACTCTTCTATGAGAGCACGTTTAGACTTCTAAATCAACTTGATTTCAAATGTCAAGGAAATTCGCTATTCTTCTTTAAGTTACTTCTTAAGTTAGTTTTGCAAAATGTGAAGGAGACAACGTGCTCTTCTATTAGAAAACTTCAAGTGATTCCATAAGAGGACTTCAAGATCTTCTGGAGGAAGAACTTAAGTTCGGCTATAACACCTACTGATTTCCTCTGAGAAGCACTTTTATATGAAGCGCTATATTTTTTTATTTAAAAAAAAAAATAACATTGATTAAAAATGTGAGGCCATAGAAAAGAGTTGCTTTTTTTAAATAATATTTTTGTTTTCTTTTTAATTTTTTAAAGCAATAACCAAGCGTGTAATACAAAATTATGCACCAACAAATCTTGAGACTATAGTTTTTATCATTATAATGTGCACTATCCTAAGCTAAATCCAGATAATTTCAAATACAACCCTGCTATTTTACTAAATTATTACTTCTCCTAAAAGTATACTTCAAAATGCGTAAAAATTCAAAACATCTGATAAATCAACATTAGATCAATTTAATACTAATCCACACAGCTAGGATTTGGTACCTTTTATAAAGAGAATTTATTGTACTAAATAATCACTTCTCCTAAAAGTATGCTTAAAAAATACGTTAAAATTCAAAACAGCTGACAAATCAACTTTTGACCATTTTAGGCTACGTTTAGACTACTAAATCCACTCGATCTCAAACGTCAATTCCATTGCGTATACGTCACGTAAATCCAGTTCACCAATCCAGTGGATTATATTTGACGTTTACACAATGGAATTGACATTTGAGATCGAGTAGATTTTGTGGATCTAAACGTACCTTTAATCAAGGCCTATTAATAAGGAGACTATCTGCGTATCAGCTGTTTCTCATGGTTGCTGTCAAAATCCATTATTGTGACGTAATCCATGAAAACGTAAAGAACGTCCGAATTTTTGACATTAGACCTGAGAAGAAACAGCTGACATTCGTTTGTATTGATTTATTACTAATCTAAACGGCTAGGATTTACAACTCGAGTCAATTTAAAAGATAATCTAAACGCGGCTTTGAATTTTTTGGCAACAATTTTTTTCAAAGGAAAACACGTCATGCAAGGATTTTATATCTATATTTTTTTCTCATGTTATCTCTTCTCTCTACACACATATAGACATTTTTTACATTTATTATAAACAATTTATTTCATTTTTTATGCATTAAACTCCATAATTTCTTCTGTAGCGACATTTACATAAACGCAGTCATTTTTCGATCTACAGATCCCTTTTTTTCTCCCATACACTTTGCCAGCTGGCATACGTCACTGTCACAGCATGACCTTTAAGAACCTTTTGTGCAAAAATAAATGACAAAAAAAATTAATACGCC
Source organism: Musca vetustissima (assembly GCF_032173495.1). Classification (NCBI taxonomy): domain Eukaryota; kingdom Metazoa; phylum Arthropoda; class Insecta; order Diptera; family Muscidae; genus Musca; species Musca vetustissima. The sequence continues at coordinate 425,544 of NW_026883164.1, forward strand.
GCCATTGATAGGAAATTTAAAACGGCTTCGTTCTCTTCATTTCATTTTGGTGGATTTATGTATTTTTCAATTATTATGTATTTTTTTACAAATTAACTATTAAACAATTACACAAGTCAAGTGAAGGGTACCAAAGTTATTTATGCAAAATTGTTGGCCACATTGGAGAGATTGGTGTTGTGCGCATAGAGAACGATTTGCCGCGTTACAGATTTTTGCATCCAATTATCGCTAATCAAGTTTTTCCGGGGTTTCATAAATTGTGTGGTGGTGCTATTGCTACTGCTGCTGTCGTCGTTGTCATCGTTGCTGTCTGTCGTGCCTGCTCTGTTGTGCTCTGTTGGCTGGTTGGGTTTGTTGCTGTTGCTACTGCTGCTGCTAACACAAATAAATGGCGGAAAACGGTATGCGTGTGGAGTCTAGCGATAGTGGGGGTGTCAGTGTAAATGGTCATCTGCATGACAATGCATCATCAACAGGAGGAGGAGGAGCAGCTGACCAGCATGGCAGTTCGGACAAGGCATCAACGCGTTTGAGCGAGGCGGCCCAAAAGTACATGCAGGAGCTGTTGGTGGAACGTTCCAAATTGGAAAATACCTTTCCCTTGGCTGTGAAACTAATCGATGAAGGTGAGTGTGTGTGTGTGAATGTGTGTGGTGGTATACTTTGTTAATAACAACTCAATGAATGACCTTGCCTGCTTCCGTTTGTTTGTTATCTAATAGCGCTGGAAAGGATTCAACTGAATGGACGTATACCGGCCCGGGAACAATATGCCGATGTCTATCAGCAACGTACCATAAAATTAACCCAAAAGGTTCATGTGCCTATTAAGAATAAGAAGGTATGTATTCTCGTCCTCCACCATTTTCCTGCCTGGTAATTAAGGAAGGTGGGTGGAAGGGGGGAGGTTGGCTTACATGGGCAGCCTAAAATTAATGTTTTTCTTTTTCTTGCAGTTTAATTACGTTGGCAAACTGCTGGGCCCCAAGGGCAACTCCTTGCGTCGCCTGCAGGAGGAGACCCAATGTAAAATAGTCATTTTGGGCCGTTTTTCCATGAAGGATCGTGCCCGCGAAGAGGAACTACGCAATTCGGCCGACTTCAAGTATGCCCACCTAAATCTACCTTTACACGTTGAAGTTTCTACTGTAGCACCACCGGCTGAGGCATATGCCCGCATGGCATACGCCCTGGCAGAACTTAGACGTTACCTGATTCCCGATAAACACGATGATATACGCCAGGAGCAGTTTCGTGAATTAATGGAAGATCCAGAGGCGGCCAAGAAAATAACAATGCGTCAACAAAGACAACAGCAGCAACAACAACAGCAGCAGCATCAACAGCCGCATCATCAGCAACATAGCGGTGGAAGTCGTAGTGGTGGCGGTGGAAATGGTATGGGAGGTGGTGGTAATAATGGTGGTGGTCCTAATAACAACAACAATAATGGTAGATCGAAATATCAACCTCATTCGCAACAATATCATCATAACGATGAGACTGCTGTCTACTATAGGCCCCATAATAATTCTTACCACCAAATGAAGCCTTATGTGCCAGGTAAATATCCAGTGTCCTACTATTAACCGCATTTAGTATCGAGGGAAAGCACAGCCAAAGGAAAAGAACATGAATTAGAGGGGAAAACTGATTGGGCAAACCCGGGCAGAGATATTTGGAAAACTTATTAAAGGCAGTAATGAGGAGCTGAAGTGGTTAAAGGCGTTCTTTATTGAAGAGGCTTAAGCATAGAAGAATCTGAAGCTTACAACATTGTTGAAGGTTTTCTTCAAGGAAGAGCTTGATAATATTCTTCGTGGAAGAGGATGAATATATTTTTTATTCGTAAATAAACTGGAGGTCCTTTTCTCCCACATAAAAGAGCTAAAGGCCTTTTTTCAACAAAGGTCGCCTTGACCTTTGGAAGTCTCCTTGACCTTTGGAAGTCTCTTTGATGAAGACTAGATCTGAGGACTTTTTTTGAATAGTAAATGGGATTGATTCTTTTTATTTGCAATCATATTTAGAAGTGCACCTAAACCCTTATAAAGACTTTGGATGTCTTTTGAAAGGCCTCAACGATGACTTGAGGATCATCTTAAAGAAGATTTTTTTTTTTGGGTTTTTGACCTCGAGGTCCACTTGAAGATGTTCAGGAGGCCTTGGAGGACCCTAGAGTACTCTTTATGTACTTCAGAATTCTTGAAGAATTCTGCTTGAGGAAGCCTTTCATTTTAAAAAAAATTCAAGGCGTGGATTTTTTAAAAATATTTTTTCAAGGCGTGGATTTTTTAAAAATATTTTTTCAAGGCATGGATTTTTTAAAAATATTTTTTCCAGGCGTGAATTTTTTAAAAATATTTTTTCAAGGCGTGGATTTTTTAAAAATATTTTTTCAAGGCGTAGATTTTTTTAAAATATTTTTTCAAAGCGTGGATTTTTTAAATATATTTTTTCAAGGCCTACAAACAGGCCTGGATTTTTCAAATACATTTTTTAGGGCCTATAAATTGGCGTGGATTTTTTAAAAATATTTTTTCAAGGCGTGGATTTTTTAAAAATATTTTTTTCAAGGGGTGGATTTTTTAAAAATATTTTTTTCAAGGCGTGGATTTTTAAAAATATTTTTTCAAGGTGTGGATTTTTCAAAATAATTTTTTCAAGGCGTGGATTTTTCAAAAATATTTTTTCAAGGCGTGGGTTTTTAAAAAATATTTTTCCAAGGCGTGAAATTTTTAAATTTTTTTTTCAAGCCGTGAAATTTTTAAAAATATTTTTCCAAGGCGTGGATTTTTTAATAATATTTTTTTTTCAATAGACGTGGATTTTTTAAATAATAATTTTTCAAGGCGTGGATTTTTATACCCTTCACCACACTGTGGTATTATGTCTTTGTGCATACGTTTGTACCAGGCAAAAGGAAACGTGATAGACCCATGATTTTTTGACAAATATTTTTTCATAGTGTCACTTTTTGAAAATATTTTTTCATGGCGTGGATTTTTTAAAAATGTTAAATTGTAAATAAAGTACAGGTCGCATTTATGATCCGATTTGGATGAAATTTGGCACAAGTCACTTATTGGCCCAAGGACGAACTCTGTTGAAATTGAACAAAATCGGGTCAGATTTAGATATAGCTTCCATATATATTTTCGTCCCATGTAAGGTAAATGGGGCACCAATGTCGCTATATATCTTTCGATTTGCACGAAATTTGGCATAGGGCACTGAATTAGTTCCAGAATGATGTGTGTGTGCTAAGTTTCGTGAAAATCGGTTCAGATTTAGATATAACTCCCGTATATACTTTCGTCCGATTTTATGTAAATGTTGCCGCGAAGTCCCTATATAACATTCGATTTAAACGAAAATTTGCTTAGTGTACTGATTTGAGTCTTGAATGACGTGTGTTAAGTTTCGAGAAAATCGGTTGAGATTTAGATATAGCTCCCATATATAGTTTCGTCCTATTTTATGTAAATGGTGCGCCAAAGTCCCTATATATCTTTCGATATGCACGAAATTTGACATAGGGTACTGAATTAGGTCCAGAATGGTGTGTGCTAAGTTTCGTAAAAATCGGTTTAGATTTCGATATAGCTCTCATATATAATTTCGTCCGATTTTAGGTAAATGGTCCTATATATCTTTCGATTTGCACGAAATTTGGCATAGGGCACTGAATTAGTTCCAGAATGATGTGTGTGTGTTAAGTTTCGTAAAAATCCGTTCAGATTTCGATATAGCTCCCATATATAATTTCGTCCGATTTAATGAAAATGGTGCACCAAAGTCCCTATATAACTTTCGATTTAAACGAAATTTTGCTGAGTGTACTGAATTGAGTCTTGAATGACGTGTGTTAAGTTTCGAGAAAATCGATTCAGATTTATATATAGCTCCCATATATAGTTTCGTCTTATTTTATGTAAATGGTGCACCAAAGACCCTATATAACTTTCGATTTGCACGAAATTTGTCATAGGGTACTGAATTAGGTCCAGAATGATGTGTGCTAAGTTTCGTAAAAATCCGTTCAGATTTCGATATAGCTCCCATATATAATTTTGTCCTATTTAATGTAAATTGATTGACACAATGTACTGAAATTAGTATTCTTTCGAAAAGGCGATACATATTAGGATGCATATGATGAATGTACCCAAAATGGTAAAGGGTATCATATAGTCGGTCCAGTTCGACTTTACTACTTTCCTTACTGGTTTAAAAATATTTTTTTAAGGCGTGGATTTTTTTTTAATATTTTTTTTTTCAAGCCATAAAATAAGCGTGGATTTGTTAAAACTTTTTTTTTTAACCAAAATAATATAAAATATTTTTTTTTTCAAAATTATATTGAATTTTAATTTTTTTTCTTTTCCTTTCAGGTAATCAACGTATGCATTCAGCAATGCCACCAACTGCAACAATTGTGGGTGCTTCACCAACCGGTCCATTGCCAGTTGTCAATGCTGCCAATTATAGTGGGCGAGGGGGTCCCGGCATGAATCCTGGTCCACCTGTTGGCCTCAATCCAAATATACGATATCGTGCATCCCAAATGCCGTCATATCAATATGCAAAGAAATAATACAACAACAACAACAAGAAAAACAACAGATGATGCGTTACGAAGCCAATAGCTATTACAACAACAACAAAATGTGGGTGTATGTGTTTCAAACAACAACAACAAAAAACCACCAAAACCATTAAAGTTACATGTTTCATTTGTTTTTATATATTATTTGAAGTATACATTTTTTTCTTTTTAAAATTTTTTTTATTGATTTAATGTTATTTTTTAAAACTATTATTATTATTGATTTTATATATATGTTTACTTTTACCATTTTTTGAGTTATTTTTTCAATTTACTTTTTTGTTAGTTTTAACAATGTTATTCCTCCCCCCTACCCCACTAGGTACATGCTGAGAGTACTGTACATATAAAAAAATAATGATAATATTTTTTGAATGACATACATTATTTTTATTATTAAATAATAAACATAAAAAACAACATCATATAAAAACAAAAAACATAAACATAATAACCTTATAACATAACTACCAAACACTACATTATATATAAATATTAAAAAAAATAATAATAATAAACATAATTCTTTGCGGGTATACATAATCATTTTTTGTAATATGTATACAACGAACGTGTCGTACATATATATAGTTATGTTAATTTTTTCATACTTTTGCATTTTTTGTTTTTAGTTATATTACCAAGTTTTTTTAAATTGTTTGTTTATTTTTTTTTTTTTAATTTCATTTTTTTATTCCTAAATAACCACATCAAACATTTGTTTCTTTTTTTAGACTTTTTATCATTAATATATATACATACATATATATTTTTACACATTCATATAATTATTATTATACTATTATTAAAATCATTTTTATCATTACAACAACAAAAACAAAAAAAAACATTGTATATGTGTTGTCTCTTGTGTTTCATTTTTATTCTCTTTCTTATTTTAAATAATTAAGAAATGAAATGTAAAATCTTTATATTATTCTTATTATTATTATTAAATATTATTTTGTTTAATTTAAGAGCCATTAAACCCAGTTTAATACACTGCAAGTAAAACCAAACCAAAAAATGTAAGGAAAAACCACAAACCCCCATGACAGTAAACTGTTTAATCTCTGGGGGCCAGCTGTTTTTTTTTTCTTGTTTGGTTTAAAAATAAAATCCATAACAAGTTACTTTGTTTTCAAACATAAACACTGCTAAACTATGAGAGTGTATAAACATAATTATAAATATACAAGAAATATATTTTCCAAAAACAAACAAACCATGTAGTTAAAAAATAAAGAAACTAAACAGAAAAAAAAATAATAAAAAAACAAGTCCTCAAATATTTATGTTGTATTAAAAAAAAATGAAAAAAAAATAATAAATATTTTATTATTTAAAAAAAATATATATATTTTAGAGAATTTTTTAAAAAAGGAAAACAAGGGCTTTAAGGTTAGGGATTTTTAAAAGGGTTTTTTAGATAGAAAAAGGAAGGTTTTAAGTTGGGGATTTTTTAAAGGGATTTTTAAAAAGGAAAAGAAGGTTATAAGGCGCTGTTTTCTTAAAGGAATTTTGAAATAGAAAATGAAGCCTTTAGGTCTGGATTTCATAAAGGAAATTTTAAATAAAAAAAATTGGTTTTAAGGGCGTAGATTTTTAAAAAGGAAAGGAAGGTTTTAAGGCGTGGATTTTTAAATAGAAAAGGAAGGCTGTAAGGCGTGGATTTTTAAAGGAATTTTTATAAAGGAAAGGAAGGCTGTAAGGCGTGGATTTTTAAAGGAATTTTTTAAAATGGAAAGGAAGGCTGTAAGGCGTGGATTTTTAAAGGAATTTTTATAAAGGAAAGGAAGGCTGTAAGGCGTGGATTTTTAAAGGAATTTTTTAAAATGGAAAGGAAGGCTGTAAGGCGTGGATTTTTAAAGGAATTTTTTAAAATGGAAAGGAATGCTGTAAGGCGTGGATTTTTAAAGGAATTTTTATAAAGGAAAGGAAGGCTGTAAGGCGTGGATTTTTAAAGGAATTTTTATAAAGGAAAGGAAGGCTGTAAGGCGTGGATTTTTAAAGGAATTTTTATAAACGAAAGGAAGGCTGTAAGGTGTGGATTTTTAAAGGAATTTTTATAAAGGAAAGGAAGGTTTCAAGGCGCGTATTTAAAAAAAAAAATATAAAAAAGAAAAGAAAGATTTCAAAGGCGTGGATTTTTTAAAAAGAGTTTTTAAATAGAAAGGGAAGGTTTCAAAGGCGTGGATTTTTAAAAAAGATGTTTAAAATAGAAAAGAAAGGTTTCAAAGGCGTGGATTTTTCAAAAAGAGTTTTTAAATAGAAAGGGAAGCTTTCAAAGGCGTGGATTTTTAAAAAAGAATTTTAAAATAGAAACAAAAGGTTTCAAAGGCGTGGATTTTTAAAAAAAGAATTTTAAAATGGAAACAAAAGGTTTCAAAGGCGTGGATTTTTAAAAAAGAATTTTAAAATAGAAAAGAAAGATTTCAAATAGGATTGGATTTAAAAAAAGGAGTGGATTTTTAAAAAAGAATTTTAAAATAGAAAATAAAGATTTCAAATAGGAGTGGATTTAAAAAAAGGAGTGGATTTTTAAAAAAGAATTTTAAAATAGAAAAGAAAGATTTCAAATAGGAGTGGATTTAAAAAAAAGGAGTGGATTTTAAAAAAGATTTAAAAAAAGAGTGAGATTTAAAAAAAAAATTAAAGGAGTGGATTTTAAAAAGATTTAAAAAAGAGTGAGATTAAAAAAAAAAAAAATTAAAGGAGTGGATTTTAAAAAGATTTAAAAAAAGAGTGGGATTTAAAAAAAAAAATTTAAAGGAGTGGATTTTAAAAAGATTTAAAAAATGAATGGGATTAAAAAAAAAAAAAATAAAGGAGTGGATTTTAAAAAGATTTAAAAAAAGAGTGAGATTAAAAAAAATTTAAAGGAGTGGATTTTAAGAGTTTTTAAAAAAAGTGTATTTTTAAAATGTTTTTTTTTTTTTTTAAAGAGTGGATTTTTAAAAGGATTTGTTAAAAAGGGTGGATTTTTTAAAAAATTGTGGATTTTAAAAAAGGTGGATTTTTAATAGGGTTAAAGAAATAGTAGTTTTTTCAAAGTTTTTTTTGTTAAGGAATGGATTTTTTTTAAGAATGCATTTTTAGAAGGATTTGTGAAATAGGAAGGAAGGAAGAAGCGGCTTTTCCTTGAGGAAAAATGCTTCTACTTTCTGAGAAGAAGAACATATTTTTTCCTGAGGAAAAGAAGCGTATTTTTAGGGAGAAATTTATTTTTTCCCTGCAGAAATGCAGGATGTTTTCCAGAGGAATAGCAGAGCCTTTTCACTGAAGTTAAGAGGTCTGAGGCGAAGAATGACATTTTCTCGGAGAAAAATATGCGTATTTTCAGTGAGGGAAAAATGGGTCTTCTCCCTGAGGAAATGGCAGATCTACTCCCTGCAGAAATGAAGGATGCTTTCCGGAGTAATAGAAGAGTTATTTTTTCTGAGGAAAATATGGCCATTTTTCCCTGAAATTTAGAGGTCTTCTTAAAAAATCATATAGATTTTCTTGAACTAATTTTGAAAGTGCTCCTTATGAAAAAAAGATTTGTAGGATATCTCCTTCAAGAAAACTTTGAGCTTGTCTCAAAGAAGACTTAAGAATATTCACCCTGAGTAAAAGAGAGATATTTAACCAGAGAAAAAAGGAAGGGTATTTTCCTTGAGGAAAAGAAACTACTTTTCCCTGCGGGAAAGATGTCTCCGTTTTCTTAGGAGAAAAATATACTATTTTCCTGAGGAAAAGAATGACCTTTTCTCGCAGGAAAAGAAGTGTATTTTCAGTGAGGAAAAAATGGTCTTCTCCCTGAGAAAATGGTGGATGAAGGATGTTATCCGGAGGAATAGGGGAACCATTTTCTCCGAGGAAAATATGACTCTTTTTGCCTGAAGTTTAGAGGTCTGCTTAAAAAAATCGTGTAGATATTCTTGAACTAATTTTTGGAAGTGCTCCTTATGAAAAAAAGAAGATTTATAGGAGATCTCCTTGAAGTAGACTAGAAGATCTCCTTGCAGAAAACATTGAGATTTTCTCAAAGAAGACTTAAGAATCTTCACCCTGAGGAAAAGAAGGATATTTATCAGGAGAAAAAAGTAAGGGTATTTTCCTTGAAGAGAAGAAACTTCTTTTCCCTGCGGGAAAGATGGCTCCGTTTTCTTAGGAGAAAAGATACTTTTTCCTGAGGAAAAGAATGACATTTTTCTCTCAGGAAAAGAAGTGAATTTTCAGTAAAGAAAAAATGGGGTTTCTCCCTGAGAAAATTGTGTGTGTGATTTTCTTGAACTAATTTTGGAAGTCCTTTTGATGAAAGCAAGAAGATATGTAGGAGATCTCGTTGAAGTAGACTAGGAGAACTCTTTGAAGAAAACTTTGAGGTTTTCTCAAAGAAGACTTGACAATCTTCCGGAAGAAGATTTGTGAAGATACTGGGAGTTCTTCGTCTAATGACATGGCGATCTTCTTGAACAAATCTTATTAAGGATGAATTGGAAAGAAAGAAGAAGGAGGAAAGAAGAAAGATTGACGAATATTTGGAGGTATGCTTGAAGAAGACCTGGGGCATTTTCAAAGAAGACTAGAAAATCTTCTTGAAAACTATTTTTTGGGGACTTCCTGGAGAATATTTGGAGGAATTTTTTTTAAGAAGTCTTAGTGAACTTCTCGGTGATTTTTTTGGGGTATTTTTGAAGAGGATTTGGAGGTCTTGAAGAAGAATTGGAGGTCTCCCTAAGGAAAGCTTGAAGACCGTCATGAAGATTTTTCGAAAAAGACTTGAAAATCTTTTTCAGGAGGATTTTGGAAACTTCCCAGAGAATATATTTTAAGGTATTTTTAAAGAAAACATTGACATTTTTTGGGTAGATTTCTCGAAGAAATTTTGGAGGTCATTTAGACTGCTCCGCATTCGGGGAGCAGATCTGAATGCTAACGGACGCGACCACAGGTTGGGGATAGTGGGAAGCCCAATACTATTCATTGAGTAGCTGTGAATAACAAATATACAGTCGCGGACAATCAGCGCGCTCAGGGGGAGAGTCTCGGAGGAAATGACCGAGTGCCTATGAGTGCTGACGAGGCGAGAATGACGTCACTACCTCTCAATGTGAGGTACCTAACGCTGTGGTGTCATTCGACCTCTTGCCCATCAGCATTTTATGGTTTGCAGTCAGGGTTCCGACTGTATTAGAGCGGAGCCTTGTTGATACCTGGGCGCCTCAACAAGTTTATTCAGGCTTAGCTGCCATGTCCTTGCCATGGTAAGATGCTATGACATGGTTGACCTGAATCCCTCATAAACAGCACATTCTATAGAGCCGAATTTAAATAACCCTCCCGGCCCCCACTGATGCTGCTGTGACTGTCTTGGCAACCTCAGTCTTGAACTTTACAATGTCAGACCTCAATGAACCCCCACAAATGTTGACGACCCAAGCTACTCCCTTGGACCACTCTTTTGCCTCATATCCTTATCTCGATGACGTGAACGAAAGCCTGGAGAGTATACAGGTACTAATGAGACTCCCGTCGTTAAGGTGGATGAATCACCAGTACCAGTAACTGCAAGGCAATTTTAGTGATTCTTTTGAAGAAGAAGATTTGGAGATGATTTTTAAGAAGGCTCGAAGTTCTTTTTGAGGGAGGAATTGAGTTCTTCTTGATGAAGATATTCATGATGATATCTAGAACCTCTTTGAGGAAGATGTATGGGTTCTTTAAGTCTTCGAGGACTTTTCACAGATGACCTCTTGATTAAAGTCTTGCAGGAAGTTTTGGAGAGAAACCTTGGGGGTTGTCTTGAAGAAAACTTGAACCTTTTCCCAAAAGAAGAATTGAAGGTTACCTTGCAGAAAACTTGAAGGAGACTTACATTTTAAAATTTTATTTTTATTTAGGGATCTGCGGAGCTATAATTTTTCAAAAATATTTTTTTCTTTTTAGGATCAACCGATCTATTTAATCCCTCCACTACCACTTATTGAGTGCTTGTTCGCCTTCGGCCCTCTTCCTTCTGTTGTTTTCTTTGAATGTTGGTATATCGTAGAGACTTGGCATATTTCTCCAGGTAGCCAATTTTTATTTTCCTGAAAGAAAAACAAATCAAAAAGTGAGGTTAGAATGAAATAATTTCTTTAGTTTACTACTTACCCTTGGAGCGGCACGAACTTGTGTAATAAATGGCGAATTACGATATTTCCTTGGCACTAGAAATTTGAAAATTGGCCGCAGAATGGAAAAATAGACAACTTCGGCAACGGAAATAAAACTGAAACCCATAAAGAGGCCCAAAATGCCACCGGTATTGGCTGGAAATTAAAAAAAGGAATTTTTGAAACGGGAAATCGATAATAAGAGGGTTGATAGAGATAGAGGGTTGATGGTGGACTATTGAAAATTGTTTTTAGGGTCCCATATTAGACTGGGATTATTAAAAAAAAAATCTAAAGACCTATCCCGCACCTCTTATGGGGTGCGGATTTTTTTTTAGTAATTTTTTAAGGAGTGCATTATTAAAAATTAGTTTATAGGGACCCTCATAACCCCCTTCCTCTAAAAAAATCTGCAAACATTAGTTTCTTTCAACTTACACAAAAATTCCGTAAACCCAATATAGACATTTTTCAGTTCCGCATGTACCACCGATTCACGATAATAAAAATGCAACACCGCAATATTCCTTTGGACCTCATCCTTGGACAGGGCAGTCAATATCTGACTCTGTATCGTATAATTATATCTGGCCAATGGCGATGTAAAGGCATCCGGCATAAATGTCAAATCAAAACAGGTTGTCTGACAGCGTGATGTACAACTTCGATCTTCCGCGAATCGCTCCTTAGCCCGTTCAATACAAAACATACGACTCATATTACACATGGTCATATTATTATAGATTACCGGTAAATAATACGGAATACAATGGCAGTGGGCGAACACAAATTCCGCCATACATTCATTTTCACAATGTGACTTCGTATAATAACGATAAAAATCGAGAGGTTCTTCATCGAGAAATACACACTGGCGACGGCGACGATTTATGGTGCGTATGGTGTGTGATGATTCGGTGAGTTGGGCATCAAGTCGAAAACGGGTTTCCGCACCCAAGGGTACTATGATACCCTCTTCGCTAACCAGATTTCGTGCAATGGGACTTGATAGGTGTACTTTGAAACCTGCACTATTACTCGATGAACAGTAGTACTCATCAACTTCGGCATTTAACATGAGGGATATGCCCATTGAGATGCCAGTTCCTGCAGGATAGATGGGAAAGGTGTTGTATTTTTTTTTATTAAATATTTGTCTTTAGGGGAACATACCGATAGTTGGCCTTGGATAGTATTTTGGTGGTAAATTTCTAGGATAACCAGTTTCAGGATTCCAATCGATGGCTACTTCATCACGACTGTGGCCAAGGTCATCAATAGTATGGTAGCTGCTGGATACAATTAGGCGTGAATTTTTTAAAAATATTTTTTTTTGGGGGTATAACCTTAGGCGTGGATTTTTTAAAACTAGTTTTTGGGGTATAATCTTAGGCGTAGATTTTTTAAAACTAGTTTTTGGGGTATAAACTTAGGCGTGGATTTTTTAAAACTACTTTTTGGGGTATAATCTTAGGCGTGGATTTTTTAAAACTAGTTTTTGGGGTATAATCTTAGGCGTGGATTTTTTAAAACTAGTTTTTGGGGTATAATCTTAGGCGTGGATTTTTTAAAACTAGTTTTTGGGGTATAATCATAGGCGTGGATTTTTTTAAAACTAGTTTTTGGGGTATAATCGTAGGCGTGAATTTTTTAAAACTAGTTTTTGGGGTATAATCATAGGCGTGGATTTTTTTAAGAATAGCTTTTGGGGTATAATCTTAGGCGTGAATTTTTTAAAACTAGTTTTTGGGGTATAATCTTAGGCGTGGATTTTTTAAAACTAGTTTTTGGGGTATAATCTTAGGCGTGGATTTTTTTAAAACTACTTTTTGGGGTATAATCTTAGGCGTGGATTTTTTAAAAGTAGTTTTTGGAGTCTAACCTAAGGCGTGGATTTTTTAAAACTAGTTTTTGGGGTATAATTTTAGGCGTGGATTTTTTAAAACTAGTTTTTGGGGTATAATCTTAGGCGTGGATTTTTTAAACATCCATCTAAAGGCGTGGATTTTTTAAACATCCAGGCAAGGCGTGGATTTTTTATAACTAGTTTTTGGGGTATAACCTTAGGCGTGGATTTTTTAAACATATTTTTTTAGGGTATAACCTTAGGCGTGGATTTTTTAAACATATTTTTTTAGGGTATAACCTTAGGCGTGGATTTTTTAAACATATTTTTTTAGGGTATAACCTTAGGCGTGGATTTTTTAAACATATTTTTTTAGGGTATAACCTTAGGCGTGGATTTTTTAAACATATTTTTTTAGGGTATAACCTTAGGCGTGGATTTTTTAAACATATTTTTTTAGGGTATAACCTTAGGCGTGGATTTTTTAAACATATTTTTTTAGGGTATAACCTTAGGCGTGGATTTTTTAAAACTAGTTTTTGGGGTATAATCTTAGGCGTGGATTTTTTAAAACTAGTTTAAAACTAGTTTTAGATTTTTTAAAAGTAGAATTTTTCAAGGCATACAATTAGGCGTGGATTTTTTAAAAGTAAAATTTTTCAAGGCAAACAATTAGGCGTGAATTTTTTTAAAGTAGAATTTTTCAAGGCATACAATTAGGCGTGGATTTTTTAAACGAAGAATTTTTCAAGGCATACAATTAGGCGTGGATTCTTTAAAAGTAGAATTTTTCAAGGCAAACAATTAGGCGTGGATTTTTTTAAAGTAGAATTTTTCAAGGCATACAATTAGGCGTGGATTTTTTTAAAATTATTTCTCTCCAAATACTCACTTCTTTTTAAACAGGAACTTCGGATTCAACGAATTAAAGGAACAACATAGACCTTCGTCGGTAAGGATCTCTCGAAACAGTTCACTACAATTGACATCAATCGAACTGATTTGACATGCCATCAGCATGCGAGAACATGGTTGAGAATGCTGAAATGCGAGAAGATACAAATAATATTACAAAAAACAATAGAACAAAATTTTGAAACCTTCTGATCGATTCCAGAAGATACTAAAATCATCGGGTTATAGAATTTTCCTCCGCACATTTAAAAAGTATAGGGATATCCACTTTACCTGGATAATAAATTTGTCCAGATCCAAATCATTGTTGCGATACTCTTCCGAATTTTCTTTAATACGATTTTGGGCCGTATCGGAATAACATAAATACTGTAGGATGGCATGTTCCTTGGAACCTCTGTAGAAAATATAAAACAAAAATATTCTGTCAGTCTCTGTTTCTTCTCCAGAAACCGAATTTACCCCTTACTTCGTATAATTAGCCACCTTGGAATACATGGCCTGATTCATGTTACACAAAACTAAGGCGGGTAAGGGTAGCTTCATTATCGGTATTGGATGTGGACTTATGCCAATTATCACTGGGGTACTATCCCATTTGGCATAGATATTCGATATAAGATGGATCACAATTATGCAGCAAAAAATAAAGGCGGTGAGGAAAAAGGATCTGGAAAAAGATTCAGAGATTCGAAGTTCCAAGAATGGAAAGATTTTTTTTAAATACTTTTCCCAACTTGTCAGCGAGCTATCCACCAAATATTTGAGGCCATGCAGAGTGGTCTCCTGCAGGTATTTCTTTAAATTTCCCAAACAATAGATTTCCAATTGTTTTTTCCTTAGCTGTCGTTTTTGATGTGGATTTGACGGATACGTCATCTTGTAATGGGTTATGTGTTTCACTGGTAAATGCGGCAATCGTAATATTCGGTTGGGATATTAAATCGCTTAATTATGTTCGGCATATACTTAAATAAATGTCAGAAGTTAATGGGTTTTCTAATTTGTTACATCGAATAGGTTTATTTTTGTAATGACCTGCTTTTTCCCTAATTAAAAACCGGAAGAAATTACTTGGCTCTTTGGAGGGAGAAAGTGCTTGGAGGAATAAGAAACTAAAAATATATTTTTTAAAAAATCCACGCCTAAGGTTATACCCTAAAAAATATTTTTTTAAAAATCCACGCCTAAGGTTATACCCTAAAAAATCTTCTTTAAAAAATCCACGCCTAAGGTTATGCTATGGCTTGGAAAAAATCTTCTTTAAAATCCACGCCTAAGGTTATGCTATGGCTTGGAAAAAATCTTTAAAAAATCCACGCCTAAGGTTATGCTATGGCTTGGAAAAAATCTTCTTTAAAATCCACGCCTAAGGTTATACCCTAAAAAATATTTTTTAAAAAATCCACGCCTAAGGTTATACCCTAAAAAATATTTTTTAAAAAATCCACGCCTAAGGTTATACCCTAAAAAATATTTTTTAAAAAATCCACGCCTAAGGTTATACCCTAAAAAATATTTTTTAAAAAATCCACGCCTAAGGTTATACCCTAAAAAATATTTTTTAAAAAATCCACGCCTAAGGTTATACCCTAAAAAATATTTTTTAAAAAATCCACGCCTAAGGTTATACCCTAAAAAATATTTTTTAAAAAATCCACGCCTAAGGTTATACCCTGAAAAAAATATTTTAAAAAAATCCACGCCTAAGGTTATACCCTAAAAAATATTTTTTAAAAAATCCACGCCTAAGGTTATACCCTAAAAAATATTTTTTAAAAAATCCACGCCTAAGGTTATACCCTGAAAAAATATGTTTAAAAAATCCAAGGTCTTTCGAAAAACTTTATTTAGAAATCCAATTAGAATTTAAAACTTCTATCCTTCTCCTCTCTTGTTGGCGGATTAGGCTTCAGGGCATCTTTACATATTTCCCCAGGCAGCCAATTTTTATTTTCCTAAAAAAGGCAGAACCCCGTGAAAAAAGTGAGGTTAAATGGAAATATTTTCTCTCGACCACCACTTACCCTCGGAGCTGCACGAATTTCCTCGGCACCACAAATTTCAAAATTGGCCTTAGAAATGCGAAATAGAAAATTTCGGCTATGGAAATAAAACTAAAGCCCATAAAAAGGCCCAAAATGCCACCGGAATTGGCTGGAAATTTCAAAAGGGAAGAATTTTCAAATTATGAATCAGAGCCTGAAGCATATTTTCCAAACTTACACAAAAATTCCGTAAACCCAATATAGACATTTTTCAGTTCCGCATGCACGACCGATTCACGATAATAGAAATGCACAACGGCAATATTCCTGTGCATCTCCTCCTTGGGCATGGACGCCAATATTTCACTTTGTATCGTATAATTATGCATAGCCAGGGGTGAGGTATAGGCACGCGGCATAAATTTCAAATCAAAACAGGTTGTCTCACAGCGAGCCACGCAGTTATCATCAGTGACCCGGGAATATTCCACTTTGGCCTTATCCGCACAAAACATCCGACTGATGTTACAGAAGGTGGCATTCGCATAGATAACCGACAGATAGAAGGGAATGCAACCACAGCGCTCGATTAGGAACGCCGAGAGGCATACATGTTCACAATGGGTCTTCGTGTAGTAACGATAATAAACCAGTGACTCTTCATCGAGGAATACACAACGACGTCGACGGCGATTTATTGAACGTATGGCCGGTGAGGATTGGGTAATTTGAGCATCGATACGAAAATTGGTTGTGGCGCCCAATGGTACAATAACACCTGTTTCACCGACCAGGGGTCTATCAATGGGTGTGCCAAGATTTACTTTGAACCCGGCACTATTACTTGTCGAACAGTAGTATTCATCCACCTCGGCATTTAGGATGACAGAAACGCCCATGGAGATGCCGGTACCTAGGAAAGGGTTGATGAGGGGGGTGGTTAGAAAAATAATTGATTTCCCGGCTGCCAGGGAACTTACCCAATGTTGGCCGTGGATAATATTTAGGGGGTAAATTTGCCTGATAACCCATTTCAGGATTCCAATCAACCGCTACAACATCAGCAGCATTTTTAAGGCCACCCAGTGTGTGATAGCTGGAATATTTGATAAATAATATATTCTTCTGAGGTATACAAATAGGTGTAGATTTTTTTAAAATATTTTTTCAAAGCCTACACATAGGCGTGGATTTTTTAAAAATAGGGTTTCAAGGCCCATATATGGGGGTGGTTTTTAAAAATATGTTTTCATGGCATGCATATAGGCGCGGATTTTTTTACAATATTTTTTAAGGTCTACATTTAGGCGTAAATTTTTTTAAATATACTTTTTTCAAGGCCTAAATATGGGCGGGGCTATTTAAAATATTTTTTCAAGGCCTAAATGTAGGCTATTTTTTGAGAGGATTTTTTAAAAATAGGGTTTCAAGGCCTAAATGTAGGGGTGGATATGTTTTCAAGGCATGCATATAGGCGGAGATTTTTTTGCAATATTTTTTAAAGCCTACATTAAGGCGTGAATTTTTTAAAAAATGTTTTTCCTGAGCCTAAATATAGGCGGGGATATTTAAAATATTTTTTCCTGTGCCTCAATTTGGGCTATTTTTTGAGTGCCCAGATATGGACGTGAATTTTTTAAAAATAAAATTTCATTGCCCACCCTTAGGTGAGAATTTTTTTGTACCTACTTCTTTCTATAATTCAATTTCGGGTGTAATGTGTTGAAGGCACAGCAGAGACCCTCATCCGTTACAACTTCACGAAATAGCTCACTGCAGTTGTACGTCACAGAACCGATTGCACAGGAGACCATCATTCGAGAGCAGGGTTGCGAATGCTGTAACAAAAACAGGATTCATTTTTAGAACTGAAGTTTCACGATCTCCCAATACCGCTTACCGCAATAATAAAATCCGACAGCTCCAAATCGTTATTTTTAAATTCCTTCGAATTTGCCGCTTTACTATCATGGGCAATTTCGGAATAACATAAATATTGTAACAGGGCATGTTCCTTGGAACCTCTGGAAAAAAAATCGAATAAATTAATAATCCCCGTTTTTTATGAAATTCAATCCCCTTACTTGCTATAATTGGCAACCTTCGAATACACGGCCTGATTCATGTTACACAAAACCAAGGCTGGCAGTGGTAGCTTCACAATCGGTGTCGGCTGTGGACTTATGCCAATTATCACCGGGGTACTATCCCATTTGGCATAGATATTCGCTACAAGATGGACCACAATCATGCAGCAAAAAATAAAGGCGGTAAGGAAAAAGGATCTGGAAAAAAGGTTCAGAGATTCGAAGTTCCAAAAATGAACAGATTTTTTTTTACATCACATTTTTTCTTACTTTTCCCAAAATGTCAGTGAGCTGTCCACCAAATACTTGAGACCATGTAGGCTGGTTTCTTTTAGATATTTTTTCAAATTCCCCAGACAATAGATTTCCAATTGTTTTCTCCTTTTCAGTTGCCTTCGCTGTGTAGACTGGGCCATATTTTCTAGGTTCAATGGTTCAGAGGTAACTAAAACCCAATCCATTGAAATGGAACATAAATGGCTTATTTTTGGGTGGGGGGAATTTCCTCGATACAGACCAGGAGTTAATGATCCATCCATTCCATTTTTTTTTCCATTTTTTTATGTTAATGAGAATTTCAATTAAATTGAGCATTTTAATTATGTTGTATGTTAGAGCTGAAAAAATATATGTTGAAAATTCCATGCCTATTTTTAGGCACTGTAAGATATATTTAAATACTCCGCAACTATATGTATAGCCTATACAAATATTTTTACGAAAAATATACGCCTAGGTTTATACACTGAAAAATAATTTAAAAAATCGATGCCGTGGTTTATACTCTGTCTTTTAAAAATAATTTTCAGTGCCTATGTTTAGGCATATACCCTGAAAAGGCATATACCCTATATACCCTGAAAAATAATTTTAACAAATCCACGTCATTTTTAAAAGATCCACGCTTATTTGTATGCCTTGAAAAAAATATTTTTAAAAGATCCCCGCCTATATTGGTATACCCTAAAAAATAAAAGTTAAAAATCCTCTCCTAATTGTATACCCTAAACCAGTAAGGCGAGTAGTAAAGTCGGACTGGGCCGACTATATGATACCCTTCACCACTTTGGGTATATTCTACAAATGTATCCTTACAATTGTCAATGTCAATATTCCCTCCAAGGAACATACCGCAACTGCAACCTATGATAAATGCAATTTCATTCGGGCCGATTTAGAGTCGTCTGCATGCCATGGAACAAATTTATGAAAAAAAAAAAAACGATTTATAGCTAAAATGATACACACTATTCGGTACGCTGCACTGTTAAAAATTTAATTTCAATCAGACACCCCTTCGAAATACATGTGGAGGCTATAGCTGCATCTGTGCCAATTTCAACAAAACGCCATAACGTCATCCAAATCTCAATATTTACTAAAATCGGGTGAAGATATATACGGGAGCTATATCTACATTTGAACCGATTTTCATGAAACTTAATACACATCATTCTAGACCTAATTCATTACGCTGTGCCAAATTTCGTGCAAATCGAACGATATATAGGGACTTTTGTACAACATTTACCTTAAATCGGACGAAAATATATATGGGAGCTATATCTAAATCTGAACCGATTTTCATGAAACTTAACACACATCATTAAACACCTTATTCATTACGCTGTGCCAAATTTCGTGCAAATCGAAGGATATATAGGGACTTTTGTGCATCATTTACATAAAATCGGACGAAAATATATATGGGAGCTATATCTAAATCGGAACTGATTTTCACGAAACTTTACCCACATCATTCTAGACTTAATGCAGTACCCCATGCAAAATGTCGTGCAAATCGGAAGATATATAGGGACTTTGTTATACCATTTACCTTAAATCGGACGAAACTATATATATGGGAGCTATATCTAAATCCGAACCGATTTTCGGGAAACTTAACATACATCATTCTAGACTTACTTCAGTACCCCATGCAAAATTTCGGTCAAATCGAAAGATATATAGGGACTTTGTTATACTATTTACCTTTAATCGGACGAAAATATATATATGGGAGCTATATCTAAATATGAACCGATTTTCACGAAACTTTGCACACATCATTCTAGATCTAATTTATTACGCTTTGCCAAATTTCGTGCAAATCGAAAGATGTATGGGGACTTTGTTATACCATTTACCTTAAATCGGACGAAAATATATATGGGAGCTATATCTAAATCTCAACCGATTTTTCCCAATTTCAATAGGGTTCCTCCCTGGGCCAAATAAGTGACCTATGCCAAATTTCATCCAAATCGGATCATAAATGCGACCTGTACTTTGTTTACAAAAATACAATCGACTCTGAAAGTGATTCTAGGCATATTCTCAAAAGAACATATGGGTCTATCTCGTTTTCTTTTGCCTGTTACAAACATATACACAAAGACATAATACCCTGTACCACAGTGCGGTGAAGGGTATGAAAAATCCACGCCTATTTGAAAAGTAATTTCAAAAAATCCACGCCTATTTGTATACCCTGAATAATAATTTTAAAACTATCCTCGCATATTTGTATACCCTAAAAAGTATTTTTAAAAAATCCACGCCTTAAATTATACTCTAAAAAATTAAAAAAAAATATTTTTAAAAAAAATCCAAGCCCAAGGCTATGTCCTATTAAAAAAACACGCCTAGATTTATACCCTGAAAAATTTTTAATTTTATATTTTTTTCTGAGATAATATTTTGCCAACCCTTCATTCTTTCTTGAGTTAATTAAATTGTTGTTATAATATTCATACTCATTTTGTTTACCAATCAGTTTATTTTTTTTTTAAATTTTAATTAATTTTATAACATTTATATGTTATTGTTTAGTTTTGTATTTTTTCTTTCTTATTTTTTCGTTCATATGTTCAGCTTGGTTAACCATGAAAATTTAGCAAATAATTGATAAACTGTCATTAAGTTAAAATAACAAATTACTAACAGCAAAAACAACAACAAGGTAAACAAAACTCCATAAACCACAACAACAACAACAACAACAAAACAGCAAAAACAAAAACACGCTACAGTATTTCAAACCACAAATCATTGAAAATACCACAAATGTGGTTTGACATTTAGCAATGCACACTCACTCACACCCACACACACATGCACAAACATACATATATTTAATATACTAACATATATATGTGTGTGTCTACACACACAACTATTAAGAGTGTTTAGAAATGTGTTTATATTATTTTTGAAAAATTAGTTTTCTAAATGTTTTTGGCTCGAAATATTCAAATTTTATTTAAAAATATAAACAATTTAATTTTGTATTTTTTGCAAACAACACTCAAAACCCATAATTATTAACTAACTAGCATATGCCCGCAAATTCGTTAGCGAATGTAGGAAATATTTAAACATGTATTAACATAATTTATTTTATTTTCAAATCAAACTGTATATGTCAGAAATAAAACAATCCACACATTAATATCGACCATAACATAAATTTGAGTACCATTTAGTACCAAATTTCATGATTCAAGCTCTAAAGGTTCACCCAAATCCAAATTTTATATTTAGCACACAAAACTGCCTATATACCCCAATCCTACACCCCTACAGTGATCCTAAATCCATGTTTTAGGATTCAAACTGTATCAGTTCACTCACAATTCAAATTGTACCAAATTTAGTACACAGTAGTACTTATTTCGAAAACCACCTTCTTACCCCAAACCTAAACTCCCACAGTGTTCCTAAATCAAAATTTCAGGATTCGAACTCTTTCGGTTCACCCACAAATCAAATCGTACTAAATATAGTACATAGTAGTACCAATTTCCAAACCTTCCTACATACCCCCAATCCTACACCTCTACAGTGATCCTAAATCAAAATTTCAGAATTCAACTCTATCGCTTTGCCCGAAATTCAAATTGTACCAAATTTAGTACACATTAGTACTAATTTCCGAAAATTCCTACATATCTCAATCGATTTGATTTCGGTTCACCCACAAATCAAATGGTACTAAATTTAGTACATAGTAGTACCAAATTTCCAAACCTTCCTACATACCCCTATCCTACACCTCTACAGTGATCCTAAATCAAAATTTCAGAATTCAACTCTATCGCTTTGCCCGAAATTCAAATTGTACCAAATTTAGTACACATTAGTACAAATTTCCAAAACTTCCTACATATCTCAATCTTACACTTCAACAGTGATCGTGACTCCATATTTTATGTTTCTAGCTCTATTTGTTCTCCCAAAAATTCAAATTGTACCAAATTTAGTACCGTTTAGTACTCATAAGTATTATTTTCTTAAACTGAATCCTGACCCCAAAATACCACACCCCTACAGTGATCCTAACTTCAAATTTCATTGTTTCCGCTCCAGCGGTTCACCCAAAATCCAAACTGTACCGATTATAGTACGATTTAGTACTTTTCGTACACACAAGTAACAAATTTCTAAAACTACGTCCATATCCCAATCCTACACTCCGACGGTACTTTTAAATTCAAATTCCAGAATTCCAGATCAATATGTATCTCCAAATTAAATTTGTACCAAATATAGTACCATATAGTACCTATATAGTACCTAGAATTCCAGATCGATATGTATCTCTAAATTAAATTTGTACCAAATATAGTACTATATAGTACTTTTCGTAATGAATCCTGAACGCAATACCACACCCCTACAGTGATCCTAACTTCAAATTTCATTGTTCCCGCTCTATCGGTTCACCCAAAATCCAAACTGTACCGATTATAGTACGATTTAGTACTTTTCGTACACACAAGTAATAAATTTCTAAAACTACGTCCATATCCCAATCCTACACTCCGACGGTACTTTTAATTTCAAATTCCAGAATTCCAGATCGATATGTATCTCCAAATTAAATTTGTACCAAATATAGTACCATATAGTACTTTTCGTACTGAATCCTAAATGGTAAAAAAAGTAACAAATTTCTAAAACTACGTCCATATCCCAATTCCACACTCCGACGGTACTTTTAATTTCAAATTCCAGAATTCCAGATCGATATGTATCTCCAAATTAAATATGTACCGAATATAGTACCATATAGTACTTTTCGTACTGAATCCTGACCCCAAAATACCACACCCCTACAGTGATCCTAACTTCAAATTTCATTGTTCCCGCTCTATCGGTTCACCCAAAATCCAAACTGTACCGATTATAGTACGATTTAGTACTTTTCGTACACACAAGCAACAAATTTCTAAAACTACGTCCATATCCTAATCCTACACTCCGACGGTACTTTTCATTTCAAATTCCAGAATTCCAGATCGATATGTATCTCCAAATTAAATGTGTACCAAATATAGTACCATATAGTACTTTTCGTACACATGAGTACACGCTTTCAAAACCATCTCCTTAAATGGACCCTACTTCTCAACCATAATTCACACTCCAAATTTCAAGCTTTTATCGCTATACGTTCAAATGCTACACAATTGTACCAAATTTAGTACATTTTCGTACTTTTCGGATAGTTATAGTTCGAATTTCCAAAAAATCCTATGGTACATCTATCCTAAAAACTTCAACAACGACCACCAAACCAAATTTCATAGTTCTAGCTCCACCGGTTCGCCAAATACAAATGGTATCACATTTAGTACTTTCATACTTTTCATACTAGTAAGAATTTTTGAAAAACCCAGCCTTATCTGTCACCTTTGGACCAAGAGTGACCCTAACCCAAAATTTCAAGATTCTAGCTTCAGCCGTTTCGTCTGGGTGTTGATGAATCGTTAAATCAGTCAGTCAATCACTTTACTCTTTTCTTAGTATAGATTTTCGTACCGTTCTAGTAAGAATTTCCAAAAACCCAGCCTTATCTGCCACCTTTGGACCAAGAGTGACCCTCACCCAAAATTTCAAGATTCTAGCTTGATGAATCGTTAAATCACTCTTTTATTAGTATAGATATGTAAATAAAGACTTGCTTCAATGTGTTTATAATGAAGCCTCATCTCATCAGCTGACGCCTTAAGGTATGCAACACTTTTTGCATTATTCACTACATGAATGATTCTCACGCTGCCTGCCGTTTGATCATTAACGGGTTTTTTATTGCATCTTCAGTTTTGACAATAAAAAACCAGTAAGGAAAGTAGTAAAGTCGGACGGGGCCGACTATATGATACCCTTCACCACTTTGAGCATATTCAACAGATGAAATAGAAGCTATATCTAAATCTGAACCGATTTCAACGATTTCTGGAAACTTAACACACATCATTCCAGACCTCATCCATAACGCAGTGCCAAATTTCGTGCAAATCGAAAGATATATAGGGACTTTGGTAGACCATTTACATTAAATCGGACGAAAATATATATAGGAGCTATATCTAAATCTGAACCGATTTTCAGGAAACTTAACACACACCATTCTATAACTAATTCATTACGCTGTGCCAACTTTGGTGCAAATCGAAAGATATATAGGGACATTGGTGCACCATTCAGATTAAATCGGATGAAAATATATATGGGAGCTATATCTAAATCTGGACCGATTTTCAGGAAACTTAACACACACCATTATATTCCTAATTGATTACGATGTGCCAACTTTCGTGCAAATCGAAAGATATATAGGGACTTTGGTGCACCATTTAAATTAAATCGGACGAAAATATATATGGGAGCTATATCTAAATCTGTACCGATTTTCAGGAAACTTAACACACATCATTCTATACCTAATTCAGTACGCTATGCCAAATTTCGTGGAAATCGAAAGATATATAGGTACTTTGGTGCCACGTTTACCTTAAATCGGACGAAAATATATATGGGAGCTATATCTAAATCTGAACCGATTTTCACGAAACTCAGCACACACCATTATGGACCTAATTCAGTACACTATGCCAAATTTCGTGCAAATCGAATGATATATAGGTACTTTGGTGCCTATATCGGGCGAAAATATATATGGGAGCTATATCTAAATCTGACCCGATTTTCACGAAACTCAGCACACATCATTTTGGACCTCATTCAGTACGCTATGCCAAATTTCGTGCAAATCGAATGATATATAGGTACTTTGGTGCCTATATCGGGTGAAAATATATATGGGAGCTATATCTAAATCTGAACCGATTTTTCCCAATTTCAATAGGGTTCGTCCTTGGGCCAAATAAGTGACCTATGCCAAATTTCATCCAAATCGGATCATAAATGCGACCTGTACTTTGTTTACAATTTTACATCGACAGACAGACGGACGGACGGACATGCATAAATCGACTCAGAAAGTGATTCTATGCATATTCTCAAAAGGAACCATGTGCCTATCTCGTTTCCTTTTGCCTGTTACAAACATATGCACAAAGACATAATACCCTGTACCACAGTGTGGTGAAGGGTATAAATATGTGTGTGTGTGTGTACAACAATAATTTCACACTTAATGTCATTGAGACTGACATTCGAATATAACAATAAAAACAAAAAGAATTCTCATACGTATGTGTGTGTGTACATGAAAAACAAACACTTCAAACTTACAAGTGTTAATGTGTATGTTCTCCGAGAACGATAACACAATTTTTATGTGTGTGTGTGTTCGTTCATTTATTAAAGTAAATTACTGGCGCTCCCTCCTTCCATGCAATAAGTCTTCACCATCATCGAAACAGCCATAAAACATCGCCGAAAAAAAAGAAATAAAAACGGAGGAGAAGAAGAAGACGTCATTCACATGAAAAAGTAATTTCATTGTTCAGCAATCTTTTCCATTTTAATTACCTTTAAGGTGCTATAATATTACAACACACATACACACACACTATTATGTACATGTGAGTAGATATGTATATACAATATATGTATATATTTAGGGAGCCATTATTTATATATATTTTTTTCTGTTTCTGGTAATATATTTAAGTATGGCAGTTAGTTTTTGCTGTTTGGTATTTCTAACTGTTGCCATTACAAGGATAACAAAGGGAGTCCTTGAACAAATGTCCTGAACAGAAACAACCAATTACAACAACAACATAATAAAAAGGAAAATTACTCAATTAACCCCATAAACTATAAAGACGACAGATGAATTTCTTGCATTAAATATATTATGGGGAAGAAAAAATCATTACCTTTAATAGAAGTGGGTTCTTAAAACAATATCTTTTTTTGGGGTATACAATTAGGAGAGGATTTTTAACACTTATTTTTTAGGGTATACCAATAGGCGTGAATTTTTTTATGAATATTTTTCAATAAGCGTGGATCTTTTAAAAATGGCGCGGATTTTTTAAAATTCTTTTTCAGGGTATAAAGGGTATATGCCTAAACATAGGCACCGAAAATTATTCTTAAATTATTATTCACATTCTGAGTCGATATACGTATGTCCGTCTGTCCGTCCATCCGTCTGTCTGTCCGTCTGTAGATGTTAAATTGTAAACAAATTACAGGTCGTATTTATGATCCGAATTGGATGAAATTTGGCATACGTCACTTATTTGGCCCAAGGACGAACCCTAATGAAATTCGGAAAAATCGGTTCAGATTTATATATAGCTCCCATATATATTTCCGTCCGATTTTATGTAAATGGTGCACCAAAGTCCCTATATGTCTTTCGATTTGCACGAAATTTGGCATAGCATAATGAATTAGGTCTAGAACGATGTGTGTTAAATTTCCTGAAAATCGGTTTAGATTTAGATATAGCTCCCATATATATATTTTCGTCCGATTAAAGGTAAATAGTATAACAAAGTCACTATATATCCTTCGATTTGACCGAAATTTTGCATGGGGTACTGAAGTAAGTCTAGAATGATGTATGTTAAGTTTCCCGAAAATCGGTTCAGATTTAGATATAGCTCCCATATATATAGTTTCGTCCGATTTAAGGTAAATGGTATAACAAAGTCCCTATATATCTTTCGATTTGCACGAAATTTGGCACAGCGTACTGAGTTAAGCCTAGAATGATGTGTGTTAAGTTTCGTGAAAATCGGTTCAGATTTAGATATAGCTCCCATATATATTTTCGTCCGATTTAAGGTAAATGGTTTACCAAAGTCCCTATATATCTTTCGATTTGCACGAAATTTGGCACAGCGTAATGAATAAGGTCTAGAATGATATGTGTTAAGTTTCGGGAAAATCGGTTCAGATTTCGATATAGCTCCCATATATATTTTTGTCCGATTTAATATAAATGGTGCACCAAAGTCCCTATATATCTTTCGATTTGCACGAAATTTGGCACAGCGTAACGAATTAGGTCTAGAATCATGTGTATTAAGTTTCGTGAAAATCGGTTCAGATTTAGATATAGCTCCCATATATATTTTCGTCCGATTTAATGTAAATGGTGCAACAAAGTCCCCATATATCTCTCGATTTGCACGAAATTTGGCACAGCGTAATGAATTAGGTCTAGAATGATGTGTGTTAAGTTTCGGGAAAATTGGTTTAGATTTAGATATAGCTCCCATATATATTTTCGTCCGATTTACTGTAAATTGTGTACAAAAGTCACTATATATCTTTCGATTAGCACGAAATTTGGCACAGCATAATGAATAAGGTCTAGAATGATGTGTGTTAAGTTTCGGGAAATTCGGTTAAGATTTAGATATAGCTCCCATATATATTTTCGTCCGATTTAATGTAAATGGTGCAACAAAGTCCCCATATATCTCTCGATTTGCACGAAATTTGGCACAGCATAATGAATTAAGTCTAGCACGATGTTTGTTAAGATTCCTGAAAATCGGTTCAGATTTGAATATAGCTCCCATATATATTTTCGTCCGATTTAAGGTAAATAGTCCACTAAAGTCCCTAAATATCTTTCGATTTGCACGAAATTTGGCACAGCGTAATGAATTAAGCCTTGAATGACGTGTGCTAACTTTCGTGAAAATCGGTTTAGATTTAGATATAGCTCCCGTATATATCTTCGCCCGATTTTAGGTAAATAGTCCACTAAAGTCCCTATATATCTTTCGATTTGCACGAAATTTGGCAAAGCGTACTGAATTAAGTCTAGAATGATGTGTGCAAAGTTTCGTGAAATTCGGTTCAGATTTAGATATAGCTCCCATATATATTTTCGTCCGATTTAAGGTAAATGGTGTACCAAAGTCCCTATATATCTTTCGATTTGCACGAAATTTGGCACAGCATAACGAATTAGGTCTAGAATCATGTGTTTTAAGTTTCCTGAAAATCGGTTCAGATTTAGATATAGCTCCCATCTATATTTTCGTCCGATTTAAGGTAAATCGGGCGCCTAATTCCCTATATATATTTCGATTTGCACGAAATTTTACATAGCCTACTAAATTAAGTCTAGAATGATGATTGGTGAGTTTCGGGAAAATCTGTTGAGATTTAGATATAGGTTCAATATTGATTTTCGTCCGATTTCATGTAATTGTTCCTTGGAGGGAATATTGACATTGACAATTGTAAGGATACATATGTACAATATACCTAAAGTAGTGAAGGGTATCATATAGTTGGCCCAGTCCGACTTTACTACTTTCCTTACTGGTTTAGGGTATACAATTAGGAGAGGATTTTTAACTCTTATTTTTTAGGGTATACCAATAGGCGTGGATATTTTAAAAATATGTTCTTTTTTCAAGGCATACAAATAAGCGTGGATCTTTTAAAAATGGCGTGGATTTTTTAAAATTATTTTTCAGGGTATACAGGGTATATGCCTTTTCAGGGTATATGCCTTTTCAGGGTATATGCCTTTTCAGGGTATATGCCTAAACTTAGGCACTGAAAATTATTTTTAAAAGACAGAGTATAAACCACGGCCTCGATTTTTTAAATTATTTTTCAGTGTATAAACCTAGGCGTATATTTTTCGTAAAAATATTTGTATAGGCTATACATATAGTTGCGGAGTATTTAAATTTATATCTTATAGTGCCTAAAAATAGGCAAATATATTTTTTAAACATATATTTTTTCAGCTCTAACATACAACATAATTAAAATGCTCAATTTAATTGAAATCGTCATTAGCATAAAAAAATGAATGGATCATTAACTCCTGTCCTGTATCGAGGAAATCACTCCCACCCAAAAATAAGCCATTTATTTTTCATTTCAATGGATTGGGTTTTAGTTCACTCTGAACCATTGAACCTAGAAAATATGGCCCAGTCTACACAGCGAAGGCAACTGAAAAGGAGAAAACAATTCGAAGTCTATTGTCTGGGGAATTTGAAAAAATATCTAAAAGAAACCAGCCTACATGGTCTCAAGTATTTGGTGGACAGCTCACTGACATTTTGGGAAAAGTAAGAAAAAATGTGATGTAAAAAAAAATCTGTTCATTTTTGGAACTTTGAATCGCCGAACCTTTTTTCCAGATCCTTTTTCCTCACGGCCTTTATTTTCTGCTGCATGATTGTGATCCATCTTGTAGCGAATATCTATGCCAAATGGGATAGTACCCCGGTGATAATTGGTATAAGTCCAAATCCGACACCGATTGTGAAGCTACCACTGCCAGCCTTGATTTTGTGTAACATGAATCAGGTCATGTATTCGAAGGTTGCTAATTATAGCAAGTAAGGGGATTGAATTTCATAAAAAAACGGGGATTATTAATTTATTCGACTTTTTTTTCCAGAGGTTCCAAGGAACATGCCCTGTTACAATATTTATGTTATTCCGAAATTGCCCATGATAGTAAAGCGGCAAATGCGAAGGAATTTAAAAATAACGATTTGGAGCTGTCGGATTTTATTATTGCGGTAAGCGGTATTGGGAAATCATGAAACTTCAGTTCTAAAAATGAATCCTCTTTTTGTTACAGCATTCCCAACCCTGCTCTCGAATGATGGTCTCCTGTGCAATCGGTTCTGTGACGTACAACTGCAGTGAGCTATTTCGTGAAGTTGTAACGGATGAGGGTCTCTGCTGTGCCTTCAACACATTACACCCGAAATTGAATTATAGAAAGAAGTAGGTACAAAAAAATTCTCACCTAAGGGTGGGCAATGAAATTTTATTTTTAAAAAAATTCACGTCCATATCTGGGCACTCAAAAAATAGCCCAAATTGAGGCTCAGGAAAAAATATTTTAAATATCCCCGCCTATATTTAGGCTCAGGAAAAACATTTTTTAAAAAATGCACGCCTTAATGTAGGCTTTAAAAAATATTGCAAAAAAATCCCCGCCTATATGCATGCCTTGAAAACATATCCACCCCTATATTTAGGCCTTGAAACCCTATTTTTAAAAAATCCACTCAAAAAATAGCCTACATTTAGGCCTTGAAAAAATATTTTAAATATCCCCGCCTATATTTAGGCCTTGAAAAAAGTATATTTAAAAAAATTCACGCCTAAATGTAGACCTTAAAAAATATTGTAAAAAAATCCGCGACTATATGCATGCCTTGAAAACATATTTTTAAAAACCACCCCCATATTTAGGCCTTGAAACCCTATATTTGAAAAATCCACGCCTATGTGTAGGCCTTGAAAAAATATTTAAAAAAAAATCTACACCTATTTGTATACCTCAGAAGAATATATTATTTATCAAATATTCCAGCTATCACACACTGGGTGGCCTTAAAAATGCTGCTGATGTTGTAGCGGTTGATTGGAATCCTGAAATGGGTTATCAGGCAAATTTACCCCCTAAATATTATCCACGGCCAACATTGGGTAAGTTCCCTGGCAGCCGGGAAATCAATTATTTTTCTAACCCCCCCTCCCTCATCAACCCTATCATAGGTACCGGCATCTCCATGGGCGTTTCAGTCATCCTAAATGCCGAAGTTGATGAATACTACTGTTCGACGAGCAATAGTGCCGGCTTCAAAGTAAATCTTGGCACTCCCATTGATAGACCCCTGGTCGGTGAAACTGGCGTTATTGTACCATTGGGCGCCACAACCAATTTTCGTATCGATGCCCAAATTACGCAATCCTCACCGGCCATACGTTCGATAAATCGCCGTCGACGGCGTTGTCTGTTCCTCAATGAAGAGTCCCTCGTGTTTTATCGTTACTACACGAAGGCGCATTGTGAACATGAATGCCTTTCGGCGTTCCTAATCGAGCGGTGTGGTTGCATTCCCTTCTATCTGCCGGTTATCTATGCGAATGCCACCTTTTGTAACATCAGTCGGATGTTTTGTGCGGATAAGGCCAAGGTGGAATATTCCCGGGTCACTGATGATAACTGCGTCGATCGCTGTGAGACAACCTGTTTTGATTTGAAATTTATGCCGCGTGCCTATACCTCACCCCTGGCTATGCATAATTATACGATACAAAGTGAAATATTGGCGTCCATGCCCAAGGAGGAGATGCACAGGAATATTGCCGTTTTGCATTTCTATTATCGTGAATCGGTCGTGCATGCGGAACTGAAAAATGTCTATATTGGGTTTACGGAATTTTTGTGTAAGTTTGGAAAATATTCCCAAGGCTCTGATTCAAAATTTGAAAATTCTTCCCTTTTGAAATTTCCAGCCAATACCGGTGGCATTTTGGGCCTCTTTATGGGCTTCAGTTTTATTTCCATAGCCGAAATTTTCTATTTTACATTTCTAAGGCCAATTTTCAAATTTGTGGTGCCGAGGAAATATCGCAACTCACCATTGATACGACACGTTCGTGCAGCTCCGAGGGTAAGTGGTGGTCGAGAGAAAATATTTCCATTTAACCTCACTTTTTTCACGGGGTTCTGCCTTTTTTAGGAAAATAAAAATTGGCTGCCAGGGGAAATATGTAAAGCTGCCTTGAAGCCTAATCCGCCAACAAGAGAGGAGAAGGTCAGGGTATAACCTTAGGCGTAGATTTTTTAAAAAAATATTTTTTAGGGTATAACCTTAGGCGTGGATTTTTTAAAAAATATTTTTTTAGGGTATAACCTTAGGCGTGGATTTTTTAAAAAATATTTTTTCAGGGTATAACCTTAGGCCTGGATTTAAAAATATATATTTTTAGGGTATAACCTTAGGCGTGGATTTTTTAAAAAATATTTTTTAGGGTATAACCTTAGGCGTGGATTTTTTAAAAAATATTTTTTAGGGTAAAAATATTTTTTAGGGTATAACCTTAGGCGTGGATTTTTTAAAAAATATTTTTTAGGGTATAACCTTAGGCGTGGATTTTTTTAACATATTTTTTCAGGGTATAACCTTAGGCGTGAATTTTTTAAAAATATTTTTTAGGGTATAACCTTAGGCGTGGATTTTTTAAAAAATATTTTTTCAGGGTATAACCTTAGGCGTGGATTTTTTAAAAAATATTTTTTAGGGTATAACCTTAGGCGTGGATTTTTTAAAAAATATTTTTTAGGGTATAACCTTAGGCGTGGATTTTTTAAAAAATATTTTTTAGGGTATAACCTTAGGCGTGGATTTTTTAAAAAATATTTTTTAGGGTATAACCTTAGGCGTGGATTTTTTAAAAAATATTTTTTAGGGTATAACCTTAGGCGTGGATTTTTTAAAAAATTTTTTTTAGGGTATAACCTTAGGCGTGGATTTTTTAAAAAATATTTTTTCAAGGTATAACCTTAGGCGTGGATTCTTTAAAAAATATTTTTTAGGGTATAACCTTAGGCGTGGATTTTTTAAAAAAATATTTTTTAGGGTATAACCTTAGGCGTGGATTTTTTAAAAAATATTTTTTCCAAGCCATAGTATAACCTTAGGCGTG